>NC_028458.1:19370566-19469626 GCF_000263155.2 Setaria italica | reverse complement strand
CACTACTTGAACAACTTAGCATTCGTCTCGAGACTTAGTACCGGTTAGTTCTTAACTTGGTACTAATGTGAGCATAAGTACCGAGTCTAACGGCTAGTCGCCCAGTAGCGCCCCGTGACCCCCTTTAGTATCGTACTGGGTGAAGCCTCCACCCGATACTAAAGGCCCCTCAGGCACATTAGTACCGGTTGGAGGCTTCAACCGGCACTAATTGGTGACCTTTAGTACCGGGTGAAGCCTCCACCCGATACTAAAGGGGGTCACGGGGCGCTACTGGGCAACTAGCCGTTAGACCCGGTACTAATGCTCACATTAGTACCAAGTTAAAAACTAACCGGTACTAAGTCTCGAGACGAATGCTAAGTTTTCCAGTAGTGTCTTCATCCTCACTAGCATGCTCACGTATGAAGTTGTCAAGAACCATGTTGGCAGCAACAATCTTCTTTTGTGTGAGCATAGAAATCAAACCAGTGTGAGAAGAAGGGAGGAGATAGGGTTTGCTATTGTACCTTGGACAGACAGCGTTAGGCAGGGGGCCGACGTCCTTGGGTGGCGGCGGGCGCTGGTCCATTGGTGGTGGTGCAGGTCCCAAGGGCGGATGGTTTGAGGGGTTTCTGCTGCCGGCGGGTTAGCATCGGTCGGATCTTGGCCACGAGTCCAGCGGGAGGAGGAAGCCGGAAGGAGGTAGTGTGGCTCGGGGGCTTGGCCAGACAGTGGTGGGGTGGAGAGTAGCAACTCCGGTGGCAGTCCGGTTGGCTGGGGTGCCAGCCACGCGGCGGGCGGCGGCAACACCCCGGCGCCCCTTCTTGGTGAGTCGCGAGGATAGGCAGGAGGAGTCGGGACGGGAGGAGGTGAAAGACGAGATGGGGGAGAAGGCGTCAGGAGGAGGGGAAAAGAATAGAACGAACCGGTACCCTTGTGTAACCAATGGCAAAGGTGGGTAATTACCTCCGAACTCCACGAGTAAGTTCATATTTCAGAGTCTTGGAGTTGCAAATGAGGTGATCCAGCAAAATGAACCGGGGCTCCAAAAACTCCATGGAGTTGGGCTGCCCAAAAAACGGTGGAGTTGGGTTATTTGGCTGGCTCCACTCAGCTCCACCCTGAAGTTTGGAGTTAGAATCATGCCAAACAGATCCGATGAACATGAATCCTAGTTAACAACACAGATAAATTGATGAGTGTGCATTTGCATGGATTTATCATCTCTGTTAATTGCAGTATGTGCATGATGAGTGCATACCGTGCATGCATATGGGACTACGAGCTGGGCTGGGGACCATATATTTATCATGATGTATACATGGAGAGAGAGATACATATATACATGTATGTGCAATCCCGAGATAGGGCCTAGCACATAGTTTGAGAAAGATGGGGTGGACCGGTGGAAGAAGGAAAAGGACCTGTGCAAAATGTGTGCAGGCTTCTTTATTGTCGTGCGTTGACACGCATCATGCCCCTGCCCGACCCTTTGTTTTCCTCAATTACATCTTACATGGTAGTGTCAAATCTTCATCATCTACTTAACTACTACAACTGGTTACATTACCTGGTAATTATGATACCACTTTAATTGCTCATGGACAAATTGGAAATATATAATTTTTTTCCCAAAAGTGACAAAGTTCACACATGTCTGTAATTTAACTGTGTTTCTTTTGTACAAGAACTTGCAGATGCAGAATTGCAAGTGTACAAATATGTACTGCATGCTGGTAGGTTACTACTGCCAGCATGCGTTTTGTGTATGTATGGACCTAAGTGGCTTTGCGAAAGATATAGGCACGCAAAAGACGGAAAGCCTAATACGCCAGAATATTCTCGAGGAGTGATGTGGATATGTAAAGGGTATAAAGCTAGGACGGAATAAACCTAGGGATTGGGGTTATATCCATCCCAAGAGCAGGCATGCTGCGTAACCCCCAGGCTTTTGAGGAAAAGCCATGGGTTTTGCATGCGAGATGCAGTAGGGAATGACCTAGTACGCCCAATATCCCAATTGCCCCCCTCCTTTATCTGCTTTATCTCCTCTCCTCCGCTTTGTTTGCCTTCTTTATTCCCGGCCGGCCTCTTTGTCCTTTGCAATCAAACTCCAGGCATTAACAAAAAGCTAGCAACCCCTTCTTTTGGACTGCCACCTAGATGCAGATAGCAGGAAACAATTATCTTTTGTGTTAAACACTTGAGCCATACTTTCATTGAATTATAGATTATGTAATGGCCCGCAGAACTTGATTGTTTACTAAGTGCATCGTCACTAGTAGTAGAGTTCAAAAAACAGTTGGGCTGGAAAGACAAAAGGTTGGAGAGATGGACAGTTCCTGAGAGCTCAGCAGAGATGAAGTTTCAGAGAGTTGCACCAACTTCAGGGCCTGGTGATAGTACACTGTACCCTGTTGCAGAGCCACCACTCCCTGTTTTCAGATTGGGATCAGAGATGAGCAAGACATGACACAATGCACCAGCCAAATCAATCATCCAACAATCATAGACTGGCTGGCCACTGCACACTGACGCTGCTAGCTAGCTGCACGGCCTCATCAACCGCATCAAGGTGTTGTGGCCTGGAAACCAGTCTGCCGGGACAAAGATCCCGGCACCAGAATTTGGGGAGGTGGTCCACCAAAACAAGAGGAGGCCAAAGACCGGCCACCAGCTCCACACATGTTCTTGCAACGCATGGTGGCCCTTCCTGGCCTCCGCATCATCACCGGCAGCCGCCGCGCGCGATCCCCGATGGATGCAGGATGCTCAAAGCGCGTGACGATGGGCGTCGCTGTGCCTCGAGATCCATCTCCGTCCATCCGAAATCTGGTCAGCTCCTCCCAAGGTTCCCCCCCGAAAGGGACACCCATGGCCATGGGCGACACCAGTGCAGCGGCAGCTAGCCAGCCCTACTTGGGCATTGCGAATTGTCTCCTCCTGTTGCGTGGAACATCTGCAAAGCCCAGCACCAATAGTGCAGTGCAAGGTAGCCTGCACAGCAACATGTTTTAAGAGATGTGAGCTGGGTACCCTGGAATAGCAAGAGGTAAAAAATAAAAAAAAAGCAATACAGACATCAATGTAGTATCATTGCTGAAACAGTACAAGTTTCTCAGCAAACAGGAGTTCAAGGGAAAAAGCAGTGCAGGCCTGAGGGAAAAAGCTTAGGCCAACTGCAGCTAAATTGAAATGAGGACAAAGCAACATGTTCTGATTTTTCAAAATTCAAAATAGCTGTCACAAAAAGTAAGGCACCATTGATCTAGTCAAGCAGAAACAGTTGAAGCGCTGGATTCTAATTCTAAGCAGGCCCTTAGCTCTGTACAGGGTGTAGCATCTAGATATGTTGTAATGTCAGTCAATCATATAGGAAACTGAAGTATATCAAAGTAGTTAATATTTTTCATTAAAAACAAATGATGGCAAATGAACATAGATTCACTCCTGTAGAAATTAGATACAATTTTACTTAGAGAATGTCATGAAAAACATATTCATTCAGAAATTGTGCCCCATTAAAAACTTCGACTTATATCTGACTTGTTTCTTTGATCTAGTATAGCAATATGGTACACTGCACACAGAATGCCAGTGACATGTCTTGCTCCAGGTACACTCCTTTCACAAGCAAATGCATTTTTCTGTTTCTTTCATGTAGATATGAATAAATACAACGCACTGCCAATGATAGGACGGCCATGAATTTGCACTTGAAGATGTGATGTGGCTACTTTGGAAGTGGGGTATTTGCAAGCCTCCAAGAATAAGGCTCCAGGATTCCCAGAAGTCTGGACCCGGCCACCTCACCAGCTGGGACTGCAGCCGAGATTTCTTCGAGGTCTTCTTTGCTTAGCTTTACCTTTACAGCACCCATGTTATCATCAAGGTTCTTCACTTTTGTTGTTCCTAGATTCAAAGATAATTAGAAAACTTGTGTGCATAATAACATATAACTTTGATGGTATTTGAAAAAAAATATAGCTTATCTGGCTATCACATGAACAACAGTAATATTTCCTTTTCTATATGAAGCATAGGGGCATTTAAACTAAGTAAACATCAAATGAACTAGAATACGTGCTATATCAGCTAAATGTGCAAACCATCTCCCAATTATACTGGAGAAAATTATGATTTTCCATTTTATTTTAGTGGCATGAACATAGTTCTGTAAGGGAACAAGGTGGATGAGAAGAACATATTCTTAAAAGAAAAGAATGCTCCACAGAATCTGATCCTGGAGTCACAAGTCACAACTCTTATTGAAGTGGAGAACATCTGCTAAGTTTGCAACAGCAAAGGTAATGCAATTTTCAGTCTCTCTCCATATTATTGAGGAAATTGCTTTCTAGTGAAATGACAGGGACAAGGTAAAGATAGATGGCATATTGTGGCATGTAAAAGAACACAATAATACAAAAAGTAGTTCATATTAGTCAAATAGTTCAGGATTAGGCATTACTGTTGTTTTTTAGGTTGCGATGGTGAAGCATGACAAAATGAGCAAAAGATTGTTCAAACTATTCTTCACTTACTGCATCTAGAGAAAAACGCAAGGCAACACTATAATTCAGAAGACCAACAGGCAGGCCTAACTCAAATTGGCTCACTCCTTCCAGTGTCTGACAGCAGATCTTTGTTACCGGAGAGGGGGGTGGGACGAAGATTTGCACATTACTGTTCAGTTCAATCTTTCTTTCTCAGCTACTGCAATATATTGGTCTGTTCAGGGAACATATGGATGTCTGTTTCCAAAATTGTTATATGCAGAGTGTCTTATATACTTACTACAGAGTAGAAAAACCTTCATATATTCGTCAAAACTAAATGATTTCAACTTTTTATCTAGTACAGTACTAGTTCTAATTTATGACTTGAGGATCTTCTATGTGTATAATAATCTTATCCAATTTATGAAGGCTACTCAGATGAAAATTCTTGTAAGCTCAGATCACTCAAATTAGTGCGAACACCTGATTAAGCATATTTATAATGCACCACCATCACTGCAAAACCTCATAAGTCCAATGTTTTTCGAATAAGTAAAACCTGAACTTCCATCGTGCTTGAAAGGTTATAGGCCAGTGTTTTACAGTGAGGATTAAAGGGGCCAGTGAAAAAAAAATGGGTGGGTTCTCGGTGTAAATACGTCCTGATCGTTATTTTTTCCAAAATTGGTCTGCTTACCTCAACTAGCACCATATGATGGTTATTTATTTGCACATGGATGTACTTTTACATCTTATAGCTGATCAAAGCATCATATGTTTTAAAAATTCGTTTGACAAAAGGATTATTTTTCCTAACTGCGCAGGCTGAGTTCTTTTTTTTTTTTTGGGTGTGATGTGAAAGGTTTGATGATTTCTACTTGCAGAGATGTCAAGATGTATTACCAGGGATTGGGACTACATCTTCTCCTTGATGAAGAACCCAGGAGAGAGCAAGTTGAGCAGGGGTGCATCCATACTTCTTGGACAACATTTCAAGTCGTGTATACATAACTTTATTCTTCTCCAAGTTCTCCCCAGTATACCTAGGATGTTTAGACTGAAAAGTGGCAGAGACACTAAGTCACATAAAACAACGTCAATGTTTTTATGCATGAAAAATTAATATGGTAGAATACATCTCGCTTTACCAATAAACTTTCTGATGGTATACTCTCTACAGCTGCCCTGCCAGCAAAGAAGCCACGGGCGAGTGGGCTGTATGGAACTATTCCAATACCAAGCTCCCTGAATGCAAGTAAAGCTTTTTATGACAAAGACAAAGGCATGACGTTGAGGTTCAAAGAACCAAAGCTAAGAAATATGAAGCATAAGCTAACTAGAAAGTGTAGTATATAATAAAGAGACAAATTGAACACCATCTGAACATTGTCAATAGTGTCCACACTGAAAAATAGTAAATCCTTAAAATGCATAACTTGAAACAATCAAACAGTCCATATTATTCCAGAGTGATGGGTTCAATACACAAAGTTTTCATCACTGTAAAATAAAGAGGCAGCATCACATAATATGTAAACTGGGTTCAGATGATTGCGAAGTTGATGAGATATATTAATCGGCCTTTGCTCAACTCATGTATATTATGTTATCAGATCTATATACTTTTGACATATAAGTACACAAACTTAAAACAAATGCAGTTATTTCATGCTAACCACGAAACTCGGAGTATTAGTGAACATAAATCTGATAGGCACAGTATTAGTGTATATTATTAACATGGGGGAAAAATAAGATAAGTTTTCTCTCCCATTTTAGATATCGTTTTTTAATCAATACAAGTAATTTTCCAACAGAACATACTGTGAATAACAAAACTTCATCACTGCCACATGCACCATACATGATACATGGACATTCCATAAGCACCAATCATCCTAATTAACGCTCCAAGCACAAGTTCCGATGGAAAAAAGAAGATTGTATTAAAGACTAATAAAACTTTCATGATACATCAAATGCTAAAAGTTTCTGGAAGTAAAATAGACAGCTTTGTTAGATTATATGGGATAAGGAGTGGATGAACCTGCAGACTGGTATTATATCTTCCTCTATATCTCTGGTCCATAGCGACCACTCCAACTGTACTGCAGTAATTGGATGAACTGCATGAGCCCGACGAATGGTATCTGCACTAGCCTCTGACAAGCCAACATACTTCACTTTCCCTTCTTCGACCAACTTTTTGAGTTCCCTCATCTACACACCCATTGATGACGTCAGGAAGAACAGATGAAATGCAAACTACAAAACATAGTTCACAATCAACAGATACACACAGTTTCCTCTATAGGCACTGACTGATCAATGCGATGCTGGTAGTAGAGATCAATGTAATCAACAGCAAGGCGCTGAAGACTTGCTTCACAACATGCTCGCACATAATCTGGTGTGCCCTTCACACGCATGCCACTGACATCAAATCCAGCAATGCCAAATTTGGTGGCAACTTGTACCTTCTCACGGGGAAAATGATTAAGTGCCTGCTTAAAAAAAAATCTAATTATGATAATGATGAAAATATACAATCTGTGTACCAAAATGTGTTTTAAGTATACAATCAAGGAGGAATACAGCAACTGATATAGGGGTCAGCATGCTCCATGTCATATGTAATAGGCACATCAGTGACCCAAGAGTCAAAGAAGCCCAGGGTTGCAAGTTACATCCTTGGAATACTAGCTCATTGGCTTTAGAAAGGGTCATCATAGAAACCAAACAGCTGCTGAGGTATCTCTCATACAAGTAGGGTCTCAAAGTTTGAGTTTTAGAATAAACAATAGCGAAAGGTGAGAATTTTGTAGCTCCCATTATGTTGGAGAAAAGGATTTTGGAGCCTTACGCAGATGTGCTCTCCTGATTCAAAAGATTATATAAAGGAGAGTCCAATTTCGATAAACGATGGTTGGGCAAGCATGTGTCTGCTCAAACTATAGTTGGACAAGCATGTGCCTGTTATAAAAGGGTAGGCAGGTTTGGTTTCTGCAAAGCGTCAATGGTTTTCTAACATAATTACGTTTGGAGAGAATAATATAGACCTTACCTTCTAACTTGATTCATCTATATCAAGCCACAGTAATTTATCAAACAAAATAAAATGTTGGCAAAGATTGTAATCCAACTACCGTTAGCTGCCTGGAAATGAATGACTGGACTTTTCACATCATCTATGAAATTTTACAAAGGGGAAAAATTCTCTGCGCCCTGCAAAAACAAAATAAGTGTTTCCCTGTGGTCTGATACAATTCAAGAGTGATGACAATGACAATTCTAGTGTTGGATAACAGACATGTGAGCACTGACAAAAGAAAACATGGTGCATTTTGCACACTCTGCAACTTTTGCTCATCATAAACTCACAGATACAGCAGGCAGGATGGTAAGTCATTTGAATTCTTTTATATAAAAAGGTTCACCGGTTATATAAAGTTTACGACTCTTTCTCGACAAATTCATATCAAATTCATATTGCTTTGAGCTAGGTCAATGGAGAAAATGTAGAGTAAGTTTGAGTAGGAGAAAGGTGATCATATAAGAGATATCATATTTCCATCTATTTTCACCTGAATATCCAATTTTAGAATTCACCAACATCTTTTGTCCGAAAGATAATATCCTAATAAACAATAAAGATCTTAAAAAATCCCACAAATAGGCATCGGATCTGCCAAACTTTCTTAGCCAACAGGACATAGCCAAATCAAACATCCTTGTCAAATTACATCATCCTTCAGCCAAATTGGACATCCTCCGCAAATCGCTGGGCTGGATTGAGAAAGATTTTACCTTTCCAAGCAGGACTTCGTTGGTGTGTGGCCCGTACGCATCTGCAGTGTCGAAGAAGGTGATACCAGCCTCAAACGCGTGCCTGATTATGGCGATTCCGGCTTCCTCAGGGACTGGGGCGTTGTAGACTCCGGTGAGGCCCATGCACCCGAACCCAAGCTTGGACACCTGCATTTCACATTGCGCGTCTTCAATTGATCAGACCCACTAGCAAGACCTCACCAATTGCAAGAAACCCGCAATCCCCAATAGAAAATCACATCTTTTGTCCATGTATCTCTTGCAGGGTCGCATCTCCCTTAGTTTCCTTTCGCAAGATTTGCGATTTAGTGCGGTGGGATCAAATCAGATTATTCAGAGTTCAGATGAAAAAGGAAACTGCAGATTTCTTCTTCCGCTACCGAAAGATTCGAGACTAAATTCGAGAATATGGGGTCTTACAGTCAGTTACCTCGAGGCCCTGCGTGCCGAGCTTCACCCTGGGCATTTCGCTCCGTTCCATCTTCGGATTCGCGCACGGGCACGGAGGGAGAATTGCGTTGACTATCTGGCGAACAAGTGTGGAGTGGAGAAGTACAGATCGCTGCGGCAGCGAGCCAGCGAGCGGACTGCACGGGTTTGACTTTTATTTTTTTAAGATGGTTTTGGACTTTTGGTCCATTTGATCGAAGATCAAGCGTTCAGAACTTCATATGGTCGAAATGCCGAAACTGGAAGTGTGGCAATGTTCCTTGAGTATACGAAGAAACACGTTCTTTTCTATTTCAGTAATTCAATTGTCTTTTTTAATTGCGCTAGAATTGATAAAAACTTCTTTAGCTAATTGGATCCCACACACTAGAAATAGTCTATAGATTGTACCATACCAGTATCCCACGCACACAAGTATCCAGACGAATAGCAAAAATCATGTATGTGAGAAAAATTAAAAGTGATCCACAATTTTTGATTGATAACCATACCTTAAATACACCATAAAAAGTTAAAAATGATATGCAATTTTTAGTTGATAGTCATACCTTAAATACACCATAATTCTTAGGCAGTTGTTTGTTTAGCTTCAACAACAATACGTAAATAGCAAGCGTTACGCCCCGTGAGTAACTCAGCGGGCTAATTGACTATATAGGTAACTTCAATTGGCTTTAGCCAAGCATATCCATGAAAGATGGTAATGAATGTGCAGCCCAAGAGCCTATCAAAGGGGTGTCAATCTTAACCTAGCTTTAATACCAATGTTGAAGTTGCAGATATAAACATGAGTACTAAGGGCACCCACAATAGCTCCTACTATAATTTACCATGTCATTGTCAACTTAACTAGAAAATAAGGAATTTTCCTACTAGATTCCCAGAGCAGGAAAACAGAGGATTGATTTTGTATGTAAAAGGAAACAAAAGATTGAAAGTACTAATCTTTGACAAGGGACAATCTAAACAAGGCAGTTCCAATGAAATCTAAAGTTACTAGTTAACAGCATTGCAAAGATAAATGATCTGCATAATCTCCCTAGGGTCGCCCAGGGCCTCCCAATCATCGGCTTCGCAGATGTTGAAGCGAGTCACGTGGTGGAAGATGACGACCTCATTCCACCACTACCATCTGCGACCGTGAAAGCGGTCCACATCCTGGGAGGATGGAAGCACGGTGACGACAAGCCTGGAGGTGTCGTCGTTCGCCATCCTGAAATTGTGGTGGCATAACGAAGCGCTGATGCAGACCGACGCGGAGTACCAAGGAGCGTATTGGTGTTGCTCGGTGACATAAGCTGCCACCATTCGTTCGGCATCACCATTCCAAACACCAAGATGGAGCAGCATGGGGCGGGTGACGGTGAGTACCAGCGGTGGAGGGGGATCCATGTCGATGATCTTAAAATGCACATAGAAAATAGTTTGATCAAACAGGGGCCACACCGAATGCACATACAAATCGTTATAGAGAATAGGGAGACAACACTATACTTGTGCCAAGAGGAGATGTCAAAGAGTTTTCTTGTGTCGAGAGATGCAGAAGGATTTTCTTGTGCTTGAGGCTGACCAAAGAATGGCTTGAGCAATCAAAGGAGAAGTGGAGGCTTGTCCCATTTATAACAAAATCACCGCTCCTTCGCCGGCAAGCCTCCCAAAATAACTGACTGCGTGGATATGGAACGTAGACAACGTGACATTACACGTCGTTAGAACGTGGACGGTTACCATGTTAATCCTCGGGTAAAAATAAGAATTCGTTACAATTTCAAGAAAAAACATGTATTAATTGTAATAGGCCGGACTTTTTACAAATATATTTTGTACAAGACCGCACTTGTCGGTCACGTGTCACCGGAGAAGTGAAGACGGTTGCAATTCTTGGTGAGGCGGAGACAAAAAATCCATTGTCGGAAAAGTGAATAGGCCGAACTAAAATGTTCGATCCTTTGTCGGGAAAAAGTGAAACCACCTCTCTCTACGAGCCATGAAATTAAATGGTATTGGGAGCCTATGAAACTACACGATGAAATTTTGCGTTGGAGAGATAGTTTCAAACACCATTTTATTTTCTTATTATTGCTATCCTGGAAACATGAATATGAAATCAAGCATTGTAGAAAGGGCATGCTTGTTTTCCTTGCTCACCCTTACAGCCTTGCCTAGCAAGGTTAGAGAACAAGCAAACATGTTTGGTTGCTTTGCTTGGTTTGAATGTGGGCAATGTGAGCAAGGATTTCCTTACTTTTGAGAGAAAGCTAAATTGGATCACATTATTTGTTAATATTCGTCCCATATTGATTTTCAACTTCTCCAAAAAACGATGTACTATTCCAACTACAATCACATTAAATGAAACATAAAATTCGATCAATCTTGGTCTCTCGAGTCACGTGAGTAGGAGAATGACCCTTTGGGAATTAAATGAAGGAAGAGCATAACTTAATTTCAAGTGCAAGTAACTATGTCTACATGAGAACCAAGGAAGAGAGAAAGGGTGAGGGAGAGGAAAGGAGAGACACGAGAACTGAAGAAATAAAGAGTTTATGCATGATAGTTAGTCTGTTTACACAAGATTTATTTGTTCTGCTTATATTTACACAAGATTTATGGGAGCATGACAACCACCCATTGGGTATTAAATAGGGGAAGAGCAGAAATTGGTTTTAAGTGCAAATAACCATGTCTACACGAAGATGGAGCAGCACGGGGCGGGTGATGGTGAGTACCAGTGGTGGAAGGGGATCCATGTCAACAATCCTTAAATGCGCATAGAGCCAAATTGGCTCTCCCCACCTAGCAAGGATTTCCTCGCCAAATCTTGGCAAGCAAGGCTAGTGGGCAAATTTGGGCAAGACAACCAAACAGACCCAGAGTTTCATCCATGGTTTCATTTTTATTTTGTTGATGTGGCACTGTTGAAAATAATAAAATGAAATCATGCATTGAGATTGGCTTGTGGGAAATTGTCAGACCTACAATTCGAAGGTAAAAGAAAAGACACAAAACACGGATTTATACAGGTTCAGGCCACCAGAGTAGCGTAATACCCAATGTCCTGTTTGGGGTGTTGTATATTATGCCCTGCGCTTTGGTGTTGTTTGGTGTTGAGGCTTTGGTCCTCTATTGTAGTTCTGAGGTCTTCACCTACTGATCTAGGGACCCCTGCCCTCCTTTATATACTCTAGCGGGCGGGATTACTAGTCATTTACAAGGTAGGAGTCTTAGTAGGATTACATGGTATGAGTCCTAGTAGGATTACAAAAGAATCCTAGTAGGAGTTCGTCTTCTTCCTTCCTTGCGGATACTGGGGATCTATCCCCGACAAGCCCCCGAGCGCTTCATAGTCGAATGCAGCAGTCTTCGAGTACTTTTCAGATCCTCACCGAGTAGTTTAGTACTTCTTGAGTACTTTGTCTGGCTAAATCTTCAAAGTTCCTCAAAGCTGCCATGAGGCTATGGTGTGGTCAAGCCCTTGATCATCTTGATTTTGTAATCTTCATCTTTGGAATGTGATATAAAGGGCGACGGAAGTCGCACTCCATATAGAGTAGCCCCCAGCCTTAGGTTGAATCGAAAAATCAAGCTGAGGGTCAATAAAATCTTGAATCTTCTTTCTTCGTCTTTAAAAAAATCAACTGCTGGGTGTAGCTTATCAACCCCTAAGCCTTTAAATGATTAAATAATCAATCCGAGGGTCTTTAGTCTTCACGCAAGTTATCATCCGAGTTGTATTGTGGTGTCCAGCCCCCGAGCTTATGCACCATGTGAGCCGTAGAAGCCATGTTGAGTAGTTATTTGGTGCTTAGCCTCCGAGCTTGGAAGCTAGCTAAGCCATTGGAGATATTCCGAGTAGTAATTAGCGCTTAGCCCCCAAGCTGGGGAGCTAGCGGAGCCATTGGAGGTATGCTGAGCGTCCTGGAGAGTCATCGCCGAATCTTGACCTGAAAAAAAAGATGCATACATTATGTAGCATATTGAGGAATATTGAAACTACTGAAATTTATTCAGTGATGAATGTAAATGTTGTGTGTCATGTTCTTATTTTGGCCATATTTCTCCTGAGTAGTTAGCTTGTTACGTTTAGGCTCTTAGCCACTGTTTAGCCATTGCCACTGTGTGTGAGATTTTTATCTCGTGTACGCGTACTGGCACTGCTGCTACAGAGATGTTTGTCTTGCGTCCTAGCATTTAGGCATGACTTAAGATCCAAGGGTTTCACAAATTAAGGCGTGTTCTACTCGAGTAAATTAGTGGCCACTAAGAGAAGTAAAAATAAGTAGTCGGCATTGAGACAAAAGAGAGCGCGATTGTGCGTAAAGTAGTCATTGAGACTTTTCTACCTTTTTGGCAAGGAGAGCGTGTGTTGCCGTGCATAGGATTTGTGCCTCCTTAGGGAGTAGCCGCTGTGAGCCTCCAGCACTCAGTGCACCAAACTTCGTTGCAAAGCCTCCTAACTCGGTGTACCAAACCTGTGGCGGAGCTTCTGGAACTCAGTGCACAAAATACGTGGCTATAGCCTTAGTAATTCGGTGTACCAATCTCATGGCTATTGGTCAACATGCCCCAAGATTAGTCAGCGAAGTGTAGCTCTAGTGGGTAATTCCTGTTGAAAGGCGTACACATAAAAGTACTCAGCGCGTTGCCCTACATGCGGAAAACAAGCCATAAAAAGTTATATAAAATAATTAAAAAAGTGAGTTAGCTTGATTCGTGGGCGATTGTCGATGAAGCCGTGGCGGTCGTTGATGAAGCCGTGACAGTTGTTGATGAAGCCGACTAGTCGAGTCTATTGTGTCTAGTTGTCGATGGCATGATGCTTGCCTTGACTAGTTTTTAGTCGAGACAAGTAGTTGAAGTAGTCGAAAAAGTAGCCTTGCAAGGAGAGTACTCGAGCTGATAGTTTCCTCAATCCGCGCATGAGCAGTAGATGGAATATTTATTGGCCTTCATCACTTTAGTATAGGATTCGGCAACCGAAGGCAATTAGCTTAAGATGCATTGTCGGTGACTTCGACTCGGAGACGAAAAAATAATTCCACCGGTATTTTTCCTTCTCACGGATGTAGAGCAGTAGCGGATCATCAGCCTGGAGTGACGCACGGAGCCACAAAGGATGATCAGCTATAGCAGTGCGACCCGTGCTACAACTTTTTGCATGCAGACGAGCCGACAACTGATTGATCTCCCGTAGGCTTCTTGTATCAGCTTCGAATTGGAACTCGGTGACCTTCTTCTCATTGAGAAGATTGATTTTGAAGATGAGGTCCTTCAAGCTCGCCCGGTGATCTTGACGATCACCCCTACCTGGCACGCTCAGTTGTCGGTGTTTTATACCTAGCAACCTACCGAGGGGTATCCTGAGGTAGTAGATTGGTTGGTGGGGAATCATCGGATCTGGAACTCGAAGGTAAAAGTGAGGACACAAGACACAGATTTATACAGGTTCGGGCCACCAGAGTAGCGTAATACCCTACGTCCTATTTGGGGTGTTGTATATTGCGCTTGTACTTGGGTGTTGTTTGGTGTTGGGGATTTAGTCCTCTGTTGTAGTTCTATAAGGTCTTCGTCTACCGATTTAGGGACCCCTACCCTCCTTTATATACTCCAGGGGATGGGATTACTAGTCGGTTACAAGGTAGAAGTCCTAGTAGGATTACATGGTATGAGTCCTAGTAGGATTACAGAGGAATCCTAGTAGGAATTCGTCTTCTTCCTTCCTTGCGGGTACTGGGGATCTATCCCCGACATACATCATCAATACAATGTTTAGAAAGATAAGGCAATCCTATGGTACTTTCACTCAAAGTACCATTAGCTACCAAAATATAAGAGCGTCATCCCACCTCTGAACCATCTACTTAGCCTTGGCACCAAGCATCAATCCCGCGACAACAACAAATAAAGCAAGCAGCACGTGCGCAAGTTTGACATTATGCTCATAATTCCCGATAAACTTTAGCTCATCAGCAGCCTTTTAAAGTTGCTGCCGTACCATCTTGAGCTCATTCCTAATATCTCTAATCTCACCGTTAGATTTTGCCAATTCTTCCTCCTACTTTTTTGCATACTCTTCAGCTTGCACCTTCTTCTTCACGAGATTCACCAGAATACCATAGGCCCTCTCATCCCATTCTGGATCAACCCAGATCATGTAACTACATTGCTTCTTTTCATCTTGCAAATTAAACACCCCTTTACAAATCGCCATTGACAACAGTAACATGAAATCACAAAACCAAAATCTCTATGAAGCAAGTAGCCTTTACCTTTGGGCAGCAAGCAAACCGACAGCCAGGGTTGAGAAAGGTCCAAGAATACTTCACCGCAGCTCTCAACTGATAATCACACTAGTTTTGAGAATGCCAATGGGTAGTGTCACAGGAAGATGTCTCCGAGAAGTAGCTACAATAGAAGAAGATGATAGAATACTCGGATGCTTCAAAAAAGTCATTGTAACTTGAAATCTGTTTAGTTTTGCACTTCATAAACTATATCCTATCAACTTCTAACACCAATTGGAATGCAAGCGTAAGGGTAGGATGAAATTGGAATCTAGTGCCTTCAGCCCAAATCCCCTTCCCTCTGATGATAGGGGAAAGTAGAGGCACAAAATAGAGGACTGACTTAACTGTAGCTCCTACTACTTCCTTCGCTGCTAGGATGCGTCATTCCTGCCGCCCGTTGTAGATCTGCACACAGACGCCTCTAGGCTCTAGTCTTTGCCACAGCCAACAGGAGCGTGGCGGTGAGTTCCTTGTAGTGTACACTGTGTAGAGAAATGATAAATAATAATATACCCATTTATCTAGCCTACAACTGGGAAGTGGACCACACATATTGGAACCATAATATAAAAGAAGTGCCTTTCAATAAAAACATAACTATGTCATGTCTCAGTAATAGTGCTGACTTGTCAGAAGCAAGAGGTCACAGGCTCGACCCCTGGTATGGACATTCTTTCCTTTTTTTATTTTCCTTCCTTTTTATCTCAAACTGACATGTGGGATCCTAGCAGAGTTTATGATGAATTGGAAAACCTTATTTCTCAACTCATGCTCACATGAGGGACCCCCTCGGTTTATTACGTTTTTGCACACCTTATTTTTCAACACTTGCTTACATGTGGGATCCTGCTGGTTTATGATATTTTTGCGGACCTTATATCATCACAAAACCACCATGTAACAGTGAGTGGCGTTGTCTATTTGGCTTTGATGATAACTTTTATGACGTTTTGTAACTTTCTCACTAAATTTACTCAGATGCAAAATTTATGACATTTTCAGTTTTGACATGTATCGTAAAATTTTCATCATAAATCAGAAAATTTCTTGTAGTGCTATATATAGCATAAAAGATCACCTGGGATCTAACTATAGAACCTCACCCAAAGTTATTGTGGGTCCCTTATCAACACTATTTTATTTTCCAATCCCTCCATCTCCAACTTCTCTCTCCCACTCATCTATCATAGGTCACCACTCTCCTACCTCCGCCTGCACTACTACCGTCTCCTAACCACTGCGCTCTTACCTCCACCCACACTGGCCATGTTTCCATATCCCCTTGTGGTGGCCTTATGGATCTAGGATACTGACTAGAGGGGGGTGAATAGGCAGTTTCAACTAAAATCACAAAACTAAATAAATTTAATTAGTAACATAAGAATATTTCTAATTCTACACTTTCCTTAAAGCTAGAAAAGGGTTTGCAACCTAGGGTGACAAGATAAAATTCAATCTCTAGGAATGTAATTGTTTAAAGTAAATTGCAATAATGACATTGAGCAAAAGTAATAATCGAAGACAAGAGACGATTTATCCCATGGTGTCGAGGACTTGCCGGTCACCCCTAATCCACATTGAGGTGGATTCAAAGTTCCAACCACTCCTCTATCCAGACTCCGCTTGATTTATGAGCTGACTAGGATCAATGAATGGCTCCACACCTCGATTCTACTAGAGTTTTTCTTCACGGCTCCGGCAAGGTGAGCATAAGAACCTCTCATAAGAACAACCGGGGATCCTTCACAATCTTCTAGAAGGCTCAACAGCTCCACAACCTCCAAGCTATCTAGGAGGCGGAAACCTCCAAGAGTAATAAGCTATTGATGCAATGCACTAGTAGGATGCTCTCAATCTCACAAGAATGCAACCTCTAAGAAAAGTGAGTGACAGAGAGAAGAAGCATGGCTCAAGTATGTAAAAAAGCTTTCCAAAGTGCCAAGAGACCTCAACCATGCCTGGGCATGAGGTATTGTTGGCGCTAGAAATCGGTCAACCGAATCCAGCAACCGACACACGACCCGGGAGAATCTGCTTAGCTCCTGTTCGGGTGAATGCCCTGGTGCGGTTCGCGCGGCGTGCCAGCCAATCTGACCTGTTGATTGGCAAGGAAGAACACGTGTCAGGTCTAGAAATCTCGATCGGCTGAGTTTCCGATCTTGAGAGAGTTTATCAGCGAATCGGCCGATTTACTGTAACGATGAAATCGGCTATTAAACAGCCTGATTTCTATAGCCTTGTAGACGGGAAATTACTAAAATAATCGGTACAAAGCTATGATAACAACACCAGGAATAGATCTAATCGGCAATAGATAAATTTAACAATAGAAAACAGAGAAAGCCGACACTACCGATTCCTAGCTGGATAACTGGTGATAAAGACTAGAAAAACAGGTAGAAACCTATGAATCTAGCAAATATCGATAACTAGTGAATAAATCTAAACGAAACAATAGCGATACGCCCGGAGTTAAAGCTTAGATATTACTCGATAAACGGAACTTACAGAATCGGCTGGAGATCAAGATGATGCAGTCCTGCCAATCCGCACGAACTCGTGGAAAAGAGAAAAACAATAGCGAAGTCGCTTGAAAGTAAGTACGAGGAAAAAAGTAGCTTGTTGTATTGATTGGTTGATGATTACAGATTTACAAAGGTAGCTATTTATAGCCCCGTACAGATAACTTCTTAACCGACTAGAATCCTATCTCTAATTCAAACAGAAAACGAATATCTACAAGCACAATTCGTGCTAGGTTAGTTACTCCACGCTTCGTGGGCTGACCTCCACCTTATCCTTCCATCCCTTTCCAAGCCCATACAGGCCCAATTAGTCCACCCTCCTAATCGGCCGATTCCTTATCGGCAAAAGATTACCGATTGGGACTCTGGTGTATTCGGCCAAAAGCGAGACAAAGGTCACCGGCCGATTCCGCACTATAGCACCATTTGGCCGATTCCCAACCGTGCTTCTTCGATTTCCTTTCTTCTTGGCGCCGATTCTACTAGTGACGAAATCTGGCATCAACACATGCCCCCTAGTTTCGGAGTAAAACACAGTCTTTTACTTTGAAATTCTTTATAACCTCTCCTCCGAAACGGCCACAGTGAAAATATCCTTCCGTTTCGCGGTCTCCCAGCTGATCATTGTAATTTTTCAAAACGGGCGCCCACGACAGCCACTACCCCCGAAAAACTCGAAGCGCCGGCACGGTGAAAATTCCATTTTTACCCCCCCTTCAGGTGTCCTTTAAATAGCGCTTCACCGCACTTCATCTTCAAGCTCATGTCTCTTTTCCCAGCGCGCGTGCATTCTTCCTCTTTCAGCACTTTTCCCTTGCCGCCGAAGCTTTCTAGCTCCACCTCCTGGTACTTCTTCCTTTTTTCTTCCAATGGCGGCTCCTTCCGGCAACTCTCCCGCACGCGATGCCCCAGAGGTAGCGCCTCCGGTGGTGGTGGCGACAACCGTCACTCCTTCCACATATGAAGGAGCTCCGTCAGAGATCCCAACGGCGATCCCCATTGCAGCCCCATCGTCCGCATCCGCATCGGCGACCACACCGATCACTCAGAACTTCATCCCAGAGGTAAATACCGAATCCTTCCTCTATCGGCAATGTATTTACCTTAGATCTGTTTCTTACTTTTCCTTACTCCCTTTCTTTTTTAGGCGGTTAGGCATAGAATTACTATTCACCTTACGGGAAGTCCTGGCCTTGTTTGTCTCGGTCCCATGGGAGACCCAGATCCAATAGATCTTATAAATTCGAAAACTGACCGGATACCCTTCAAACGGTCCGATATGAACTTAGATCACTGAGTGGGTACTTTCAGATCCTGGCCGAATGAAACCCCAGGTTGGAGGGAATGGTACCAACGGATGGCCGCGTCAAGGAGCGTCTCATGGGACGAGCTCAAAATCGGCCAATGCATCAACCTTTCCTTGTCTCAAATGGAGAAAAATGAGCCGTTAGTGATGGCGGCTTCTTATTTTTGGTATGATGCACTTAATGCGTTCTTATTTGGGCACGGTCCTATGACCCCCACACTGGCCGATGTGGTCCTGTTGACCGGCCTGGACATATCCTCCCCTGACACACCCTTCCGCCTTTTGACCACAACATCACATCGGCTGGACACAAGGGGAATCGGTGGTTGGAAGGGCTTCATCAGAAGTAATAAGAAGACCGGGACCGTTGAGAACAGGGAGCACACAGCTTTCCTGATGATGTGGCTAGAAAAACACTTCTTTTGCGGAAGAGCCGCCAGCCCAACAACCAACACCCAAGCCTTAGCTGAAGCACTATCCAGAGGGGACCATATCCCTCTCGGGAAACATCTACTGGAGGCCGTGTACCACATGCTTCATCAAATCGGTACAAGACTATCCAAGGGAGAACTGATCGGCAATCAAGGCGGGCCTTGGTGGTTTGTCAATCTATGGTTGAACCTTTACATGAGCAGAATCACCCAGCAGCCGGTGGACCACATGACGTTCCCCAATATCGAATCGGCGGAGGACCCCACCGAACGTCGCCAATGCATGTCCTTTGGCGAAGCGGCGTCAGCTTTTCCAGGTTGTGCGTATTCTGCTACAAAGGTAGCCGAGTACTTTCGGTGCTTTTACAATGGATTTAATGAAGACGCAACCATTTGGTTTCCGTACCAGCGAGACAACCCAGTCTTTGAGCTCCCCACCTGCTTCGATTCGGCTTCTGGCCGATTTGATGAAGATCTTTATGAAGGGCTGATCAAACCAGGACTCCTACCGGCCAACTTCTTTTCAGGGAAGGATGCCCCTACGTACGAATTCTACAACCCGTCTGCTGCAGCACGACAATTCAGCATGGGTCAACTGCCGATTCAAGTGTATTTTGCTAGCCGAATCAAGTTTAGAGATGAGCTCACATCTGGCCTGGATTACGGTCGGTTGCGAGACCGAATTCCGGACTCCAGTACAATTAACTTGAATGACTGGCTATTATTTCCATTTGCCGTCCAGCTGTTCAAACTCTGGTGGGCCGATTGGAAGCAATTTCTCTTCTGCAACTCAGCATCAGCATACTGCAATCTTCTGGATCCGGCCAACATTGACCCAAACGCCGAGGTACTTCTCATAGCCGATTTTTATTCTTCTTAACATGATTGAGTACTAATGATTTTATTGTTTCTTTAGGCCGGGAATCGAGCCCCTCCAACACACAGCCGTAGCGGACGGTTAATAGAGAGCCATCCATACACCACCTATCCTCTTATCGGCTACAACGCACCGTCAGTTGACGTGATCGCTGGCCGATCGAAGCAGGTTCATAAGAGGACCACCAAGAAAACCAGTCGCCGAATCCGAGCTCGTACGGAATCGGCGGATCCTCCTGTGCTTGTATCGGCAGAAACTTCGACCGCACCACCTTCTCAGGTCATTCAAAGTGCCGATAGTCAAGTCATTACGCAAGCTGGGGCGGCCGCCGCGTCGTTGCTGTTGGAAGCTATACAGGTAAACCTGAGCCTTACTGTTCCCGATTGTAATTCTGTTATTAACCCTTCTTAACCTTAGTCTACACAGAGCACTCCTATGGAAGCGCAACAATCGGCAGCAGCTCAACCAACTATCGTCGCGCCCTCTCTCCCACCTTTTGAGGTATAATGCTTATCTTACCAATTTCCCGCGGGTATTTGTGTAATGTACTTATTCAATCCTCTGACACAGGCCATCGGCACACCGAGCGCTTCTCGACCACCGATCTCTTCTCAGGGGGCTGGTCCAAGCGCCGCGCCGATCGTCGTGGAGTCCTCTTCATCCGATGAACCCATGGCGCAGGCTACTGAGCAAGGCACGACGGCTTTACAAGTGCAGCATGAGGAAATTCGCTTCAAAATGGTAAGTTCCTAACTCAGCTTTCACCCAGCCGATTTGTTCTGATTACCCGCCGATTCATCCTTTTTCCTTATTTTCTTAGGAACAAGACTCCCCCGATAACAGCCTCTTCTCCTTCGCGGTTGCACTTTCCGATGACGAAGAAGTCGCTTCCCGCCAAGTCGCTCTAAGCTCCGTTCCTGATGACGTCCGAGCTAAACTTACCAATATCCGATCCCTCCTTCAGGGGGACATCGGCCGATTAGTAGAAGATGCTTCGCCGATTCGGCAGCTCTTCAGTGACGTCAGCGGACGAGTACCAGAGGAGGCGGAAGAGGCCTTGGCGCCGGCGGCCTTCATCGAGTCCATGAGGATCCCAGTCTTTAGGGCCCTTCGCCACATGGCCGATCGTGCAAAACTGGCTAAGACTCGTGAAGATGAAAATGCATTCAAGCGTCAGGCTCAATAAGCGCATCGGCGTATCCATGTTCTAGAAGATTCCCGCCCGGCGATCATCGGTGAGATAGACCGCCTCAAACATCGAAGGGCGGAGCTTGCCAAGGAGATGGAGCAAGTGACTAAAGCAATCAGTGCCGAAGAGAGTAAACTTCAAGAGCTGCCTTCTGTTATTGCCGATTTGATACGGGAGAGGCAGCGACTTGCTCATAAGGCCTTAAGACTTCATCGCAGCGCATCGGAGGTCCCTGGATCGGCGGAAGAAGACCAACGGGTTCTTGACTCTGCCGATCAGATCCGGCGTCGGGCCATCACGGCTATCGATACCCTTCTAGGTAATCTGTAAAACACTGACCATTTTGTACAAACATTTACTATCTTCTTTGACCGTCCCTCGCGATGCCCTTTCTATTTACTGCCTTCTTATTACCGATGGGACGTGGCCTCACCAGATTTCCACGCATTTTTTCCCATAAATATCAACCTCGGCGCCTACTCCCGATAGTATTAACTTGGCTCTCATTTCACCTCTCTTCTTCTCCTCATCGGCGCGACTGCTTCATCATGGCTTCATCGTCCTCTTCTTCTATTAACCAGGTGAAGCCCTGACTTTCTCCCTTAGATCTTAGGAAAAGAATGTTTTCTTCTTATCCCTTCTTTGTTTCAGCCTCAACGTCTCAGCCCGGAGCTCGTGCGCGCCATCGAGTGCATCCACTCTGAAGACCCATTGTCATCGGAGGACAGGGCGCTGATCCTGGCTCACCGAGAGGAACTCCAAGACCACATTACTGCAGAAGCTCGTGCGGTCTTGGATTCCGTGGTGAGTGAAGGTAATCGCCGATCTCCAACCGTCAGGGGCCATCGCCGTGACGAACCTGGAGATGACGTCACCTCGGCAGCCCGCACGATTCTGGACTTCATGGAGAGGAACGGCGGCCAGCGACCTCCCACCGATAGGAACCGTCTGCTTCCTCGGCCAGTCGTCCTTGCGGCGGCAGAGGCCTCGCGCCTCCGTGTTGCGAACGAGTTGGAGCGGAATGGGAAGGCGTCCCAGAAGAAGAACAACTAGTTTGTTTTTTGTATTTTTTGTTCTAAGGGCGACTGAATGTTTTGTCGGCCATGTAACTCGTCGCCCGTACCGAATAAATGCAATCAGCCGATCCGGTCGACTATGTGTTTGAACCGATTCGTATCGGCTATGTGTGATTGTGTCACGGTCGATTTCTCACGCTCCGACCCATATACTAGGGTAGTACCTTTTCAAGTACCTTCCATTTAGAGCTCTGGTAAACTCTTCTCCTTCCATTGTTTCCAAAATATAAGCGTTTCCTGGAGCGCATCTGCCGATTTTATACGGCCCTTCCCAGGTAGGGGACCATTTTCCGAATTTAGGATCTTTCGACCCGATCGGCAACACTAATTTCCATACCAAGTCTCCGGGGGAAAACTGTTTGACTTTGACCTTCTTATCGTACCACCTGGCTACTCTCTTTTTATTTTCTTCAATGCTTATCAGGGCCCTCAATCGTTGGCTAGCCAAATCGTCAAGTTCCCTTTTCATAAGTGATGAGTAATCGTCGGCCGATAACTGGTCCTGGAGCGAAATGCGTCTCGATCCTGCCCTTGATTCCCACGGTAGTACTGCATCGTGACTGTACACCAACTGGTAGGGAGACAATTTGGTAGCCCCGTGACAAGCCATCCTGTATGCCCACAGGGCCTCAGTCAAGCATAGGTGCCACTTCTTTGGCTGTTCTTCGATTTTCCTTTTGATCAACTTGATTATTCCTTTGTTGGAGGATTCTGCTTGACCATTGGCTTGGGCATAATACGGAGAAGAATTTAACAATTTGATTCCCATATCGGTCGTAAACTCCTCAAATTCCCCCGATGTGAACATTGTTCCTTGATCGGTTGTTATGGTCTGAGGGATACCGAATCGGTAGACGATGTGGTCCCTTACGAAGTCGGCCATGATAGCCGATGTCACGGCTCTCAATGGGACTGCCTCCAACCATTTGGTAAAGTAATCAGTAGCCACCAGAATAAATTTGTGCCCCTTGCTTGACGGTGGGTAAACTTGGCCGATAAGGTCTATTCCCCACCCCCTGAACGGCCACGGCTTGATGATGGGATTCATGGCCGATGCGGGTGCACGCTGGACATTTCCAAACTTTTAACATTCCTGACAACCCTTATAATATTTGAAACAGTCTTCGAGGATCATAGGCCAATAGTACCCGTTGTTCCTGATCATCCACTTCATCTTATGTGCCGATTGGTGTGCTCCACATACCCCTTCATGGATTTCTCCCATTAGAGTCTTGGCCTCTTCTGTCCCAAGGCATTTAAGAAGGACTCCGTCAATCGTTCGGTAGAACAGATCATCTTCGAGCAGTACGTATTTGGTGGCATGAAAGCGTACTCGTCGCTCCACCCTTTTAGACGGATCCTTCAGGTAATCGGCAATTTCTTTACGCCAGTCGTCGGCCGCGAGTTCTAAAGCCATAGCGCCCAGAATCGGCCGATACCCAGATGCGTGCTGGGCGAGTTTGATTGCTTCTTCGTTGCGGTCCCTTGGAACGTGCTCGATTACTGCCGATCTAAATTCTTTTAAGAGCTGTAAGCAATCTTCGTAATAAATTCTTAATACGTCATCTTTGCACTCAGCCCTTCCAGTCAGTTGATCCACAATAAGCATAGAATCTCCGAAGATCTCAACAGAATCGGCCTTGACTTCTCTCAATAATTGTAACCCTTTTAATACAGCTCTGTACTCCGCTTGATTGTTAGTAGCGGCGGTTTCTATCGGCAGAGAAAAATCATAGCTTGCCCCCCGAGGCAATATGAGAACGATGCCGATTCCTGATCCGACCCCGCACGACGACCCGTCGAAAAATAATTGCCAAGGCGCCAGTTCCACGAGGGCGATCTCCGGTCCACAGTGCTGGGCGACGAAATCGGCCATGACTTGACCTTTGACGGCTTTTGCCGATTCATACCGCAGGTCAAATTCTGATAGAGCCAAGATCCATTTGCCGATTCGTCCTTTCAATATCGGCAGTGATAGCATGTATTTTACTACATCATCTTTGCATACGACTACACATTCTGCTGTCAGTAGATAGTGCCTGAGTTTTGTGCATGAGAAGTGAAGACACAAGCACAAACGCTCTACTGGAGGATATTTTGTTTCGGCATCCAGGAGTCTTCTACTGACGTAATAAATCACCCGCTCTTTGCCTTCAAACTCTTGGACTAGAGCCGACCCAATAGCTTTTTCATCGGCTGATAAATACAGTTTAAACGGCTTACCAGTTTGAGGGGGAACCAAGACTGGCGGTGAGACCAAGTATCGCTTGATATCTTCTAACGCCTTGCGCTGTTCTTCTCCCCATATAAATTCCTGGTCTAGCTTCAACTTCAGAAGTGGCGTGAACGCTTGAATCCGTCCAGATAGATTAGATATAAATCTTCTGATGAAGTTTACCTTGCCGATTAGAGACTGTAGTTCGGTTTTGTTCTGTGGGGCTACGACTTTGTTGGTGGCCGCTATGGTCTTCCGATTGACTTCTATGCCTCGTTCGTGCACCATGAATCCTAAGAATTGTCCGGCGGATACGCCGAAAGCACATTTGTTGGGATTCATCTTAAGACCGTGCTTTTTGGTACACTCTAGCACCTTTCGCAAATCGGCTAGATGTTCCTCATGACTTTTAGACTTGACCACAACATCATCGATGTAGATTTCTACCAGGAGGCCAATGAGTTTGTGAAAAATGTAGTTCATAGCTCTCTGATATGTAGCGCCAGCATTCTTCAAGCCGAAAGTCATCACCACCCACTCGAACAAACCAAGATGGCCTGGACATCTGAAGGCCGTTTTGGGTATGTCCTCTTCGGCCATAAGTATTTGATTGTATCCGGCGTTTCCGTCCATGAAGCTAATAATTTTATGTCCCGCGGCGGCGTCGATCAGTACATTGGCCGTAGGCATGGGGTAACCATCCATCGGTGTGGCCTGATTAAGATTCCTGAAATCAACGCAAACGCGTAACTTCCCATTTTTCTTGTATACTGGTACGATATTAGAAATCCACTCGGCATAACGACATTGCCGAATAAATTTTGCTTCGATTAGCCGAGTTATTTCAGCTTTTATGTCTGGTAAAATTTTAGGATTGCAACGCCGTGCAGGTTGTTGGTACGGCCGATACCCTGGCTTTATGGGTAGCCGATGTTCAACGATAGATCGATCTAAACCGGGCATCTCGTGATACTCCCAAGCAAAACAATCCTTGAATTCTCTTAATAAATTTGTCAATTTACACTTGTACTCTGGATCTAAATTTGCACTAATAAAAGTCGGCCTTGGTTTGGTTCCATCACCTAAGTCTATCATCTCTAATGAATCGGCCGACGTGAATCCGTGCCCTAGCTTCCCATCTTCTCGGGCGAACTGATCCATCTATTCTGAGTCTTCGGAGCCGACTGCTCGGATCGGTTGTAGGCCAAAATCGGTGACCTTCAGGAAATCGGTTTCCCACACCCTACCTGATATGCATCTGACGGTTTCGCAGCTCCACTGCTGTGTGTCGGCTGCTGCAATGCTGTACGTGGAGTCGGCTTTGACCACCTCGATGTTATCGCCGACCCATTGTACGAGGCACTGATGCATAGTTGACGGGATGCAGCAGTTTGCGTGTATCCAGTCTCGGCCAAGAAGCATGTTGTAGGATCCTTTGCCATTAATAAGGAAAAACGTGGTAGGAAGGGTCTTACTGCTGATGGTGAGGTCGACGCAGAGAGCACCGCGAGCGTTTGACACCTTGCCTTCGAAGTCCTTGAGCATCATGTCCGTCTTGGTCAGGTCGTCGTCGCTTTTCCCCAGCTTCCGGAGTACGGCGTACGGCATAATGTTGACAGCAGCTCCTCCATCGACCATCAATCTAGTAAGGGGGCGACCGTCAACATGCCCTTTAAGGAATAATGCCTTCATATGTTGTCGTTCGTCATCTTCGGGCTTTTCGAACGTGGCCATCATTGGCTCCAAAGCCAACTGCGCGGTCTGTTCTTCTATCGCCGATACGTCCTGCTGATCGGCGGGAGTCATGAACTCCATCGGCAGTATGAAAACCATGCCAATCTCGGCTGCCGATTCGTCGCCCGCCGATTCATCGTCTCTTTTATCGTTCCTTTTGGGGCGCCACACCTGAGGCCTTCCTTCCTTCTTGTCTGTCGTGCTCTGTTGCTCTTCCTCTTGTTGCTCCCATTGGCGGAGACGCTGGATTCTCCGTTTTTGTGACTTGGTCAATCCGTCGGGGCACCACCTGGGGTTTATTGGCCTCCCCTCTGTCCTGGCGCGTTCCCACTCCGGTTCGCGTCCTAACGGGTTCTCGTCCGTTACCCGAGCATCGGCCATGTCTTCGAGCCGGCTGTGAACGCTGGCTTTGTTGTTTAACTGATCATGTCGATCAGCCCTGCCCCCCTGCCTATCATGGCATTTATCTTCCGACCGATCATATCGGTCACTTCTGCCCCCCAGCCGATCACGCACGGGAGGGCGCTGGTCATCTTGGTTGCGCCAATTCCTGCTGATCGGTTCTGGCCTTCCGTCCTTGGAGCGAGACCTGTTGAACGGCCGATTGCCTCGATAGGGACCGTTGCACTCTGGGCAAGTATCGGCCGAAGGTAGCCTGAGATTATTTTCCCAACAATGAATGAAGAACGGGCATCTCCAGTGCTCCTCGTGCCGACGCATCGCTTCTTCTCGGGACCTTGAGCGTTCATGTTGTCGTTGGTACTTTTGGAGTAGGAACTGGGAAGTAATGCGTGGCCCTTCCGACTCACCATCATCGTCCTCCATTCGCCGCTTTCCCTTGACATCTTCAGGCGTAGCTTGATTTTTGGGATCGACAGCGCCACTCTTTTTGGCCAATTCGGACGTCAGCACTTTGGTTTAGAGAGAATTCTTCCCCGTATCGACCATGTTGGTAGGAAAGGGGTGTTGGTCGATCTTCATTGGTTTAGCCGATTTTGCCGGCACTTCAAATTTAAGCCTGCCTTGCTCAATGGCCGACTGTATTTGTTGCTTGAAGATCTTGCACTCGTTGGTATCATGTGATGTGGCATTGTGCCACTTGCAATATTTCATCTTTTTCAATTGTTCGGCAGAAGGTATTGTATGGTACGGCGAGAGTTTAATCTGCCCTTCCTGGAGGAGAAGATCGAAGATTTTATCGGCTTTAGTTGTGTCGAAACCGAACGCTTCTGGCTCCTTTTTGCCGAATGGGCATGATATCGGCTTCTTCCCCTTGATCCACTCCGCAAGTCCGATTTCAACATCTTCTTCATCCTCTAATTCTTCCAGGAACGCCACTTTCTTCTGGAAATTCCTCCGTGGATCGAAAGGACGCACCTCCTGTCCGGACAATCGGTGAACAATCTGGCTCAGGCTCTCGAACTCCTGTGAAGCATATTTTTCTTTAATGTGGGGCAGGAGACCTTGGAAAGCTATATCAGCCAACTGCGCATCGGTTAGAGCTAGAGAGTAGCACTTGTTTCTGATTTCCCGAAACCTCTGTATATACGAGGGTATCGGCTCATCACTCCTCTGCCGGAGGCTAGTTAAATCGGACAGCTTCATCTCATGTACCTCGGCATAAAAGTACTTGTGGAACTGTCTTTCTAAATCGGCCCATGTGATAATCGAGTTTGGTGGCAAAGTTGTGAACCATTGGAAGGCCGATCCGGACAGAGATGACGAGAACAACCGTACCCGTAGGGCATCTTGCGTAGCTGCCTCCCCGCATTGGATGATGAATCTATTCACATGCTCTACGGTCGAAGTATCATCCATCCCCGAAAATTTAGTAAAATCTGGAACTTTATACCGATGGGGGAACGGCAATAGGTCATATGTGGGTGGGTATGGTGTTCTGTAGGTATAAGTTTGCATTTTCGGCTTCAAGCCGAATTGTTCTTGCATCACCTCCGCAATTCGTGCCGACCAATCTGGTTGTTGCTGGTGAACTGTTGGCTGAGGTATCGGCACGTGCTGGTAAATTGGAGGTTGAATAAAAGAAGATTGATGAAAGGGTGGTATCTGAGTGTAATCCGGCTGTGTAGTAAAGGTCGGCTGTTTGAATGAACCACTCGTTTCATCATATAGCATGAGTGCTGCTGTCTTGTTGACCTCCGGAGCGACAGGCTGGTATGGTGGTATGGTTGGCCGAATGGCCGCCTGGGAGGATGCCTGGAACGGAGGGTTTCCTTGACTGGCCGATTGATTCAGACCGGCCGTGGCTGAAGGTGCCCCCCAGGGTGATGGGTTGACTGGAGGGGACGGTGCAGAGGACAGCTGGATGGAGCCATATCCCAACGGAGTTGATGATGCAGACGCGTCTGAACTCCCGCCAGGAAATTGAATCGGCTGTGAAGCCGAATGCGGATAAGCCTGATTTGGTGGAATCGGCTGAAAATATGTCGGTCCCCTGTATCCTTGGGGTATGCCTCCAGCAAAGGAATTGACAACGGCGTTGTGTACCATGTTTGAAATCACCGGGGACTGATCGATGAAGGCGTGATGAATAGATTGTTAAATCATATCGGACATTTTATCCGAATCCTCAGAAATTGTGATCTGACGGGGAGTAGGGAAAGGAGTCTTCTTAATAGTCTCCCCGCTCCTGGAGCGACTGAAAGACTTCAGGCAAGCTTTCCGGACTTGTTCCATATACTTGTCCAGATCTTCCTTTTGGTCGTCCTTCAGATCTGCTTCCGTCACCTCGATGACGTTATCTTCAGAGACTTCAGCAGCTTTCGACATGACGGCGGTTGTATTGGTCCCACCGGGCGTGCCAAAAGTGTGTTGGCGCTAGAAATCGGTCAACCGAATCCAGCAACCGACACACGACCCGGGAGAATCTGCTTAGCTCCTGTTCGGGTGAATGCCCTGGTGCGGTTCGCGCGGCGTGCCAGCCAATCTGACCTGTTGATTGGCAAGGAAGAACACGTGTCAGGTCTAGAAATCTCGATCGGCTGAGTTTCCGATCTTGAGAGAGTTTATCAGCGAATCGGCCGATTTACTGTAACGATGAAATCGGCTATTAAACAGCCTGATTTCTATAGCCTTGTAGACGGGAAATTACTAAAATAATCGGTACAAAGCTATGATAACAACACCAGGAATAGATCTAATCGGCAATAGATAAATTTAACAATAGAAAACAGAGAAAGCCGACACTACCGATTCCTAGCTGGATAACTGGTGATAAAGACTAGAAAAACAGGTAGAAACCTATGAATCTAGCAAATATCGATAACTAGTGAATAAATCTAAACGAAACAACAGCGATACGCCCGGAGTTAAAGCTTAGATATTACTCGATAAACGGAACTTACAGAATCGGCTGGAGATCAAGATGATGCAGCCCTGCCAATCCGCACGAACTCATGGAAAAGAGAAAAACAATAGCGAAGTCGCTTGAAAGTAAGTACGAGGAAAAAAGTAGCTTGTTGTATTGATTGGTTGATGATTACAGATTTACAAAGGTAGCTATTTATAGCCCCGTACAGATAACTTCTTAACCGACTAGAATCCTATCTCTAATTCAAACAGAAAATGAATATCTACAAGCACAATTCGTGCTAGGTTAGTTACTCCACGCTTCGTGGGCTGACCTCCACCTTATCCTTCCATCCCTTTCCAAGCCCATACAGGCCCAATTAGTCCACCCTCCTAATCGGCCGATTCCTTATCGGCAAAAGATTACCGATTTGGACTCTGGTGTATTCGGCCAAAAGTGAGACAAAGGTCACCGGCCGATTCCGCACTATAGCACCATTTGGCCGATTCCCAACTGTGCTTCTTCGATTTCCTTTCTTCTTAGCGCCGATTCTACTAGTGACAAAATCTGGCGTCAACAGGTATATATAGTGCCTTCCCCAATTTCTAGCCGTTACATTCAAAATATGTCGAAACAGAGCTAGGGTTTCATAGACCGTCCGCCCTTATAGGACCGGACCATCCATTGTTCAACCCTATGACTATTTTCACAATAAATGTGTGTTAGAACTATCTGCTACAATTCAGGTGGACCGTCCGCCCTTACAAGGTCGAACCATCCACAATTCATTTTTCCAACCACGCAGACCAACTATGGACATGTCTATCTTTCAAATTTGTATGGCAGACCATTCGCCCTAGAAGGCTGGACCATCTGATGGTTGCTCCTTGTCCACGCATAGAATCTGGAAAGGTTTTGTTAACCTTTTCTAATTAGTCGATGGACCATTTGCACCAGGGGGTCAGACAGACCGCCATTCACATTCAAACCCCAAGCAGAACCAAAACTTGTTCTGTTAACAATAAAAAATGATATGGCATACTGTTCGCCTAGAAGAACCGGACCGTCCACCGTTGCACATACAAAACCTTCTAGAAATGCAACCGATCTGTTGCAACCTCAAATGTTAGCTGGCGAACCGTCCACCATAAGTAATCGGACCATCCATTGCACATATTTTTCAACACAACAGAACATACTAAAAAATATGGCTAAGGCAAATAACGGTCCACCTCTACAAGGGAGACTGTCAGCCATACACTGCGTGTTATTCATTTTCAAAACACAGTTTTTACCACACTTCTTTCCACTTTTTCAAATGAGACTCACCCAAATGTATGCAATGCAATTGTTTGAGCAAAGTGGCACTATAGAACCGTTAAGCAAATGAACATTGGCCCCTCTTGATAATACAACTATCTGGCCTACAAACTCGGTCAATAATCATCCATTACGCACCCCTTGGCCGATAAAATAGAAAAGCCCTACCATATTGTGGGGGGCCTTACTCTGAAGGTCCCGCTGATTGCCTGTACCAGTCCCTAGATAAGTAGGCTAATACAATCATCATCACAGTTTAGTATTTTAAGAAATAAAGGATGCATAAATTCCTAGAAAATAAGTTTCACCTTACATAGCGGAGAGCGATGCAGATACTCATTCCTCAAGAATGAATTTAGAGCACCATATCAGTTCTAGCCCTGTGCAAATGCAAGCAAGCCTAAGTACACTTATGAATAGTACTCAATAAATCCTAACATTGAAATTATATTAAATGCTGGGGATAATCAAGGAGAGGTTATGAGGTTTGTTTTAATAAACCTATTTTATGCAAAGTGAGGTGAGTTTTGGAAAAGGAGGAAATGTAAGAAACATATTTTAAGTTGTTGGCCCTGGAGGGGGATCCTACTTCCCCTACTAGTTCCCAAGTTTTTAGAAGCACCACACACCATCAAGGTCCTTCTAGGCTGGCTTACGCCTTATTCCAAATTACTCTCTTAAGGCCTCGGCCCCATCTTAGCACACTCAAATTATGATGCTAATCAATGGGAGCTTTGACTATGTGGGTTCGTAACCGTGAGCCTCGGCTATCCTGATAGAAAATGGAAAAAGAATGGATAATGAATATTTTGGGAATTATCAGATTTCTATAGGATAATCCTAGGATAAAAAATGAATATTTTATTAATTATTTAGAAATAAGTTTCTAAATAATTAATGGATAAATTGTTGAATTTCTAAGAGGATTAGGAATGGATTTTCTAGGATTTGGACGGGCAACATAGCAGCTAGTTTTGGACGATATTTGGGGTTTTTAGTTGGGCAGCATGACGGCTAGATTGGGTTGATATATGTGTTTTGAATTCGGCGGCATCTCAGCTAAATTGGGTTGGTATACAAGGTTGGAATCGGGTAGCATAACGGCTGGGTTTCGGAAAAGATTTTTGGTGCTGGGTGGTGTCAACGAATTTCAAAGCTAGGAAACTTGTACAACAAGCTCAGGTTTGACCTGGGGCCTAGCCCTTCGACGGGTGGAGCGTTGACAAGTTTTATGAGTCTTAGGTTTGTGTGGGTGCTGCTTGATTGCTAGGGTTAAGGGCTTGAGAGCTTGTGCACCGGGCATCACTTCAACCTGACTTGGTGCTAAAAGTTAGCTATCCAGCGATAGGTGGATCCGAGAAAGATCAAGTGGAAGCCGGAGAGCTTGCACGACAAACTCACTTCGACCACTAGGGTGGAGCTCGGGCAAGATCAAGCGGATGGGAAATTGAGGTTGAAGCTTGCTCGACGAACTCACTTCGACCACTGAGGCAGAGCTTGGGCAAGGTGACCAAATATGGGCATGGAAATATGTTTAGAGGGCTCTAAGATATTTCTAGAAATTTTCCTAGAAGTTTTGGAATTAAAATGAGCAAGACGCGGATTTCTGGGTACGTTTCTATAGGGTTTTCTATTTATGTGGGGCTAGACATTTTGGAAAGGGGCTTATATGAAATTATAAATGTGGAAGGAAGGCATGAATAGGCTTAGAATATTTTGTGTTATTTTTGGAGAAATTTTGAGAATTTTTTGAAAGGTGGAAGGGCTCAAAGTGAGAATTAGTGTGCACTTACCAGGGTGCACTTAGCAATTACGCAGAGACTAACGCGGCGGCTACTGCAATAGATCTGTCGGCCTTTGAGCCTTTGGTCCAGGTGGACCGCGCCCAGGGAGGAGTGGCGCCGGTTTGTGGGGGGGAGGCGATGGAAAAGGGGGTGACACCGTCATCCCAGGTGGAGCCCGCATGTCAGAAAGAGGGGGGCAAGACAGAGCGGTACCGGGGCAGACGGTGCCCAGCTTTCTTCAACCTTGAGCCTACCCGCCATGGAAGAAAGGAAGGTGGCGGCTAGAGCTCAGGGCTAGGGGTGCTCCGGCCCTCTACAGCTCAAGAGGAGGGCACAGAGAGGAAGAGGAGGGCGCGGGCATCCCATTCCGAGGGGAGGAGAGAGGGAGGGGCACAGCCGTGAGGACCGGAGCGGCTAGCTTGGTGTGGAGAACTGAGGGAGGCGGATGCCCCTATTTATAGGCTGGGAGGACCTTGGCGCGGCCGCCACGTAGCGTGGATGGATGAGGGCGAGTGAGCTTCCGTGGCGGTGAAGAAAGGGAGGGGGATGCATCGCCGGTGTGGTGGTGGCGTCATTAATGGCGGCAGTGGCAGGGATAAGGATGTGGGGAAGAGGATGAGCGCGTGGGTGCCGGTGAGGTGAGGTGGTTGGCGGTAGGATAAGGGAAGGGAGCTAGATGGCTCGGCGGGTGAGGGGGACCGCATCAGCGCGGCTGGGAGTGGTGGGGCGTTACCATGACGGTGGTGTGATTTTTACCGTGGCGGAGAGTCGCGGCAGAGCGCCACCGGTGGTGATGGCACTGATGGAAGTGAGCGGAGGGGGTGGCGGGCTAGCTGGGTCGAGCGAGGCGTGCGACAGCAGGTGGGCCGCGTAGGTGGGGAGGCGGATTGGGCCGGAATGAGCTAGGTTCACGTTGGGCGCGTATGCGTGTGCGGGTGCATGGGTTGGGCCATGTGCGAGCTGGGCTAGGAGGTCGTGGCATGCTGGGCCGCGAGCTAGGCTGCATGCGCAAGCGGAAAGGTGAAGAGGGGCGCGAGTGAGCCAGCCAAAAGGGAAGTTGGGCAGCCCACAGGAGTTTAAGAAGGCTTTTCATTTGTTTGGATAGTGTTTGAAATTAAATTTGACATAGATTTCAGATTTGACTTGTGTTTGAGATGGAGTTTTGTTTGAACATGGAAATGAGGCCTCTTGAAAGGGTTCAAGGATTTGAAATGTTTGAATAGGGTTTAAGAAATTAGTATTTAAATTGGGTTTGAGTATTAATTCGGGGATTCTTAGAATAACAATTATCTTGAGAAGAATTGTTCCTAGGATTTTAGAGATTTAAATGTTTTGATAGTGAAAAAGTTTAGAATCATGAGCTCGAATATTGATTTGGGATGTTATCCAGGGGATTTGGCATAAGGGTTCGATGGAATTAATATTTGAATTTTATTTAGAAGATGGGAATATTCTTAAGGTTAAGAGAAAGGAGAAAACTAGAGCAATCAAATGCAACACATATGCTCATATGCATGCAAGGTTTATTTGTAAAAAGGTTTTGAATGTTTGGAAAAAGAAGGTATGCTTAAATTCAAGAATTTTTTTTAAAAAGTCCGTATTTTTAAATGGATATTACACATATACTTTGCCTTGAGCTCTCCAATGTAAATTCATCCAAGCCATCACTATAGCATCCATTGAAACTCAATTCTTTTCCGGGACTAACCTATACTCATATCTTCAACAAAATTGTTAGTCCACAAGCGTTGTCATTGATTGCTAAAACCCAAATTAAGGGCTTATATGCTTCACGGCCGTTGTCCCACCAGTGCTAGCGCACACTGCCTTGCTCCCTATCGTCTAGTTTGCCAGCAGCTCTTGGAGGTCATGCCCGAGAGCTCATGCCCTGGCAGCTCACACTCAGCCATGGCCACACGCAGTCTTGCCCGCGTCAGGGCCGAACTCCACTCTACCGCACTGGTGGCCACGCTCCATTCCACTCGCGGCTGTGGCCGCAATCCACCAGCCCTCCAGTGTTGTCGCCCCATCCACGACTTTGCATCCTTGAGTGCTGCTACCTCATTCATGATTTTGCATCCTCAAGCATCATCGAGGTCAAGCTAGCCTCGACCGTGGCGACAAGATGCAGGCTCAAGGAAGGGAGAGGGATAGAGGAGCGTGGAGACGGATAGTGGGTGGGGACCTCTCACAATGGAATGCACGCTATCAGCTCTCACTAGTTGTAGTGACATTTTATTCTTTGTTTTCATTTATCTTTTCTCAGAACGCAGAATGTGACATCGCTATAGAGAGTCCTTATTAGCTGCTCTAAGAGCGTCTTCAGTAGTCTCCCAATAAATATTTTCCAATACTAGTTAATAGGAATATCCCAATATCACTTTTATTATTATTGGGAGAGTTGCTTTTACAGTCTCCCAATAATCTCATCCCAATCCAACTACCTTATTGGAAGAGTCACAACTCCTCCTTTATTTAGGGAGAGTTAGGGTGAATTATTGGTTTGTCCCAATAATTATTAGGAAAAAGGAAAGGTATAGGGAGTTTGCTGGGGCATTATCTTTTCATCAACTCTCCCAATACATAGTTGGATTGGGGAAAGGGAAACTGCTAGAGATGCTCTAAGGCCTTGTTTGCATCCACCCATCTAAAGTTTAGCTGGCTAAAATTCAGAGGTTTTCTTTAGCTAGCTAAAGTTTAGCTGGGGATGTTTGGATTATCCACCATGCTAGTTGATGAGGTATTTATCTATATTACACATCACTCCCACCTCTCATCAATCTCCTCTCTCCCTTATTATCTTCCTCCTGCTCCATGTGGCTGCCAGAGGTATGCGTGGCGGGTGAAGCGGCAAAGTGTGGGGCAGGGTGGCATCGGGCGGAGCGACGGTGTGTGGCGGGCAGGGCAGCAGTGGGTGGAGTGGCTATGTGCAGAGCGGTAGCGCACGGGGTGGCGGGGCGCAGGGATTGTGGTGCACGGACCCACACGGCCGGGCAGACCGGCGGTGAGCTGCGGGCAGAGCAAGCGGCGACCGGAGCCTCACGAGAAGAGCCACGTAGGAGCGGATTTTCCCCAGGAAGGTGGAGGGGCATTTTGATCTTTTACTGGTATAGCTGGGTTTAAATGGTTCAACCAACTAAAGGATTCTTTAGCCAGCTAAAATTTAGCTGGGTTTTGTTTGGATCCATATCAGCTAAATTTAGCCTGCTAAAATTTAGCTGGTGGATCCAAACAGGATCTAAATCTATTATTAATGAGGATGAAATGGCCTATATCCTCTATCCCTCGGTCTTTTCCGTTGTGGCTGTTGAGGCCAGGGGACTCCCCAGCTTCTAATCGGATAGTATAGCTTCTACTTGTTTTTCCTCTCCGGTTTAACAAAGTTAGACCTATAGATGTCCAGATGGCCCCAGCCTCTCCCCAGCTTCTAATTGGATAGTATAGCTTCTACATGTTTTTCCTCTCCGGTTTAACAAAGTTAGACCTATAGATGTCCAGATGGCCCCAGCCTGGTAGTCCGTCTAGAAACCTGTTTTTTTTGCCTGGTCCAAGCCCAGCCTGGCACGACGGCCTTCGTGCTCATGCTGCCCAGCCAACTAGCTTGTGCCGGGTGTGGGCCGTCACCCCAGCACACCGGGCAGCCCGGCCCAGCACGGTCTAAAGGAACAGGCCTGCTAAGGGCCCGTATAAATACCAACACCAGAATTATACCTCTGGCCAGCCAACCCTAATCCATTTTACCAACCCTAATCCATTTTACCTCCACCTTGTCGTCACCCTTCCCTAGCTGCGTTACCCATCGAGCCGCTACCCGACCATCGATCTCCCCGGCGTCCCCACTCCGGAGCTCCTCCCCCTGCTACCGGCGCTAGCGCGCCACTCCCCCTCTCCTCCACCGCATCCATCCGCTAGATCGGAGCGCCGCCACCATGGAGACTAAAGGGTTTTGGGCTAAAAAAATATTCTAAATTCCTGGGAGGCCCCTCCAACACGCGCACAAGTCATGCGATTTTTCATGCAAAATATGCATGTGCGTGGGATTCAAACCCACGACCTCAAGCCTCGCGTGTAGCTTTCTTACCATCTCACCTACACAACACATCTGACTACGTAGGGGATGCAATCCTTTTGTGTAACTCGTGGGACACCCTTTAGTCCCGGTTGGTAACAAAAACCGGGACTAAAGGATCACCTCAACCGGGACTAAAGGTGTCTCCACGGACTACGAAATTTAAACTCAGGACTAAAGGCTCTTTAGTCCCGGGGTCAAAAACAGCTGAGATTTTTGTTGAGGATGGAAGATCAGTTTTCCACCAGTGCCTGCCCCCTCCGGCCCTCCCCTCCCCGCCCTGCCCCGCCGCGGCCCGCAGGGTCCTCCGCTCCCTCCACCACCTCCGCTGCCTCCGTGGCCTCTGGCGCCACCTCCCCTCCTCCTCTTCCACCAACTCCCACTCCAGTGAGCAGCGAGCGCAAAGGCCGGCACGAGCCTGACGGACTCCCCGGGCCAGCCAGGCCGCCTGGCATGAAAAAGAGCCCGTGGGCTCGTGCCAGGGCCGCTAGTGCAACCCGTGGGCGGGCACAGCACGGTGGCGCTGTAGATGGCCGGGCCTTGCCGGGTTCGTGCCGGACCGGGCTGGGCGGCCTGTTTGGACATCTATAGTTAGACCAACTAACAGTTAACGAGTTTTTTTCCACGATATTCCTGTAGTCTTCCCTAGCTAGCTGTCATGTCCTGCGATCAAGTAAAAGCATGAGATGATCGGTGTCACATAGGTCACAGAAATTAACAACTTTATTACGGAGTCGATCTAGTAAAGCAAATTCGGCTCTCCCACCCTGTACTGTACACATCAAAAACACGTTCACATTCAATTTTCGTTAGCGTGACCCTCTAAATCATCCCTGCTATAACGCCTTCTAGTACTACAGTTGTTTTTTCGGCACCTCAACTCATCAATTCCTCGAGTCAGTTCCTTATCAACAACAAGTAGTGTTCTTGCACTTATATTTCATTTACGCAATCAGACATATTTCCTTTAAAAGTTTCTCATACAAGTTGCTCTTGGCTTGCGTTTGCCTAGAATTTTATGGCATTGCTCGTTGCTAGTATTTGCATGAACTTTTTGGTTAGTTCCCAAATTCTTGCATATCTACCATATTATAGTACGTGGAACGTAACTAGAAAGAGTGAATCATTCAATCATATACACACAGGAAGGCTACCTTTTTCCTTGCAAAATGTGTGATTGTCCTGCGCAATATTAACTGGCAACTGCGCGTGACTCATAGCTCTCCAACACGGTTTGGGTTGTTTGCAACTTCGATATATCTGTGCTGCACGCCTGCACTGCACGCACCTTGTGCATTATTTCGTGGATCCGCATGCAGCCACAGCAGACAGCACCGATCTAACACGAAATTCCTAGCACCGTCCCTGCGATCAAGCGCCGCCCCATCGAGCGAAACAAGCAGCTGGTCATGGATCCCAGCGCCGACGACACGGTAGTGGCGCCACTGCCACCCCTATCCGCCGCCGAGGAGATCGGCGGGCGTTTGGATCCCAACGTCGACGACACGACGACGGTGGCGCCACTGCCTCCCACGTCCCCTGCCGAGCGGATCGGCGGCCATTGCAGACGCTGCGCCGGCAAGGTCAAGGAAGCTATAGAAGCCGCTGCATCGTCGCTCTTCGCCCACCGGCGCGCCGAGCGGAAGAAGAGCAGGGGCAGCACGAGGCGTTGGCAATCGTCGGGAGGCTGCACGCTGACGCCGCTGTGCACGGGGGAGAAGGGCGGCGATCCTCAGGGTGCTGCTGGAAGCCGACGCCGGTGTACGAGGACGACGTGGAGGAGCTGATGAGCCACTTGTACGACTACGGGGACGACAAGGACAACTTTTGTTGCACCTGCACCGGTTGTTGCTCCGTGTTGATGGTCTGCGCCGCCGCGTACTTCGAGGACATGGCTGCTGCATTTTCCATTTATAGTTATTAGGATCGGACCGGTCATCCAATCGGTGAAAGCATCATCGGGAGGATACGGTGAATTATTGTTTGTACTAAGAATGTAGTGACGATCGAGCAGCACACAGAAACTAAGTTATCCGAGAAGATTCGTAAATCGTAATAATCTCCTAACGTCGCACGAGTCCATGTTTGTAGCCAATAAGTTTCCGTTGGAATGGGTTTGTTTTGTTTCCATAGAGTGCTACCTCGTAGGAGTAGTCGGCGTCATGAGCCAATAAATACGTGGTCACGGTTCAATTGGCGTGCTGCCTACCGTTGTCGCGTTGCCGCGCCTATCGTCTCCGCTGCCGCACAAACTGCCGCCATGTGGACGGATCCTGAGCCCGATCCCGATTCCGCGTACACCACTTACTCCACCGTCGTCGGCACCACGTTGCGCGGCGCCCACGTGCTCAACGTCGACTGCTACGCCGCCACCAAGGGGCTAGTCCCCGCCGGCTCCCACATCAGCTCCTCCTCCTCCACCGCCGGCCGGCACTCCTCGTGGCACTCGCCTACTTCCCCAACGGGGACAGTGCGGAGCGAGCTGCCGACGACTACGTCTCCATCCACCTCGTCCTCGACGGCACGACCCCCGGCGCCCAGGTGGCCGCCGATTTCACCGTGAGCCGCCCCACAGCAAGTCGATCCGTCACCACCGGTTCGCCGGCGACGGGCCCTTCGACCGGTGGTGGGCCGGGTTCCCTGAGTTCATCGGGAGGGAGGCGCAGGTGCAACGTCGTGGTCTACGAGTGCCCCACGGTGACCGGGCAGAGGCAGGGGTAGCACTATTAAAAACGATTTATTGTAGATGCTATCCTATTTTTTTTCTAGGATAGCACAAAAATCGCCCGATCCTACAAAAGGAGTGGGTTTAGGTAGTATCCAGTGTACTTCGGAAGAAACCTTTGTAAGCCGCTTTTAAAATAGGACTGATTTTCAAGATAGATGATGCCATCACCCGCTTCCCGAAATACTTTATCAAGAATACATATCTATGTATTTAGCGCCGGAGGATTGCAGGCTTAGAGCGTCGGGCTTTACTGTAAGCTACAGTGCGTCCGTGCTATTCCCCATCCACGTTGCGGTTTATGCGGTGGAAAAACGCATTGGCAAGAGTTGTCCTTTGACTCCAACGCTTACGTGTCGTGTTGGCATGCTTCGACCAGAGCTGCTTTGCTGCATGAGCTCCACACGGTGGGAACCGCGTGCCTGGACTCCGGACTCCGGGTGTCCCGTCCTTGCCTCGCGAAGAAATCGACGCAGCACGGACTCCGGGATCGGCCATCTCGCCAGCTTGCCTTCTCCGCTCCGCCGCCGTACCGTGCCGCCCACTTTCTTACTGCCCCTCTACCGGATCCACCGTGGCAGGCTCCAACTTCAGGCATGTTTGGTAGGACGGTAGCTGTGATTGAAACTAACCACAGCTGCGGCTGTGGCTGCTCTGGTGAAGTTGAAGCTATTTTGAAAAGTGTTTGCTAAAACGACTTCTCCTGTATTTTTAGAAATGCTGTGATAAATTAAATGTCATAGATGCCCTTCACTATATGGATTTTTTAATAATGAATGGAATGCTTAACATTTATTTATAAATTTGAGTTCATTAGAAATTTAAAAAAATAAAAGAATTATTGTTTAAGCAATAATAAAAAGATTATTTTTCCTCTTTAATTTTTCTTTTCCTTAATTTGATCCACGCCCTTCCATTCTTTTTTTTCTCTTTCTTTTTTCTGTTTCTCCACGTGACCGCAATCCACCCTCATGACTCTTCCTAACCGTTCGTTAATTTAAGTTCATTACAAATTATGAATATAAATTAAAGGGATTTGTGCGCCTATAATTACAAAAGGAGGCATAATCCTTGCATGGCAGGTAACCATAAAAGCTAATAATAGCTATGATCCTTACATAGCATGCAACCATATAAACTAACTGACATACTCAAGATGATCTAGAAAGGAAGATTGCTCTAGTAAGATCATCTCGGAATTTATCCATGGTCCGATCGTCTGTTTCCATGTTGGATGTATCTCCAGCATCTTGAGAGACATAGTGCTTCCTATATCTTGAAGGTATAGTGGGCATATAATCGGGATTCCGATCGCATTTGCGGAAATCCTTATCTTGTGTGTGGTTTTCACGAATGAAGTTATGGAGACACATGGTTGCGGCAACTATCATCATTTGCTTCTCCATTGGGTAACTCGGCATCTTGAGAAGGATTCTCCACTTTATTTTCCACACACCAAAAGAACGCTCTACCACATTGCGAATACTTGAATGCAAATGATTAAAATGTTCTTGCTCACCTTTTGTAGCAGGACCTCTCCTCCAATCTGGCACATGATACCTTTCACCCTTGTATGGTGCCAAGTATCCAGGTCTATTTGGGTACCCGGCATCAACCATATAATACTTTCCTAAACACACATGTAAAAAAATGAAGGTTGTGAGCCACGTGCATTCATGTACATACATGAGAAAAGATAAGGTAGGTGATCCGACATACCTAAAGGGAGGTGTGGAAAGATGGCGTGATCATGTTGAAGTGCATGGAAGAGAACATTAGTATCATGCATAGATCCGGGCTGACCAATAGATGCATAAGTGAACCTCATGTCGAAATTAACAATACTAAGAACATTTTGTGTCGCTTTGCCACTCCGACCAATGTACCTAATCTGGTCCTCAGGACGTGGTGTCGCTGAAATGTGAGTGCCATCCAAAGCTCCAATGCAATCTTTAAAGTGTGGCATCATCCTACAATCATTACTAATCCTAGAATGTGTAGTAGAGAAATTAGGGTCAATTGGCTTTATGTAGTCTGCACTCATAGCCACCATACATATCAATACCTCCTTAAATTTTCTACTAATTGTTTCTGTAGAGTACTTGAATATACCATGTACACCACTGGTAGAAGTACCATGCCCACACACAAGTAGGAAAATAGCCAATGATTCCATAAAACTCATATGAAGAGTTGATTTTAGTCCATAGTTACCCACTAACAGATCATGCAACTTGTAAAATAGAGATGCATTCATTCGGAATTGCTTATGGCTTTCACCTGGAGTGTTCAACTTATCCATTGTCCAATCGAATCCACTTTGTGCCGGAGTTCTAACATCATTCTTGTCATGGTAAGTCATGAAGTACTTGCAAGAAATAAGAGCAGTGGCAAATTGACAATTTTGAGCAGACCGCAACAATCCTAGAGTGTTTTTAACCCATTCATCATGATCAGATATCTCATCATCAGAAGATTCAGATCTGTTCATGATATAAACAACACTCATGAATTTCAAAGTAGAATATAGATTCAAAGTAGCATACATAAGATTCAAAGTAACAACACTCAAACTACTTAGGCATATATAGAATATAGATTCAAAGTAGCATACATAAGCATACATATTTCAGAGTAGATTGGAAATAGAAATAGAATCCAAAGGATACAAGCATGCTGCACAAACTACTTAGACACATCATTTCTAGTCATCCATTCATACTTCCTCTTCAGCCAATCAAACCTCTCCTCAGGTGTATCCAAAGTCATAAACATCTCTCGTTCAGCCCTCTTGGTAAAAACTAGAGATGCAACAAAATGTTTATTCATTGAGGGAAGAGCCCCACAATTCTTGACCAAAGCCATGACATCCTGGATGGAACAACCAGATGTATTCTCCCTCCTTGCAATAGATTCACAAGATGTTGTTGTCCTCTTATTCATCTCCACAATCTTGCCCATTTGTTCCTGAAACCAGTGACCTGTACTTATCTTGGGTTTCTTTCCCTTCATGTTACTAGCCCCTCTACCTCTCTTTGAACCTTGCACACTCCTAGGTGTCACCTCCTCCTCCGGCTCACTGTCATAATTGTCTGCTTCATCTTCATCATCAATAAGAACTGGAGAGCTTTCACGAGACAAGTTTGCTAGCGAAGGTGCTATACCACTAGAAGCGGACCAATGTTCATCACCAGTATTTCTGAGGTCTTCAAACATAATGCTTAGCTGTTCTTCATTTTGTAGTCCTTTCAGCTTTAATCTGGTAGAGCCCTTCTTCATTTTGTAGTCCTTTCAGCTTGAATCTGGTAGAGCCCTTTATATCTTGAAATGCAATAGTTAGATATTAATATTTTTACATATTGTAAAATGAAAAATTTGAAACAACTGCAACTTGTAAAATTCTACTTACTTTTGCTGTTTTCTTCCACCAAGCTTCTGACATTACAATATTCTTCCCAGATTTATCCCATCCAATCCTAGTCTCCTTATTTTTCAACTTCTTCCAAATAGCATAATCTTGCTTCGACTTATCCCATTTATTCTTGAATTGCTTTCTAGTATACTCAATCCTAGTCCTCTCTTTAAACCTTGCTATCACATTCTTGTACCCGGTCTTACTCAAATGAGTACTTGATCTATTTCCTTTTAAAACTTCATCAGCAAAAATCTCACAAACTATCCTATTGTTCTCATCACACCAATCAGCCAAGTTGTTGCCAACAAAATCAGTTTGATAAGGGAAAAGCATCAAGTAAAGTCTACTGCACATCAAGGAAGTAGTAACAAGACAATGACAGCTCCTATAACTGCACATCAAGGAAAACTGCGACAATAACAGCTCCTGTAACAAGACAATGACAATTGCATATTGCTTGCTGGCAGTAATTTATGGGAAAGTTCAGGCTAACAGTTGCATATTGACACTGACTACAAACTGTTAAGGCTATACGTAGCAGTGGCAGTGGCAGTGGCAGTAATTTATATTCAGGATCAGCACAAAATAAAAAACATAAAAACAGTAGCAGTGGTGCCCATTTATAGTTATCAGGAACAGTAGGATATATTCAGAACTATAACCAATCCAGGCTATTTTCAGGAACTATATCCTTGTAACTGTATATGCATGATGCACTGGAACTATACTAAGCTACAGTATATATAATAGCTAGCTGCCTTATTAACTTAACTGAAGCAGTGCACCAAGCAGTAAGCACTGGAACTATTTGACACTGGAGCACTATTAGGACATGATCCAGGGAACAGAGCAGCACCAATTGCATGATCATCATGTACCAGCTCTATATGCACAATGGCATGATCGAACACCTGGATAAATATCCATGGTAAACCAGAGAAAAAGCTTGCTGAGACTCAGTAAACCTCATGCTAAGTTCATCAGGGACTAGAGAACGACATAACCAGGAAGACTTGTGTTCCAATATTTTAATGTAGGACAATCAATTACCATGAGATCAAATACCTGAGGTCAATTTTATCGGATCATGAACACATAGGATACAAAAAATGGACCAATCTGTTCAATCTTGGTGTTTGCGCTTATCTGTTTGCAGTTTCAGCCAGAGGAACAACAGGGATCAGGATAACTTTCACAGATAGCAGCATAACAGAGCCACTTTTGACCCCATCTGTAGGACAGCAGATGGAAGCTGAAAGGACATGTCTATATGGAAGCGCAGGTATTCTACAACTTATCACATTCTTTTGGATGAATCCTATCATTGCTACTGGATACAGGAAAACTCTAGATCAGAATGATGTGCCAGATCTTGATGGGAAAGACTCTGCCGAGTTCCTCTCTGATTCGTTTAAGAAAATCATAAATGATGTTGAACACAGGCATGGTATAAGTACTTCATCAATATATACAGCAATGTTCTTATTTGTTAGACGGAAAGCAATGATCAATGCAGCACTTGCTGTGCTAAGTGCCAGCGCATCCTATGTTGGACCATCATTGATTAACGACTATCAAAATGCGGTTGCGAGCTGCTTTGATATCTCACGTCTATGAAAAGGGACTCCAGTTATCCTTCAGTTCAAGGCAGAAGCACAACAGCGGAGAGATCATAAACTACATGGATGTAGATATACGAAGGATATCTGATTTTTTTACGGTACACAAACTACATATGGATGCTACCCATTGAGCTCTTTCTAGCTGTCTATATTCTCTATCAAAATCTAGGGGCTGGGGCCTGGGCTGGTTTAGCAGCAACACTAGCAGTAATGGTTTGCAATATTCCGCTAACCAGCATGCAAGAAAGGTTGCAAGCCAACATCATGGCTGCAAAAGAAGAGTTCTTTTGCAGCACACATCAAAGAGCACACAATCAATAACCAAAATAACTTTCATAAGACAGTTGTAGAAAAGAACACCATTTGTAAGCAATGGCAATGACAATCCTTACCTTGGATCGGTGAGGTCGACGTCCACAGATGCAGGAGCAGTAGCTGTCCTAGCCGCCGGTGGTGGTCTAGGTGTGCGGGTACCTCGTCGACGAGTTGAGGAGCCCCGAACCGGACAAGAGGTGACCCAAACCGGCAGCCGCTCGTTATTGCCTCCAACCTCCTGTGAAGCTGTCTCCTGTGAAGCAAGTTGAGGATCGGCACGGAGCCAATTCGACCCTAGAGTCGCTGCCGCTCCGGCCCACCACTCCGGCCATCCTCCGGGCATGCCTGTGCTTGTGGCCATGGCGGAGCTAGGCCATGTGCCGGAGGCCTGTGAAGTTGATACGCCCGCGCCGGGGATGCTGGGCCACGCGCCGGCAGCCAGGCCCGCCACAGGAATGGGACTCCGCCAGCCCCTCCGCCGGACACGAACGGCGCGCCGCTGACCCCTCTGCTGGCCGCATCCTGGAGCCCACCACCGGATCTGCCCCTTTCAGCCGTCGGAGCCCATTTTCCAGCTGCCGGAGCCGCATCCCCCTCATCCATTCCGCTGCCGCCGCCGCCACCAGAGCGTGAGATCTGAGACCGAACGAGAGAGGAGCGTAGCGGTTCGGGAAGGAGCGGTGGCAATTTGGCTGTTATTTCGGTGAAGTTCAGGGGTAGTTTGGTAACATAGGTGGCGTGGATGGAGGGGAAGCCGCGGGGAGCTGGTTTTTTTAGGGTGCGTTTGGTTTGGAGACAAGATGGGATGGGACGGTGCCGTCTCTATTTTTTAGGATGGGATCATCCCGTCTGCTGTTTGGTTGAGAGGGATGAATTCATCCCAGTTTTTTGTTTGGTACGATGGATTGAAAACGAGGGACGGATGACTCGGGTAACACCGTTAGCTGCATGTGTTTAGTGGGACCCACATGTCATATATGGGCCCACATGTCATCTTCTTTTCTTTTTTTTCTCCTCACCCGTATCTTCTCCAACACTCCCTGCCGCCCCAAGCCGTGCCGCCCCCGCTGGAGCTCCCTACCGCCCCCGCCGGAGCTCCCTGCCGCACAGGCCGTGGGCACCGGCCGCGGCATCGCCGGCTGGACCCGCTTGCCCCGCCGGCTGCTCGCCCCGCTCATCCCAGGGGCCGCGGCGGAGCTTGCCCGTGCCGGCCGTGGCGGATCTCGCGCCCGCCGGCCGGGGCGGAGCTCGCGCGCGCCGGCCCCTCCGCCAGCAGCTCGTCCGCCGGCCGGCGGCTCGCCCGCCGGCCGGCGCGGAGCTCGCCCGCGCCGGCCCCTCCGCCAGCGGCTCGCCCGCCGGCCGGGGCGGAGCCCCATCCACCGGTGCAGACGGCGCGTGACGACGCGTGACGGGGGCGAAGTGGGATGCCCCCGTCCGCTCGTTTTGGTGGGATGGGGGCATCCCGCATCTGGAGGGTATATTCCCTCGTAGGGATGTCCCCGTCCCACCTGTCCTCCAACCAAACGCGGGACGAAGTGGGATCGTCCCGTCCCGTCCCACTTCGTCCTCGCAACCAAACGCACCCTTAGGCTTCTCCTCCTAGTACAAATTGCAAAATGGCTTTATGAGTGCTTCGCGAGAGAAGTCATTTTTTGGAAGGGCGTTTGGTACGGCTTCTCCGGAAGCCACTCGAGAAGCTGTGCAATAAGCCCTGTGGCCTTCGTCGGCTCCGTCGATTGCCGTCAACAACCATGCCAGTATGGGCGGCGAGCAAGGCGAGGCCAAGCGGCGCGGAAGCCGCGGATGGCGCAGGCATTCTTGCTTCTGCAGCGAGATAACGTTGGACGCGAACGGTGGATCAACGGCCGGTCGGTGTACCTCGCGGGCCCAATTGGTGCATCGATGGCGCGGGCGACATGACCGGTCGGGCAGCAGGGCTCCCAATGACCGGAGTAGCGCCATCGGCGTCACGACTCGCAGCGGTGTGGTCGCGTGGACAAGAGGCCGCCGGCCGGTGGCCCATGCCGTCGTGTTTGCCAAGCGCGAGGTCCATGGCTAGAAGCTGTCGGCCTCCATTGTCGCCCTCTCCATAGCTTCCAAAACCAGATAGTTTCGATGATTTCTTCCTTCCTCTTTTCTTTTATTCATCTTTGTTTCTTGGCGAATTCGATCAAGGCTAAAATCCCCTCCTCTACTCTGTTACTACAGCTGCTGCCTGCAGAGTTGCTGTGGTAGGCAATCCATGTGGAGTAGGCCGATCCAGCAACATGGAACTAGATTGGAGATGGCGACAGGCTCAATCCTACCAACACGGATCTCGAGTTCCGTTTTGAGTAGCTGCTAACCGTTTTGGGAACCTCAAATTCGACAATGGCCTGATCTTGGGTTCGATCGCCGGTGCCCCAGCCACCCTCCTTGGTGTCTCTAGAGTCTAGACCCATAAGGCTGCCAGGAACCTAATGTTGTTTTTATGAAGAGGTACAAAACTTACTTTCCTGAATTCTGTACTCCCAACGTCATCTGCTAATTGCTCTACGAAACATCATAGACTAATGTTCTTCCTCATGTTCTTGAAATCAGCATTGCTCATTTTGTTTCCAAAGAGGAGGATATTTGGGATCAGGAAACCTACGCATCAGTTGTTAGGAATGGTGATTTTTTTTGTTCTTGCAGTAGCTACCAGTACCTCTGTTTTTAATTGTCTAATTATACCAGGGACAGAAAACATTTGCATACCGAAAGCTTTCAGGATTAAAACGTTGTTGTGGTTGAGGAAATATTGTTTTAAGCGCTTATAGTTTCACAATGTTCATTTTAGTATACTCTAGCACTACTGGCTTCTAAAAATCTACCTGCATCAACTGTTGTTGTGTTTCAAAAGAACGCTCTCTGGTTGTGAAATGCTGAAACAGAATCTGAAATAGATTGATCGTTTGCTTTCTCAAACTATGATGATGGTCAAAGATGACAGCGATAATGGATAGACAAATGTGTAGGCAAGGTAAGAGTTGATAAATAGAATAGACACGATTTGTCCTCACATCTTCCAATCATGAAGCAGTGATTAATATGATTACGCAGGTGCTTATCGAAGGCTGGTTTCATCACCTAAGATGTCGGCATGTACCTCATCTGAAAATTCTTTTTGTTGTCTGTCTGAGTGGTGAGCAAAATCTTTTCCAATTTATCAAGTCGATATGGATGGTCAGTTATAACTGATGTATTTTTTTTTGTTTATCTAAATATCTACGGAGTTGATTCAGTCCGAAGAATGAAAGGGAAGATCTTTGACAATCCCTATATTACATCACCTGCGGACATTGCAATTCAGGCCATGTTTGGCAACCCACTCCTAAACTTTAGTACCTGTCACATCAGATTAGAAGTATTAAATATAATCTAATTATAAAACTAATTGCACAGATAGAGTCTAATTCGCGAGACAAATCTATTAAGCCTAATTACTCCATGATTTGACAATGTGATGCTACAGTAACCATTTGCTAATGATGGATTAATTAGGCTTAATAGATTCATCTCGTGAATTAGTATAGGGGTTCTGCAGTTAGTTTTATAATTAGCTCATGTTTAGTCCTCCTAATTAGCGTCCGAACATCCGATGTGACCCTCTCAAAATTTAAACACCCCTCAGTTTAGTGAGTGTAATCAATTTCTATAGCCAGCCATGTAAGGGAGAGCCCGCATATCTTGGAACTTTTCACCTAACATATGGTCCTTCACATAATCAGATTAGTAGATCCTCCCTACAGGAACTATAATTGATTCAGAATACGTTTCCACTGGCGTATGGAATTGAAATATCTTCACAGGCAGTTCAGAGCATGATATTCGCTCTCTAACTGGAGTATACGAGCGCGTAGAGCAAGAGCGCGCGGCGAAGCGCACGTCCCATCCTAGTATTTTCTATCTAAACTCAAAAACATGGCAAACCGTTCGTCAGTTGAGAAGGGTTGACAAACAGCAAAAAGAAACGAAAGAATAATGCACAACGTGGTGATGCCGTGGACGTCACGAGTTTATGTTATGACGGTAGGCTTGTCTCTTCCTGTGAAGTCCTTGAGCTTTGAAATAGACAATGCCAGGTCTGCACAAAAATTTATCCAAGAGATGATATTAGCATGTACGTAATTTCAGAAAAATGAATGTAAAATTTCATGCAAGACCAGAAGATAGTAACCTATTAGAGGCTTCAAAGCTGTTGGAGCATCGAGACTATGCTTCGAGGTATCAGATTCGAATTGTTCGACGTAGAGACGGATAGTTGCTCCAGCAGATCCAGTTCCCTGCAAGAGCATAATTCATCAAATAGTTGTATACCAAAAGATAACAAGTTACATACTCCCATCGTTTTTAAAAACATACGACGTTCAAGACAAGCTAATTAGCTCGTTCTAAACATGGCATATTTGAATACAGAGGGAGTCTCTTTTTTTTTTTAGAAAACAATGAGATGAATGTACCGAAAGGCGGAAGATGATCCTAGACCCATCAGTGAAAACAAATCGAAGCCCTTGTTTGGATACAGTACTACCGTCTACCTGTAATATGGAAACACAGTGTGATTTATGCCAACCATTTCATACATGCAGGGAATTGAAGGGGGAGAGATAGAGAGGGAGATAGTACAGGATCAGTGTAGCTAAAATCATCAGCAAATTGAAGGGTGTAATCTCCTGCATAACAACATAAATAACATCAGTTTCCAGGAGGCTTCCATACAAAGAAATTTATAAGTGCAGCTAGATAAAAGGACATGCAAATCAACCATATTTCTCTCCAGGTTTGCTACTTGCAATAACATCTCTAAGGTGATCCATCATCTTGTTTGCACCGTCAGATTCACATGCCTGTACGAGTACAAAATAATGGCTTAATATGACTGTTTGGCCTAATTAATGTATGGGAAAGTTTATTGGGTGATCGTATAAGATCTGTTTTGATGAAATACCTCATAATCGTATCTGGAAAAGAAATTCCTGCCATATGTTGCCCAGTGCTCCCTAGCTACATCTTCCACTGACACTAGTCTCTCTCCAACCTTCTTATCCTTGTTCTGGTGTGCAAGTATGGAAAGCCAAGCAAGAACAGCCCTGAAATTCAGGAGCCCACAATAGTATGGTTAATTGTCTGTTTACAGACATTTCTCACAAAAAGAAATAAATAGAAGCACAACGATGAATAAATAATTTGCTTCTTACCAGATACCATCCTTCTCTCTGATGTGATCAAAGAATAAATTGATTAACTCACAATGATGAATAAATAATTTGCTTCTTACCAGATACCATCCTTCTCTCTGATGTGATCAGATCCTGTCCCAAAACTTTCCTCTCCACATATAGACAATTTTCCTGCATCCATTAGGTTCCCGAAAAATTTCCAGCCTGTTGGAACCTACAAAGTGACACCACTTTGTCTGAGATGATCAAGTTACAGGCTCATGGCATTTTGTCTTTTTGTATATAATAGTTTGCAGTGCAACTCCATGGCAAAGATACCTCAAAGAAAGGAACATTCAATTTCTCGGCAACACAATCCAGAGCACCACTGGTTGGCATTGATCGAGCAAGTCCCTGAAAATAGTCATTTGTCAAATTTTAAGATTTATATCATCTCCATGACAGACAGTTGAGAAATAACGATATAGTCATTTGTCACATTACTTTTATACCAGACTGGAAATAAGGAATTGCTGTTTGTGCATTGGCTGCAATTATTGCAACAGAGTCTGATGGTGTAACAAAGAACCTTTTCCCAAGAATCATGTTCCGATCACCATCACCTGAAACAATTCAAATCCATCTGCTTTTATTCATTAGACAAAGCATTTCCTTGAATTAATAGAGAAACATCACTTAAAAAATGATGCAATCACTAAACAAAGATGGAATGGAGTTTCACAGCGGAACAGTATATTTTTCAGATTTAAATTGCAATGTGAAGTTAGAAACCAAAATTTCATATAAAACAAAAATTCAAATGTAAGAATGTGCACTTTTAACATGTGATTTACATGTATGGTTATAGTAATGCAGTAAATCTAACTGAATCAGGAGTAAAAATTATTAGCTTCTACTCCCTCCGTCCCAAAAAACAAGTCATCCTAGGAAATTTGGTATAGATTAACAAGAGGTAAAATGACCTCAATTGCCCCTATTTATTAGCCATATTTGGCACTAATTGACTGTTGCATGTCCACATGCACATGCACACATGCCAAATTTAATATAATGACTTGTTTTTTGGGACATTGAATCGCAGAATGACTTGTTTTTTGGGACGGAGGGAGTACATGTCATCGTTCAGTTCATAATGTCAATGGCAAAAACATAATCTCTAGGGGAAAGGAACTAGTCTGGAAAAAAGTCGATGATACCCATGAAAAGTTCTGACTTCTTTTAATCCAGTGGCTTAATGGCTTTCAAAACTGAAAGCATGGGTTTATCTTGAACTGAGAACTGCCCATTTCATGAGCAAGAATATTGAACCATGGGCATATCCAATATTAAAACCTGGGCACAATGTAGCAGTGGAGTGTAGACGTACCATCACTTGCGGCACCAAAGTCAGGTGCACGGGTTCCAAACATAGTAAAAACAAGCTCCTTGGCATAACTGTAAAACAATAACAATATCTCTTTAGTTTCATTTCGATTAACATATCCCTTTATTTGAGAACTGATACACATACGTTAAATTGGGATCTGGATGACCATTTCCAAAATCTTCAAGTGGCACCCCATTTAATATGCAGTCCTGAAAACAAGGTATTTAGCATCCAACTAAATGTATTTTTTTCAAGACTAAGCTTTTATTCAAGTAAATTAATAAGCTACCGGATCAGCACCAAGTTTCTCGACAAAAATAGGTCCTGCGTACGCACCAGTAATTGCATGCATGGCATCAAATATGAACCTGCAAAATAAAGGTAAAACAATCGATTTGATATGTGCTTTGTAATAAAAAAAACTCAGCCAGTGGGGGCAAGATCACCCCCATGGTATTTCACTAATCTTGTGGACGCTTTCATTGGCCGCAGCTATCATCGCAGACTCGCAGGAAGAAAAGGACAGAGTCCACAAGACATCAACTGATCGTGGCTAAAGAGGATTGCATGAGTTCTGTTTGTGCGGGAGATATTTGGGGATAAGTTTGATTTGTAAGGGAAGTTATAATTACTTGATGGTTAAGCTAGCCTAATCTATAAAGGCAGCTGTAGTTTTGTATTAGGGTATCGAGGGAATAAACTCTCCCCATTTCAGGGCGTGAGTTGTCTTCGACGGTGGCGAGGAACTCCTCCTCAGCCGCCGGCGAGAGCAACCCGGCGTCCCAGCATAGATACTTGCTACGCTCCTCTTCCCAAGCTCGTTTGCTTCTGCATTCTCCACTAAGCACACCTTACAGACCCTGGCACCGTATCACTAAGAAGAGCTCAACCGGAGCCCAGTCAAGCAACCAGAGCATCTATCACAAAAAAAAAATACCACAACAACATGGGATCAGCTAAGTTAAGCAAATACTCCTATTATAGAACAAACCTTGTTCATAACTCAATAGTAATTTTCTTAAGTCTTCTGCATTCATCAAAATTAATGGCACATGCGTCATGTGAAAAGGAAAACCAACTCAATTAACTTATGGTAAAAAACATGAACTGGTGAAGTACAACAAAGGTGATGCATGAATACCATGTGAAGGTCAATAAAAACAAGTGGATCACAAGGGGTTTGATAGTTGTATTACTCAAGCAATATTTTAACAAATAGCATGCTAAAGACAAAGGGAAACATATGAGACCTGAAATCAGGCCGAGAAAGCAAATCCTTGATAAGTTGGAAGTCAAACACATTCTGCAAGACAAAAAAACTAACAAATTATTTCTGGCATTAATAGGCTATTGCTCCTTAATCACTTCACTAGATACCTCCATTAATTCAAGGTAGTCTGAAACAGGATCTATCACTTCTACAGTGAAATCACCATAGCTTACAACTCCTATAGACGATAGATCAACATCAGGAATATCTGCTGTTTTTATTTCAGAAATCTGCAGCGAAGATTAGCATTGTGCATAAGCAACAATACAATCAGAAATGAGCATTAGATACATATATGATGAAATCAAATGTTAGAGCTACAAACTGAAAGTGTGTTTCCATAAATCTGGTCAGTAATTATCTCTGGCGCTGGCTGCCCGCTGCTGTAGTTAAACTGTGACACAACATTTTTACATTAGAATAGTATGAAATCTCACAATATGACAAGGAAATTCCATCTATTTATCATAAGAATATTTTTTAATTCCAAATATTAGTTAGAGCATAAGTAGCTGCTTTATCAACTATTTGATTGATAAGAGGCGAACAATAACGAACAAGAAAATATATAAATAGAAAGAGTAAAACTTTATTTGTTGTTTGTCTATTTAAAGAAGTTCAAATATTGACAAACACAAACGACACAAATTATACAAAATTACAAATCCAATTGCTTGCTTGCCATTACTGATCATTATATCAACATCCATGCTGTAGAAGAAATATCCAAGTGTTTGTTTAGTACTATTGGTTCAAACCTTGGAGTAAGTTTTAGGATTCAACAAAACACTGCTGTAGAAGAAAAAATAATCCACAGTTTTTATTGCCTATCACCTTAATACCCCAATCATTATCTGGTCCACCTGGATTGTGGCTTGCACTCATGATGAAGCCACCATTGGCCTGGCAAAAGAATTTTGAAACCATAAAAAATAAAAAACGGACAAAACAGGCAGCCATCTTTTTAAATTAATGGTAGAAGGAAAAAAAAACTTACTTCTCTTTTACGAATCACTGAAGACACAGCAGGTGTTGACAGCAGACCATTCCTGAAAACAAAATGTTGGACATTTAGACAAATACAAGACATGAAGGATGGGAAATCATCAAAACGTTCGATTGATAAAAAAATTTTGGGAGAGCATGTTAAATCCAAAGGGAAGTAATATGATACCATTCATACGCTCATCATCAAGTAAACATCAAGTGATCAACAATACAGAAAGTTAGTTTTGTGGAAGAATATAAAATTATATTTTATGCCTTCATAAGGTGCGTGCTGCAAGCTTTCATGAGTATTCTATGGATAAAATTACATAGCATTCTACCCAATGATTTTGAATTAGTTTAGTTGAACAATGGCCTACTCCTAAGAGTTTCTGTATCAATTCTTTAAAAAAGTAACTTCAGCTGATTCCTCACCTGCCAACAAGGATCTTCCCAACACCATTTCCAGCTGCAATCTTAATAATGATCTACGGTCCCAACATTACAGGTAATCACAAATATGCATAAATAAACATGGATCAATTACACATGTGTTTGTTCTACATTTCTAGTTGTACCTGAGAAGCATCCTTGTTAAAGTACCGGCCATCACCCCCAAGTACAAGGGTTCCACCCACATAATCTTCAGGGGGCAAGGAATTGAACAGAGCCTTGAAACCACAAGAAATGGAGAAATCAATATAACTTGATCTTCATAAGGACAACAGCAAACAAATTCCAGCACACCTGAATCCAATTAGCAAGGTAGTTCTCCTGCTGGAACACTTTCACCTGAAAAGAATAGCAGAGCATGATCTAGCACTCCATCCGTTACGAGAATTTGCACAAGCAATGTTTTCCAGAGCAATAAAGTCTACCTAAATCTGCATAGCTCTCAAACAGTAAAATGAAGTACCTTTTTCCTGAGTCCACTAGTCCCTGTCTTCTGTCCCTCAACGGGCTTGGTTGGGATCAAGTTGATCTGCACCATATGTTAGGATAATCATCCTGTGAGATTGTGCCTCACCCACACCCAAAGTCCAGGATTTGGGAAACCCATGGCCTGTTGTTTCAGAAAGCATAATTGATAATTCACCTCCTCGAAAAAAAAAAGTCTATTTTCCAATTCAGGTGGGGGTGCTCCCACCCGTGACCATTCAAAAAACAATTCCCCAATGGACCATGCGCCTAGGGTCGGTCCCCAAATCGTAGTGCGGAAAAACACATGAATCATCACACATGCAGATCGGTAAATGCTACAGTGACGTATGGAAAAGCACCCAGATAATCCAACTAATACAACAATGGGCACCATGGTAGCAGTTTTGTAAACGACCTGTCTCGAGAAACATATGAACACACCGCAACCTTGGATCCAGGACCAAAACAACAGCCGAAATCCGGCGCCACTACAGCGATGATGGCGCCGCTTCAGAAAATTCGCACACACATTTGCCCTCACATCACCAGACCTAAGCGCCGCCCGAAATCATGACTGTAAGCAATGATTACCACCACAACTGCGCGGAGGCACCCTGCTCAGTACCCGGCGCCTCCAGTCCGGCAGTCCCACTACCCAAAACCCCACGACAGACTTCACGTCCCCACACCGTCATCCAGGGACAAAAAAAGCGGCGGGACAGGGTCTACTCTAGGATCCGTACCTTGAGCGCCTGGGCGGCGGATGGCGCCCCGGCTGAGGAGCAGCGGACGACGACGAACGCCGGCGTGGGGCCGCGGCGGGCGGCGGCGGTGGCGCGCGGCGGCGCGGGGCCTGCGGCGGAGAGAAGCGGGCGGAGGCGGAGCGCGTGCGTGGAAGCCATCGCGGCCGGCGGCGCTCGTGCAAAGAGCCACGAGAATGGAGTGAAGTGATGAGTGCGAAGCGCAAGGGGGCGGGGCGCGAGATCTTATGAAGCATGGGGAGTTTGTGTGGTGCGGGACGGATACACAATGGACGGCCGGGGACGTTCACGCCCAGCCAACGCAGGGGCCTGTCGTTTTGCCGATACGTGGGCGAGAAAATGAAAGAGTCCTTCCTACGCGGGCGTGGGCGCACGGGCTCGCCAACGAGTTGGCGTCAAACCAAACAACCCACATTCAAATTCATTTTTTATTATCCGAATTTGTATTTATGTTCGTATTCGAAATAAATGTGGATGTGGATGGATATGCGTAGCATAATCACTTCTTTATATCATACAATAAATATATTATTGTTATTTATTTGTAAAACTAATATTTTTTTAAAATCAGTGTTTTATCTTATCGTACATATAATTGTATGTTTAGTGATGATTTTGTTCTTCCAAAACTATTAATAAAGCAAATTGATACTTACTAATACAATCGCCTAAATCAAATGGAATCCGAATTTGAGCTATGCATTTTGCATTCGCATTCGACAACATCCAAATATGAATTCGAGTAAAAATATGGTAAGAAGTGCTATCCGAATTCGATTCCATCCAAATCCGATCCGTCCATCCCTACCGCTCACTACTCCATTTAACATAGTCGAAGAGGAGGTATTTCCTCGTTCCAACAAGTTATTTCAATTTTTTTATGATTGATTAATGATTAATAAGAGAAATGGTCTTATTTATCATATTTATTAGTCATATTTAACACAATTGATTGTCGCATGCTCATACACATACTAAATATAATAAAATGGTTTATTTTTTGACAAATTTTAAATCAAAGAACAATTTTTTAGTATGGAGGGAGTGCAAAATAAGAAAATTGCATCCATCATTTCCTAGTAGATTGTTCGAAATTCTGTCAATCAAAGCATTTCTAGCCAAATTTCTTCACATTCCTATCCCTTTTTCCAACGTAAACCCTTAGAATTTAATTATTTTTAGCTCCCTATCTCAGAGGCTCGCTATCTGACCACTGTCACTAGCTGCATCTAGCGTGCAGGATCCGGCTGAGGTGCTGCAACCGATCTAACGTATCTTATTATAATAGTTGCCCGAAACGTATTTGTAGCAAACGTACTTGATGTCTTAGGTGATCGTAGTGACTCATTCAGTGACTAACCTGGACGGCGCGACGATGCGGAACGACGGCGATAGCGGCACGGTCACGTGCGGTTCCGTCCACGACATGGACACCGGCTTGAGCGAGACATTGATAGGGAACGACGCGTCAAGGTATGGACAGCGGACGGGTATGGACAGCCATGGACAGCCAAGAGCAGAAGCCATGGACAGGGAACGACGCCCTCTCTCAACCCGTCGATGTTGATCCCGCCATCACCGGACTTACGTGAAGAAGTTTTGAGGCTACCGCCGTGGACAACTTGGCCAACTTGCTACCACCTGCACATTTACAGAACACCAGGCAAAGCACGATTTACACAAAACATGCTTCTTGAGCTTCCTCTCGCCAATGCATCTCAAGATCAGTACACAGCTTCAGAATGAAGCAATCCTCCCCATTCACCCTCCTCTCGCCAATGCACCTTGCACCAGCAAACATGCTTGCTGCAGTCAACAGATCCAAGCCCTACAGAGACAAGGAAGAACAATTTTCAATCAGATTCAGGCTCCTTCAGCACTGAGATAACACAGCTACAGCCATGTGGTTCCTCACGATGGGCGCGGAGGGGTGAAGGGGCGGCGGCGCCCTCACCAGGCCGGGGAAGCGGAGGGCCACGGGCGACGGGGTGGCGGCGACCACGTAGGTGGTGGAGCGCCAGGGGCGCACGGGCGGCAGCAGCCTACTCACGATGGAAAACGCGATTCTCAGGGGCGGCGGCGACCTACTCGTGATGGAAGGGGCAGGATGGGTTAGAGGCGAAGGGGCAGGAGGGCATTTGCAAAAATGGCTGCTGGGTTGAGGGGTTTAACTGCAAAATAATCCCATTGCTAACCCTGTCCATTGGATTAGCATCTTGTGGTCTTGTTTCAGAGTTTCCAAGGTTACACGGGATAGATGGTTTGCACCAGATACGTTGCCTAGTTGCCCAGCTTACTATGGGATTTACGGTCCGGCAGTCCACCTAGGGGTACTCAAATGGAAGATTTATAGGCAGAGGAGATCGTGAAACCAAGGACTCAAATGGTACACATAGAGGCAAGGTTTAGATAGGTTCAGCCATCAAGGTGGTGTAATACTTAACGTCCTGTGTTCAAATGGATTGTTTTAATTTTCCTGACAAAGCTAAGGCAGCAATTGTGAGGTATGGGATGTGGTGTCCCTCGGGGGTGCCCCAGGCCGCCTTATATAGGGTGACAAACTAGATTAGCGGATCAAGACTAAGACTAGTGAATTTCTTTTATGCGCGTAAGACTTCGGATGGTAGCGTGGGAGACACGGGGTTTAGACTGGTTCGGGCAAGGGAAAGCCCTACATCCAGTATGAGGTGCTGCTCGTGTTGCCCACACGGGGTCTGTAGTAGGGGTTACAGGAGGGCGAGAGAGGGAGCCGGTCCCAAGTCTCTTGGGTGTGCACTGATGCTCTAAAGGAGAGTGTGCGTGTTCTGATGGCTTGAGAGAGTCCCCCGTCTCAAGGCCCCCGGTTCTCCTTTTATACCGCAAGGAGGCCACCGGGGTTACAGGTGAGACCAGGTGTGAGGAGAAGTAAAAGAGATAAACTAAGTTAAGTAAAATACAACACAAGGGGAAGGACCAAGTTCCAGGGCCGCCGCCCCCCCCCCCCCCCCCTTTAAGCCTTGGGTGCGCGTCCGCCGGAAGAGGGCAGCTACCTTCGGATCCTGTCGACGATCTCCCTGGTCGCCGTTGCCGCCAGGCATGATGATGTTTGGTCGTGCCATCTGTGCCCGTCGGGGAAGGCGGCTGGTCCTGTTGTCTTGCTGATGGCCCATGGGACGCGGACGTCGCGTCTCTATCGCCAGATGCGCGGGGCGCGAGAACGAGCGGGGCTTCTTCCTATGCCGGGCGGCGCAGGCCATGAGTGCCCTACGACGAATTAGGGGACCTGCGGCCACTGTAGCCTGTGCGGTCGTGGCTACAGTGTTCTGCTCGGGTGCTTGTGGTGGGTCACATCGAGGGGCGCGGGCGCCTTTCTGCGCGTCAGAGTCGCGGTGCATTTATGGCGAGATCGCTGGGGGGCCCACAAGATCCGTGCCCTCGTCCGCTGGTCTGCGCCCGAGGTGGACACTTGTCTTGTGGGCCCAGATGAGTCCGACCCCGTACGCCCGGGGTCGGGCGAGGCGGGGCCTTGCGGCGAGGGGTCGGGCGCTCCTGACCCCGGGACCGCGGGTCGGGCGAGGCGGAGTTATACCATCGAGGGGTCGGGAGTGTCCGACCCCGGGGTCCTGGGTCGGGCGAGACGGAGTGGGATGTTCTCCGTCTCTATTGGGTCGGCGGTAATCGTTATTACCGCAGGTGGACCTGGGCCTTCATGATTGTTGCTTTAAGGGGCATTAGGAGGTCGTTAATATTTCCCCCAAACACTAGAGTTACAAGTTGGATAGGATCTAATCCTAATCGATTATTACAGGGAAGTTGGTTGTTATAGGGAAACCAATATCCGGCCCAAATCTATTCTCCTAGCATCTATCCTATGCTCCACGCAACTGCATGACTTGCCCCGTACGCTCACACTACCGGAAAACTAAGCATTCGTCCCGAGACTCAGTACCGGTTGCATTTCCGTCCGGTACTAATGTGAGCATTAGTATCGGGCCTAACGGCTAGTTCCCTAGGCTGGCCTCGTGAGCCCATTTAGTACCGGTTGGAGACACCAACCGGTACTAAAGAGTCCACATTAGTACCGGTTGGTTCCCCCACCCAGTACTAATAATGTGGTGCACATTAGTACCGTTTGGTGCACCAAACCGGTACTAATGTGTCACTGGACCTTTAGTACCGGGTGAGGGCACCAACCGGTACTAAAGTGCACCCTTTAGTACCAGTTGGTACCCCTAACCGGTACTAAATTTCTTGCTATGTATCCTCTCCTTCTTCCTCCTACCCGAGCCATTCACCACAGTTCGAGTTTCACCCTATCCATGGTGCCATAGGGGAGGTGCTGCCGGATTGAAAACCATTTCTTATAGATTTCACTCATTCAAGTGTTCTAAAGGTTAGAAACTTCATCCTCCCTTGATACATGGTTAGTATACTAAGTTTTATGCTTTAAAGCTAGAGTAATTTGTGATTTTTAGAATAAGGTACAATGGACAAATTTTTCATTTATAAGCATGTGTTATTTAGAACTCATATTTGTTATTTTTAGAATATCTAAATTTTTTCGATGCTATATTTCGTATTAGTCAAAAATATTGATATGAGGTTAGAGGAATAATTTTATAGTTTAGTATTTATCAAATATAAGCTAAATAAATTATGGTAAATGTGAGCACGATAAATTATGGTACATAGAGATAACAAGATGAAATAGAGGTACGTAATTAGTCATTTTTAGAATAAGCTGCAAAACTCGCAAAGTCAAGCTCAGAGAGGCAGCCAAGCTCATCTGCATTTACATGAGAAAGTAATTAAGAACACGAATTCCATAAAATTTTGTACTAGTGAAAGATTGTTTGCACGCATCCTTGTTTAGTACAAAGGTTCATGGTACGTTGAGAGGAGCTTCATTGTGAACAAGAAATGGCATGGAAATGCTGAGCTGAGAACAATATTTCCTCTCCGAGCTAGTAGTCAGTGCTAGAGTGTGAAAGAAATAGTAGTAGCTTTGATTAAAATTTCTAGCATACTCGCAAGTCACGTGAGAATAGCTGGCACCATCAGGGAGTGCTTACCCGAAATCCTGGAACTGAAAGTAGCTCTTGTCCTCGTGGAGCTTGAGCCCCTGGTAGTGGTAGTTCTCCCCTTCCTCGTAGAATCGGAGCTCTTCCATGGTGAAGTTGTTGAGGACCAATGCCATTTGAGTTTATCGTAGTATATCATATTGTTTGGGTCTGAAATTCAAGTTTTTGTATTTCTATATATACTTTTAGCTACATTTCAATTTAATGGTATTTGTTTCATGTTTGTTATGTTTCATTTATAATTGTATGGATGATCAGAATATCTTTGGTTTGGTAATACTTTATAGATGGATCGGCAATGGATGTACAACGCAGACAAACATTCCATGGAGTACATTAATGGCTTGAATGGTTTCTCAACAAACTGATGTCCGGTTTCATTTGTTGTTCATGCAAACATTGCAAAAATGAGAAGGATTACTCATCTAGAAAAACTATTCACGCCCACATATACAGTTTGGATTCATGCCTAACTATTTTGTTTGGACCAAGCTTGGGGAAAGAGGAGTTATGATGGATGATTATGATGAAGAATAAGATGACAACATTCCTGACTGGATTCAAGGAGGTGCCTTTGCATATGCTCCAATGGGCGAGGTTGAAGAAGAGATGGGCGAGGCAGAAGATCCTATCGATGATCTACGTCAGGTGTTGCAAGATGCAAAGGAAGACTGCAAGAATGTGAAGGAGTCAAAAAAGTTCGAGTGTATGTTAGATAATCATAAGAAATTGTTATACCCAGATTGCAAACAGGGGCACAAAAAGTTGGGTACCACACTTGAAATGCTGCAATGGAAGATAAAAAATGGAGTTTCTGACAAGGGGTTTTGATGAGTTAATGAAAATCATAAAGAACATGTTTCTCGAGGGGAACGAATTGCCGTCCTCAACGTAGGAAGCAAAAAAAGGTTGTTTGCACTATGGGTTTGGAGGTACAAAAGATATATGTATATCCTAATGACTGTATCCTCTATCGTGGTAAGGAATACGAGAAATTGGAGGCTTGTCCTATGTGCGAAGCGCTACATTATAAGATCAGGCAAGATGACCCTGGTAATGTTGAGGGGCAGGCCAGCAAGAAGAAAGTTCCTATGAAGATAATGTGGTATTTCGCTATAGTACCATGGTTGAATCGTTTGTTCATAAACAAGGCACATGCAAAGTTGATGCGTTGGCACAAAGAAGAACGTAAGCAAGATGAAATGATTAGACACCCCACTGATGTGTCCCAGTGGAGAACAGTTGATAGAGAATTTCCCAAGTTTGAAAAGGATGCAAGGAAAATACGGTTTGGTTTAAGTACAGATGGATTCAATCCATTCAATGAGTTCAGTAGTGGTTATAGCACTTGACCTGTGACCTTATATATGTTCAACCTTTCTCCCTAAATGTGCATGAAGCGGAAGTTAATTATGATGCCAGTAATTATCCAAGGCCCAAAACAACCTGGCAACGACATTGATGTTTACCTATGACTATTGGTTGATGAAATTCTACTGTTATGGAAGGAAGAAGGTGTACGTGTGTGGGATGAGGACAAAAAGGAGTCTTGTAATCTACGAGCATTATTGTTCATAACAATCAATGATTGGCTGGCGCTTGGTATATGTCCGGACAGTCAAACAAGGGATTTTGAGCCTGCACGCACTGTTTAGGTGATACTTGCAGCATGTATTTGAAACATTGTAGGAAGGTCGTGTATACGTGCCATCATCGATTTCTTCCTGCTAAGCACCCGTTAAGAAAGAAATGAAAGTATTTTGAAGGGGAGGAAGAAAAACGTACTAAGCCCATTCACCGTAATGGTAAACGTGTATTTTTTATGATAAAGGATGTGAGGGTAGTCTTTGGCAAGGGCTCTGGTAGCCAACCTGTTCCAAACGACGAGGACGGACATGCACCCATGTGGAAGAAGTTATATTTTAGGAGCTACCTTATTGGGAATTCCTTGAGGTCCGTAATGCAATTGATGTGATGCATCTGATGAAAAATCTTTGCGTGAATGTTCTTGACTTCCTGGGTACATATGGAAAGGCAAATGATACAATTGAAGCACGTCGGGACCTGTAACATATGAAACAATGAGATTGCCTACATCCAAAAAAGATAGATGATGGACATTACTTGCATCCTGCCAGTTGCACTCTCAGCAAGGAAGAGAAGGAAAATATGTTTGAGTGCTTAAATAGTATTAAGGTCCCATCGGGCTACTCCTCGAATATACAGGTAATAATAAATTTGAAACAGAAGAAATTTATAAATCTAAAGGCCCATGACTGCCACGTCCTGATGACACAATTACTGCTTATTGCACTGAGGGGTATTCTACTAGAGAATGTGAGAATGGCAATCATGAAGCTATGTGCATTCCTCAACATAATTTCTCAGAAGGCAATCCATCCAAACAATCTGCTAAAGCTGCAGAATGATGTGTTGCAATGTCTTGTCAATTTTGAGATAGTTTTTCCACCTTCCTTCTTTAATATCATGACCCACCTTCTAGTCCACCTTGTTGAAGAGATTTTTGCTCTCGGTCCTATATTTCTACACAATATGTTACCTTTCGAGAGGTTTATGGCAGTTCTAAAGAAGTATGTTTGTAATCATGCCTGTCTGGAAGGAAGCATTGCAAAGGGATATGGAACAGAGGAGGTCATTGAGTTTTGTGTTGACTTTATTGATGACCTGAGTTCGATTGAAGTCCCAGTATCACGCCATGAGGGGAGACTGAAGGGAAAGGGCACACTAGGGAGGAAAGCTCGGATGGACATCGATGAGAATACATTTCGTAAAGCACACTTCACGGTCTTGCAACAATCATCCCTGGTCACTCCATATATGGAGGAGCATAGGGCTATTGTATGGTCTTCAAACCATGGGAAGACTGAGGCCTGGATTACACGTCATCACATTGACGCTTTCGTCTCCTTGTTGCGGCGACGACTGATGGGTGATGACACGATTGAAGAACAACTAGCATGGTTGGCTAGGGGTCCATCTATCTCAGTATCGACATTCCAAGGATACGAGATAAATGGGTACACATTTTACACGAGAGCCCAAGACCAAAAGAGCATAAACCAAAATAGTGGTGTTCGTATAGATGCAATAGACAACAGTGGAAAAAAGGACAAATACTATGGTATGATTGAGGAGATATGGGAACTCGACTATGGACCTTTGAAAATCCCTCTGTTTCGGTGCCAATAGGTGAAACTTACTAGAGGAGGCGTAACGACAGACAACTATGGGATGATAATAGTGGACCTCAACAAGATTGGATATAGAGATGAACCATTTATCCTAGCCAATGATGTGACTCAAGTTTTCTACGTGAAGGAGATGTCAAGCAAACCAATAAGGAAGGGTGCTAATAAGTCAGATGATCAGCCATAACACCACAAGGTTCTTCCAGGGAAAAGAAAATTTGTTGGAGTTGAGGACAAGACTGACATTTCAGAAGATTATGATCAGTTCAATGATCTTCCTCCATTTTCAGTCGAGGTTGATCCAAACATCCTGTTAGCCAAAGAGGATGTTCCATACTTACGCCGCGATCACAACCAAGGGGTGTTCATCAAGAGGAAAGTTATTAACGTTCCATTAGATAATATTGCGTAATGTATTAGAACCATTATCTTGTGTTTTTGTTATAAAAAAGGAATTAATGTAATAACGCATTGTAATGATATGTCACGTATCCGTTGGGTTTATTAACAATACTATTTGCAAAACTCTCACCCTATTAAACAAGAAGTGATTTTTGCATAGTTAAAATATTAAATATTTTGATTTTTTTAGCATCATTAAATATTAAATAATAAATTTACGTACAATTAAACAAGTACATGATTAAGTCATGGTAAACATGTTAATAACATTACATGCACTATTCTTCTAAATTTTTGCATGCTAAAAATATCTATTTTTTCTAATTTTAAAGTTAACATAAGTATTATGACTATTATAACCTATTAGTAAGTTAAAATTAATAACTTTACCATGTTTGATATTTGACCGCATCTAATATTTTTATAGTGTAATAGCAATTGTAAAAGAAAGAAAAATAAAAATATTTGCGCGGGAAACTGAAATAGTACCGGGTGGGGGCAACACATAGTACTAAAGGGTCCTTTTCATTTCTCGCACGCGAAGCCCCCTTTAGTACCAGGTCCCCTTCTTGCCCGGTACTAGGGGGGTTAAGGCCGACGCCCCTTCTTCTCCTACAACACTTAGGTGCATTTCGATCCACACTGCACGTCCTCCTCGCCCGATCTGCCACCGCCGCCTCCTCGCCTCTTCCTCCACCACCGCGCACCCCGTCACGATCATCGTCCCGCCTCGGGTCGCTGCCACCCCCGGCCCCTTCACCGCCATCCCCATCACCACCCCAGGTCACCGCCGCGTCGGCCCCTCCACCTCCATCCCCATCACTGCCCGGCCCGGCCCCGTCGCCACCCGGCCCGACCCCTGTCGTCGCCCCTGCCGTCGCCACCCCTTAGTCATCACCGCCCCCCGACACTGCCTCGGTCACCATTCCCGTCGCCGCCCAGCCCAGCCCCATCACCGCCCCCCTCCAGAGACGCTCGCGCGGGCCACGTGCTCTTCTTGCTGCTGACGTAAGCCCACGGTCGGCCGCTGATGTCACTTATTTTTTTAAATATCTGCATTATTAGAAATTGTATAGGAAATTATAGGAAATCATGTTAATTTAGAAAAAAATCTTGAAGTGGCTAGAATTTATATAAAATCATGTTAATTCTTAAAAATGTATAAAAATAAGTGAAAATTACTTTGATACTCTTTGAAATTACCAAGTAAGTTTATGATTTTGTCATTTACTGTAACAAAATTCATCAAATAGTTGAATCAATTATAGAAATGTGCAATTCACTATAAATATTTTTGTAGTCAATTATTGTATAAGTGTTTCATTGTTTTTTGTTGTCATTTTCTAGCAATTCACTGTAAATATTGTTGGTAGTCATTTGTTCTAACAAAAGTGTTTCATTCTAGTCATTCTTAGAATAAATTCTACTATTTTTTAGAATAATTCCTTTTATATTATATTAGTCATTTATATTGTAACAAATTGTATAAGTATAGTCATTCATTATTACCAAATGTATAAATATTAACAAGTGTATAAGTGTTTCATTCTTTCTGAAAATGTATAAGTATTAGTCATTCATTTGGGTAGTCATTTATTCTAACAAAATTGTATAAGTTCTAGTCATTCTTAGATTAAATCCTACTATTTCTTAGAATAATTCCTTTTATATTATACTAGTTACAATGGCACGATCAGAGGACGAGCAAGCCTGATTGGACGAGTAATACCTAATGAAGTTGATTGCTGAAGGTGGCACAAACGATCAACCAAATGAAGAGGTCGATCACAGCTAGACTGACATCTACCTCAACATGTTTGGTGATGGCAATGAGGAGCAACCAATTGTCGAGGAAGGCAATGATGGGCAACAAGGCAAGGTATAGCAATTATTATATGTGAACATGATTTGAATTCTCTACTTATCAAGATTATTGGGAATTAATAGTTCTTCATTTTTCAGCCATCTGGATCAAGCAATAGGTCTAAATGGAAATGAGGCAAGAAGAAGAAGTTAGAGGGCCGTATCATCATCACGAAAATTGTTGAAGATGGTGAACCAATTGCTCCTTCCAAAGGTAAGACTAAATTGGTGAATCAAATTGGGTTTCTTGTTAGAGAGAACATCCAAATAAGCTTTCAGAATTGGAAATCCCTGAAATCAATGACAGCATTGCTTCCACACGCATGGTCCCCATAAGCACGGTACCTGACCGAGAGAAGGAAATGATATGGAATCAGATAAAAGAAAACTTCACGTTCGAAGGTGCAGATGAAGACAAAGTGAAATATTGGAGCTTCAAGAAGGGTGCAATTATTTTTCAGACGTATAAGAAAAGTCTGAACAAAGAGTACATAAAAAAGGGGCTTACACCTGATTTCACGAAGCACCCGAAGTTAAGAGATCATTGGGATTCATTTGTACAGTTCAAGCAGACAGAAAGAGCGCTAAGACAACTCTGACCAACACCGACAATGCTTAGAAGAAGAAATACTTTCATCGTCTGGGCCAGGAGGTTACAAGAAGGGGATCATAAAATGACAGAGGATGGAAGATGACATAATTGCGAGGGGAATAGTACCGCAGACTCTTGAATGGCCAGAGCGAGCAAAGAATTGGTATTATGCTCATGGCAGCATGCTCAATCCCAAAGATGGATCATTTGTGTTCAGCCAAGAATTAGGAGAAGCGCCTACGAGGCTTGTTGACTTAATAAGGGCAATGGCCGATGGATCTTTCGTGCCTGATCCAGAGGAGGATGAGCTGACTATGGCACTTGGTAATCCCGAACACCCTGGATGTTGCCCAAGAAAAGGAGTAATTCCATGGAAGTTTGCCTTTCGTTAGCACATTGATTCATACAGAAGTCGTCAAAGAAGTAAGGCCGAACACGCACGACGGCTGCGAGAGGTTCAAGAACATGTAGCTTTGACAGAGGCAAGAATGGAGGAAGTAATTGACTAGCGTGTGGCTCTAACTCTTAGCAAACAAGCTAGTGAACAACCAGCTGCAGCATCAGGGGCACATGTTGACATAAGCCCCTCTTAGCATTGAAGCAGTGTCGCTTCCATGGAAGTCCCAGCTGGAGGATCTTCTGACATACTTGAGGACAACCAACGCCACCCCGTGGACGACATCACTAGGAGAGCCCCTTGTGACCTTGTTACTCCCGTGAAAAGCAAGCTCATCGATGTGGCTTATGGTGTGGCTGAGCAACCGACGTAAGGCCAAACACTTCATGGCGTAGAGATTCCTGCTCGCAGTTACGCCAAAGTTGGGGTGGACCGAGTGGTTGCCTGAAACTAGAAATCTCTAGAGGTGATAGGGAAAAGAATTTAGGAGAAGCCATCCATGGTTGGATTCTATAGCCCAAGCGCTACATAAGGATTACGCAGCCGAATCCTCCGACCTTGGAATCATCTCCTCAAGGCTCAAGGGCAATATCACTTACGCCATCTGCCAAGGCACCATCTCCACTACTAGATAGGGATCCTAGCATGAGTCCACTACCAGACAAGGATCCTAGCATGAGTCCACCTCCCCCTGCTACGAGCATGGCTACACGGCGAAAGACGCCTTCAGTTCCGCCTACTACGACTACGAAGAAGCAGAAAAAGTCGAAGGAGAAGGAACCAGAGCGCAAGTACCCATGTGATATGACAGATGACGAACTCCGCGTAGTAGTGGAGGCTGAGGTTAAAGAGGAGAAGCTAAAGAAAGATCCATGGGTTGATAAGGGTAAAATTCAGGCTTTCATCAGAAGCATGGAGGTGGAGCGAAGGAAAAAGCCAGAGAAACCACCGCAAGATGGAGATTCAAACTTGTCGGAGGAAAGGATACTATGACGTAGGCTTTATGTACCCCGATGTTGTAAACGAGTCAACTCTAAGACATAAACCACATCGGACATTGAAGAATATATATATGTTCCTCGACAAGCAACATTACAAGAAGTACATACTACTACCGTACAACTTCAATTGAGCCTATTTTCCATCTCTTTATTTTTTGAACTAGCAGTTAAAGATAAGATTAACTAGCTTTGGCTGTACATCTTCCATTGGATACTCATTGTTGTCATGCCTGATATGAGCACGGTCTATGTCTTTGACTCTTTGAGGAAGCCAAGAGATGAATACAAAGACCTCATAGATGTTCTGAACAAAACATGGGCTCGATTCCATCGAAATCACGTGGGTGAATTCAAGGAGGAACTTTATTGGAAGCCTGAATTCCTAGTATGTGTTGAATTTTCACATCTCGTGACACTTCCTTGAACACAACAAATATTTCATAACTTTTCTTGCCATATATGTTGTGTTTGAGATAGGAGCCAGTGTCGGTGTTTAAACCCGGCAACCTACCAAGGGAGTACCCGAGGTAGAGTTTTGGTTGGTGGGTGTCACCGAAATCAGGAGCTTGATAGTGTACTTAGGCACGCAATTTAGACAGGTTCGGGCTGCTAGATCGCGTAATACCCTACATCCTGTGTGTTGTTTGCTTGTATTGGATTGAACTTGTTTTGAGGGGGTCCCTGCCCGCCCTTATATACCGGGGGAGCAGGGTTACAGGGTAGTTGTTTTTGCAAGAGTACTAGTTGGATACGATTGCAGAGTTCTACTCTAACTTGGAAGAGTAGTTTCCTTGTCTATGACTAGTCTCTTGGTAGTCCATGTAGACTACGCCACCCTATATCATAGTCTCCATGTCCTTGTATGTCTCGGTGTACTTCTCCTTGTATGGATCCGTACAAGCCTTCTCGTGGGCCCATGGATGTATGCCCGACAAGCCCCCGAGTACTTTGTAGTCAAATGTAACAGCCTCGGGTACTTTTGCAGACGTTGCTCGACTACTTTCTGATGCTCTTTGAGTACTTTGGTCGTGGCCAAGTCTTCGAGTACTTGAGTGCTGTCATGCGGCTGGAAGGTACTCCTCATCTGACGTTGTTTCTGAGAAGTCTATCTTCAAACCTTTCTATGGAAGTGCGATAAAAATCGCACTCCATATGGAGTAGCCTCCGAGCCTTAGGTTGACTCGAAGAATCAGTCTGAGGGTCAATCTGCATTTGTTCCATCTTTGTCTTGGTCTTTGAAGAAAAAGGAATTTTTATCCAACGGGCACGGTATACGCAGCCCCCGAGCCGTTACCCGACTAGTTCCGGGAAGTATAAGGGTCTTTCAATCTGTTACCGTGACCTTTCTGCTTCTGCCAGTTTGAAAAAATCTGTCTTACGTGCATAAGGCTGTAATTGCCGCTAATTAGCGAAACATCGGCCCATTACCCGCGGAATCTCCGCCACGGTTATAAGGGATAGGGGAAAGTTATCCTTGCCCTTTACACTGCCATTTTGCATCTTTCATTTGATATCTTCTTCCTTTGATGTCCGTTGTTCCGGAGAGGGCTCAACAGACAAATCATGGGATGTGGAAGGTAAAAGCTTGGATTTGGCTATTGAGAGACTCTCATGGCTCAACTCGGATTCCTCTCGGCGGGGTTCGTTATAGTCGGTAGGGAAGAAAGAGTTTCTAAGAGGCAATCTAGGATTTCCCTTCCTTCCACTGTAGTTTTGTGTGCAAATGCACCACCGGCGGTGATGTCGAGATCTAGGGCAGATTTCATGTCTAAACATGAGCAAAAGATGTACAATGATACATCGTCGGGTATAGACAAGTCTAGGCTAGATGCCAAAAGGCGTAAGAACCTAGCCCATGCTGCACCTAGGACTCCTTCTCTAATTGCTCGAAGTTGAGGATGTCACTCAGAAGAGAGGCTTTGCGTTTTAAAAGGGATAATGAGTAACAAAAGTCAACTCAAAGTTCTTCCCAATCATTCACACTCCCTACATTGCGAGTGTACCATTGCTCCACCCTCTCCGTGAGAGAGAAAGGAAACAACTTCCACCTCAAAGTTTCCTGTGTCATGCCTGGGATAACCAGGCACGAACACAGATCCTCAAACTCTAGCAAATGATCATAGGGATCTTCATTAATTGTTCAAGAGAAGGGTCGATGCCGAACCATGTCATAGAACTCGCCCTTTGGGGTAGAGAGGCTTTGATAGGAAGGCTTCTCCATGGGTAGCGGGGGTAAAGGTAAAAGGAAAGAAAATTAAAAAGATACGAGGACACTAGGTAAAAAGAAAGATGTAGCAACCGTTCCCCGACAATGGCGCCAGAAAGGTTGTTGGGTATTTAACAAATGCAAATAAATCGCAAGTGCACGGATACCATTGTAGCTTTCACCTCAGAGTATTCCAAGGGTATCGAATTCAAGGGAACGTGTGTGCACTAACTTCTGTTCTAGTCGGCCTAAGGACACACCAAGATAAGTGGCGAAGGTAGAGAGGATTCCTAAGATAACACTATAGATAAGTTAGAGGTCGATCTCTCATGTCAGAATACTCTCTTCGGGCACCGGCTTACCCCGAATTAGTCATGCGCCTCCGGCCAATGGCTCTACGCTATATCCGAACATGGAGGATTACGAAGGACCAATAGGGCTATCACCACCTATGGCCTACCTCTACGGCCCGTGGGATATAAGGCAAACGAAGGATAACCCTTAGCCCAAACATCACATCTACGCTACTGATTACTACTGCAGTCTAACTACGTCTGTGCACCTATAGCAAACTATAGCACTATGTATAAATACAGAGCGGCGAACCCACGAGTAAGAGAACTAATCTCACTTAAATATAAGTACTACTAGTGTATACCGTATCAAGGTCTCAAGGCACACATGAGAGCATACAAGCCTATACTATGATAGCAAGGGTATATGACTAGCATATGAGCATATAAGTCAAGCATATAAACATAGCAATGATAATAACCTACTCATGCATATAAGAACCAAGTATAACACTATAGGAAGGAATCACGAATACGAATTTACTTTACTCAAAGGAAGCCAGCATCCGTAGAGGTACAAGCTAGGAGGAGACTGCCGACACCCCGGCACTCCTCCCAAACTACCCCTCACTCTCTCCCTGTTCTAAGCACAAGCTAGGCAAGGCTTTGCCTTTGGAGTGGAGCTCTACTTCTCTCTTGGATGGTGTTGTGCATCCTCAAATGAGGCCCCCCTCTACTATTTATAGAGTGGAGGTGCCTTGGGAGAGTGGAGATCCTCCAAGCATCTCAAGGGAATCTTCTCCTCTAACTATTCTCCTTGTGCCATCTAGCAGGATCCAAGGCTTTGAGGCGGTAACGCCTAGCCAAACGGTCATAACAGCCTTTAGGAAGTCACCAAGGGCTGCTACGTGGAAGCTGAGCATGAGGGGTGCCAGGGCCAGTTTGGCCAAACCATATGGGTTCGGCCGAACCCTAGGCACTGCCTCTCGCGCTGCCTTTCATCTAGGACGTTGCCTGGTGGGCCCTCGAGTCGGTGCAGGGTGCACGCGCCAAATTAAGGCAGTTTACCCCCTGATGTGGGTCCATGGATCTGTGTGCTCTTTCCTGATTGGCTGGAGTTGTGTTTTTTTTGTCTTTTGGGTGTGTTTCCTTCTCCTTTCTAAGGATAAGTTACCTGCATACAAATATTCACCAACATTTGTGGAAATGATTATTAATAAACCCCTACCACTAGGTTAATGTTCATCTTTCTGATATTTATGCAGGAGTTGACGGCCTAGAATTGGTACTTAAGAGCTGTCAACAATCACCTGCTCACGGGATATGTGCATAGTCAAGAGACATGGTTTCGTGTCATCAGGTTCTTTGGTCTTCAGTGGCTGACGCCCCAGCTTGGGATTCCTTTTGCTAAATGGTGGGTCCACGCTAAGAAGAAAGTTGATAAAGTTCAGCGGAAGGGTTTTGATTCGCTGGTCTGGTTTGTCACTTGGTCACTTTGGAAGGAGCAGAATCATAGAGTACACGAACGGGTAGTTCTACAACCTATGGCTCTGGCACCTGTGGTGTTGGAAGAGGTGAGGCTCTAGGATTGGGCTAGATTTGACTGCACCTTAGGCTGCCTTAGGCTGCCGCCTCCAGCTTAGGTTGTTGTTTCCTTCCTTTTTCATGTTGTCTTTCTGTTTCTTCGAGTTTCTTACGGTTATGGTGGTGGTGGAGTGCTGTTGTTGTTTTCAAACCTCTCTTCTTAATGAAAAACGTGCTATGCATATCTTAAAAAAAAAATTAAAACCTTGATCTGAAGTACCTCACGTGATAACGAGATGACCTTATGCAACAAGATTTGGTATTAATGACGTGATCTTAATTAGTACTACCCCATTCCAAATTGTAAGTTCTTTTAGCTTTTCTAGATATATAGTTTTTGCTATGCATTTAGATATAGTGTATATTCCAAATTGTAAGTTCTTTTAGCTTTTCTAGATATATAGTTTTTGCTATGCATTTAGACATAGTGTATATCTATATGTATAATAAAAATTATGAACCTAGAAATACTAAAACAATTTATAATTTGGGGCGGAGGGAGTAGTATATTACTCGCTCCACAGGGCGTTTCTGTCACAACCTTTTTTTCTCTTCTCAGTAATCTTTCGTAGTTGCCGTACGGGCGCCTTCCTTTTCTGTCTCCTTTACGATCCGAATTCCCACCTGCCTGTGAGTAGATGATCATATGTAAACCACGACGCGAGTTGCTTGCCTTTGAAAGCCTCGCTCGCCACCAGAATCGCTTCCGTTCCGCCAACCAAAAGTCCAAAACCCTCTCGCTCGAATCCGGCCGGCCACCATGTCGACATCCCCATCGTCCTCCTCCGACGACCTGGGCGCACCGTCGCGTTCCACCATCGTGGGGAGGACGGAGACCTGGCACCACCTGCTTGACATCAAGGAGTACTCTTACAGCAAGAAGCTCCCCACCGGCAACTACATCTCCTGCCCTTTCACCGCGGGGGGGCACTCCTGGGCCATCCACTACTATCCCAAAGGTCGAAACTCTAGCTACGCCGCCTTCATCTCCGTCTACCTCGGCCTCAACAAGGGCGTCGCCGCCAACGCCGTCGCCGAGCCCGTCAAGGCGCTCGCCAAGTTCAGCCTGCTCGATCAGGCGGGGAAACCGGTGCCGTCGCACACCCACACGACGGGGCAGTTCGATTTCTCCTCAGAAAGCAGAGGTTACTTGAGCTACCACGATTTCATCGACAGGGCATGGCTAGAGGACTCGGAGCACCTGAAGGACGACAGCTTCACGATCAGGTGCGACATCGTTGTTACGACGGAGCTTCGAGTGGAGGAGACGAGAGCCGCGGCTCCGTTCGTCGTGGTGCCGCCGCTGGACCTGCACCGGCATGTCGGCGACCTCCTCGTGTCCAAACACGGCGCCGACGTCACGTTCCAGGTCGCCGGCGAGACGTTCAGTGCTCTCAGATACGTCCTTGTGGCCCGGTCGAAGGTGTTCAAGGCGGAGCTATTCGGCCCGATGAAGGAGGGCGCCAGCATCCGTGTCGATGACATGGAAGCACGAGTGTTCAGGGTTTTGCTCGGTTTCGTGTACACCGACACGTTACCAGATGACCTGGGCATGGATCAGCAAGAGGAGGCTGCGATGGCTCAGCACCTGCTCGTCGCGGCGGACAGGTATAACCTGGAGAGGTTGAAGCTGTTCTGCGAAGAGAAGCTGTGCAAGCTCATCAATAGGGACTCTGCAGCAACCGTCCTGGCGTTAGCTGAGTAGCACCATTGCCGGGGGCTTAAGGAGGCACGCATTCAGTTCCTCGGCTTCCCACTGAACCTGAGCGGTGTGAAGGCAACTGAAGGCTTCGACCATTTAGCTAGAAGCTAGCTGCCTCTCTATTCTGGAAGAGATCTAATGTCCGGGTTTTCTGCTTGTTTTCTTGCTGATGAGGGTACAAGAGATAAGAGGCCATGAGAGTTCTCCGTTTCCTTTTTCAAAAAAAAAAAAAGTTCTCCGTTTCAGTGGGATCAGATGTTTCCATTGACTGCCACAGCGCCACGTTCTAGTACTAGTAGCAATTCTATGTACGATCTGTATTGGTGCAATCAACACGTACTCTTCTATTGTGTTCTTTGTTTGGTCATCATTGTATTGTATCCACTGTGGTTATTATTTCTGTTACAACCATGAGTGAACAATTGTGATAATGTGATGAACCAATTTACCGTCCTTGCCAACGCAACCGGAAGTGCCCCCCGTTTATTTGAAAATACCATTCGTGTAGGCACGCAATGATGCTGTTTAGGTACCAAATTTGGTGGCACCACCTAATACTTCCTCCGTTCCAAAATGTATAAATCATTTTAGTTTTGTCATAAGTCAAATCAATTTAGGTTTTGTTTGGCACGGCTCCACTCCTAAACTCCAGCAACTCCATCAAAAAATTCAGCCAAACACCCCAACTCTAAAACTCCATGGAGTTGCCAACTCCATAGAGCTGTAGTGCAAATGGAGGTGGAGTTTTGGAGCACCTCTTTTGCTGCTCCAGAAACCTCTCTTTTGAACCTCCTCGTGGAGTTGGTGGATAATTCCCCACCAATGCCACTGGTTATGGAAAAAAAATGTTTTGTTCTATTCTACCTGTTCCCCGTCTCGCGCCTCCCTCCGTTCTCACAACAGCAGGGCGCCGTTCGGGTCTTGGCCACCGTCGGTCGCCCCCGCCACCGTAGCCCGCTGCCGGCCGCAGCATCCCCCGCCACCAGCACAAGCCCCGCCTGTCGCCGCCCCGCCCCAGTCGCCGAGCTCCGCCCGTTGCCGCCCCATCCCCGCTGCCCGTCATCGTCGAGCCTCGCTGGGCGCCCAAGCCCCGCCGCCGGTCGCCTCCGTCACCACCCAAGCCGCCCCATCGCCCAGCCCTGTCCCGACGCCTGTCGCCGCTCGCCACCCAAGCCCCATCCCCATCGCTGCCCAGCGCCACCCTCGTCGTTGCCCAGCGCCGCCCAAGCCCCGTCCCCGTCGCCGCCCAAGCTGCCCCGCCACCCGTCGCCGCCCAAGCTGCCCCGCCACCCGTCGCCGCCCACCCCGCCGCCCATCACTGCCCACCCCGCTGCCCGCCGCCCAGCCCCGCCGCCGTCTTGCCCCGACTGCAAAAACTATCCAGGGGAAGAAGAAGATAGGATAGAGAGGATGACAAGTGGGGCCTTAATTGGGGGTAACAATGACAATCCACACTGAAATCGATGGTTTTTGGAGCTGAGAGCACCCATCTAGCCAAACACCCCATTTTAGTTCTGGAGTTTTGAAGCGGAGCTGGCTCCATGTGGAGTTCTGGAGTGGAGCAGCTCCACCCGGAGTTGGAGCCATGCCAAACAGGACCTTAATCTTAACAAAGTTTATAGAAAAATACACCAGTGTCTACAAGACTACAACATTGAGAACACCATTGTTGGTGCATTTGTGAAGAATTTTAGATGTTATGATATATTTTTCTATGAACTTGGTCAAAGTTAGATAAGTTTGACTTTGGGAAAAACTAAAACAACGGAGCGGAAGGAGTATCTCCCAAGTAATTTGTAAAAAGGCTCTCTGATTTTATGGTGACTGTACTTACATGCATCTTCTGGTTCTCAGTGCAACCAAGTAGCGCCAGAAAACAAGTACCGTGCACATCTCACATGCAAATTAGGTTGGAACCTCTTACTTAGTTGTTAACAGCGACGCATCCGTCAAGCAAGGAGCTCAGTCACTCTTTGTATTAGCACTTCCTTTGTTCCTCCAACCTTTGATTTCTTTGCACCGAGGAAGCTCTTTAGATCAGCGACTGTCAGCAAACGCAGCTCACCTCTCCTATGATGATCGATCACCTGAATGTATTCAAAATCAAGCTATTAAAAAAGCAGAAGATTAACTATCTTTAGGTAAAGCATGAGGAAAATGCGAAATAAATGGCTGTCACCTTTGCTATCAACTCGTCACTGGCGACATCTGGCTTTGATTTTGTCCTTTTTGAATTTAAGATATCCTTGTCAACTGCCTTCGCCCTAGACTTTGTAACCTTTTTCTTAAGGTCATCGTTCTGATTATCTCTCACCTGAGGAATTCAATCTAAAGTTTTTAGTTCATTGATTGATCAATCATAAGATATATTATATAGTTAAAGAAGATTATTTTTTACAGTAGGAATTTTGATTAATCACCTTTGTAGCAAATTCATTTTTGACAATTTCTGGCATTGTTTTCTGTTTAGTCACAGCAGTCAACACATTCTTGTCAAGATCTTGCTTTGCCTTTCTCTTTGCTTCTGCAGTAACCTCATCCTTGGCAACAACAGAATTCAATTTTGTGTTTACCACCTTTGCGGTAAGCACATCTTTCTCAATGTCTGGTATTGCTTTTGTCACTTCTTGGATACTTGGTGTGTAGTCTTTACTGTGCAAAAAGGTAACATGGAATTTAGCCCTACAGAACAAGCAACCATGCTGGACTCTAATTCATGCTAGTCAAGAGGCAACACATCTATAATGCAAGCTATTAGATTACAAAACACATTTGAATAAGTAAAAAATTGTTTTCTGAAAATTTAATTACAAAATTAGCTTCGAAGCAATTGTGAAGAGTGGACTCAAGACATGAAAGGAGGAACAACCTACAGCATATAAGGAGCCAAAGAAGTCCAGAATTCCCTTTTCATGTCATCTGTATGCAAGACTAAAACAAGTGCAAGCTGCCACTCTGACTCTTGTACAGAAGGTGAGGCAGTTGGTGGAGGCAAGAAGCAACCTTGTTAGTATGAATTCAACATTATTGAAGCACACATTATTCACAGAACCACCATTATTTGAACGAAAAAGCTGGCAAAATTAGATCGACCCACATGGCCACATGCCCGCATCACAAATGTGAACGATATGGGGATCAATTGCCTTCCTTTTCTCATATTAGTTGCAACAAATGAGCTCTTCCTACCTCTTCCTTTCACAATTTCCAGCTAGTTTCCACAATTTACAAAAGCCTTAATATTTAAAATTTATTCAATATTCCAACTGGATGATCATGCGTAACACAAAAAATGGACTAGAAAGGATCAAACCAAGCAACGGAATCATTGGCCTGCATCACTTCCCCTTATTGAGTACATTGAGTTGCATGGTTTTGTCTAAATTACAAGATACCAATGAGCCTAAGATGTTACCCTCTACTAAAATGGTTTCAAGAGATGTAAAGTGTTTTTTAACATTTTGTTGATCAAGGTTTCATTTTTTATTTGCAATTTATATTATTTGTTACTACTAAACAGCATTTCTGATAACATATAAAAGATAAAAGGACTTATCTTCCTTCTTGAGTCCAACTTTGTTTCTAAATAATCCTGTTGGTCTGCATGGCAAATAAAGAATATTAGATACTTTGTCCTACAATGATACGTGAAGACAGAACAGTTTCGTGATTAATTATACCTTTGGTAATTCCACCTCCTCGACTTCTGTCCTTCAGTAACTCTGCATGATTTCTTCCAAGATTTTCAGAAACCTGTAATGATGATTAACACATGCTGCTCAAAATTCATGCTTTCTAAGTATGCACGTTGGGACCATTACAAACTCTATGTAAGATTACTTTGACATAAAACTAGTGGAGTGAATTTATAGCTGAAATCAATTTCAAAATGTTTCTTATTTATTTAAAAAATACAGTCTAGCACTACTGCATACACATTATGAGGGGAGATAAGGGAATCATTCAGATGGACAGCAAGTTTGATGTACAAACTGGAGAAACTACAGGAATTGACTGCCTTCCAAAATGCTGGCAAACCCTGCTCTGAAAGACGAAAAAAGAACAATAATATAAATAGAAACTAACAACCTCAACAAAAAAATAGACACTTTTTAAACCCTAACGCCGCTGCTACCACATGAACAGATCCTGTTACAGTTATATGCCGTTGTTGAGGCCCGCATATGGTAATACTTCATTTGGCAAATAATATTTGGTCATGTGAGTTTTTCCTCTGTATTAGATATGTATAGTAATATGGCTTGGTCTACAAGGATATCTAATACTCTGGCTAAGAGCTAAGTCCATACCTGAATGACTGGCATGTGAAGAATTGCACTTGACGAACTAACAAGATTAGCATGATTTGCTACAGCATCAAGATGACTTGATTTGTTTGAATTATCCGCATCAGGATGTTCTAATGCAACAATGGTTAGATGTAATGTAAGGAGAAATGCCTTTTATTAATGGAACAAAAAATTATTAAGAAAATGAATCAACAATATGATCAAATCTAGTAGATGTGCATGCATTTATAATTGTACAATAAACTGATAAATACTTGCCTGATGAATATCTCAATTTCCTTTTTTCTGCTGATTTACTTCTGCTGAATGATGGCTTCAACAAAGGAACATGTGCTGCATAAGATTTTAGTTAGAAGGAAGAGATGTCCTAAGTCTCGAACACAAATATTACTGCATAACTATATTCTGATTTAGTAGGAGTTAGTTTGTATCTCCCTCTTCAGATCATTGAGAGATTGGAGAAAAGATGGGATAACTTTTAGTAGGAAAACTGATCTTCAAAGAGCTTATTATATTAGCATGGCCTGCTGCATGGGCGGATCCAGGAATTGGTTAGGACTAGGGATGATCCCAGCTTAATTGAAGGTCATGTGTTTTTCTCTCTTGATATTTGTCTAATTTTTGCTAGATCTCCATTGGTTTTTGGGCCTTAGACCAGGGCAGCAGCCCAGGCAGCCTGGGTCGTAGGTCCATTACTGGCCTGCTGGATATTTGGCTGCAGAGAAATACAAAGCTCTGACAAGCTGCCTCCTAACAAGCATCTTTGGAAAATAATGTTGGATTCAGATATGATGCTCCTAGAAAAATGGTTTCTATGGAGTTTTTAGCACATGCGGAAAGCTGGCAACATTTGAATCACATTGGTTGAAGAGTAGTCTTGTTGTATTACATCAGGTTTGGCAGTTAACACCTCAAGTCCTGTGGGCCTTGTTTATGCTTGAAAGTTTGACCTTGTAGGACCTGTTGTACAGATATCCTAGTCGCATATGAATATATTCAATAGGGTCCTCTCCTACTTTTACCCCAAAAAAATGTAGTCACACAAATTATGAATGAAATGAAGGAACAAAGATAGACAAACCAACCCTTCTTAAATAGGACTTGCACACCAAACTGTTGCCAATGAGAAACATCATCAATTAACTTGACCTAATTTATTTCTATATCTTGATGGTAAGAAAAATTGAAGGTGAGAAAAATCTGATCTTACATTTATATGAACTGTTTGGAGCAACCAGTTGTGATTGAAAACCATCATTGATAGGATTCACGCAACTGAGAGTGTAATTGTCACCCAAAGGATGAGCTGTCTTGTGAACTTCGGTATTCAACAATTTTGCCCTCAATGAACAAAGGACAGCAGGTTTTGGGGTGCGAAAGTCTTGCAGAAGAAAAAATATATATGCATTTAGCTGGTGATAGAACAAAAAATTCAGTCATGCAAACATGTAAGTTATTCTGGAAAAATGTACCTAGAATAAATGATTGACCTTTGGACATAATATTTGAATGACCTGAATCAAGATCCTCGATATTATCATTTTTTGAACTGTGGAATGTCAGGTTACTTGCAGCCTTATCCCAAGCAGGCAGAGTTGAAGAGCAGTTCAGTAGAACCTGTTCCTGTAAATAGCATAGTTCAACGAGAGCATTAACTTTGCTATGGTCCCTATGCATAACAAAATATAAAGAAATAAAGGCTATCATAGTTAAGCAAGAGCATTAACTTTTAAGACAAATGAAGAAAGGATAGCCATTCATAGCAGCTAAGACGTGCCCACTGAATAGTTTGACAAGGAAAAAGAACTCAAATCTGACAAAATGAGTTACAAAAGACCAATTGCTTTTACTGTACCTTAATTATTAGTTTATTATGGCCAAAGAAACTCCAAGCTGAAATAAAGAGAAAGGTTAGTTAGGATTCAAGAAGCTACAATTCCAGTGTGTACAAACATTATTTCCCAGAATCATTAAAACGTAAAGATACTCAAGGTTGTCTATAAATAATAATGACAGCAAAAGTAGGAAAATATTGAATCTTTAGCATGTGAATGTCTGTGTCATTGTGCACAGATCTAAACAACCAGAATCACGAAGACAGATGAAAGTTCACACAGACTATTTTTCACAAATGGAAGCAACAGCACGCCCTTACCTTTCAATAATTCTACAAAGGATTGCAAGGCAGACATTGCCTTTGATACTCTTACAGATTTTAAGGCCGGTTGAAGCCCTGGACCTTGGAGAACTAATGAAGAAGGCCACCTACTTATAAACGAAAGAAAGCAAATCAAAAGCATGTATAGATAAATGTGAGAAGTGGAAATGTTCAATATGCCAATATCTTCAGGGCAACATAATATATACAAATAGGATATTAAGGAAGTGATAACCATTTTGTTTCCAATGAAGCTCCATAAGTAAGTTTGACTGCTACATGGTAATCATAGTTTGTATCTAACCCATGCTGCAGAACACAAATTATGAAAAAAAATGAAATCACAAGTCGTCCAGAGAATCTGCTCTTAAAAATAAGCATGAAATTAAATAAGAACAATGATCATATGGCAAGGAACATCATGTGTCACCTTAAATAAACAAAGCTCCATAAACTTGTCCAAGCAGCATTCTGAGGGGAGCATCTTTCTATATCCTACGAAAGATGAAAACAAATCTTTACAAAAACAAACTATAGTTTTAACAAGTAAAGTAATATGAAAAATATAAATTACCAATCACATGGCCTTCCTGAAGTGCGGGGAGAGTTGTACAAGCTGTTCGAATGTTAAAGATATCCAAAACCACTTCATTGTTGTGCTGAAATGTTTCCATCATATTGGAGCTAGCAACATCAGAGATCTAGCAGCAAGACATAGATTTCGTTAACTGGAACTATTTTCTTCTCTGTAGCGGAAAGAAGAAGAAAACTGAAGGGTACCTTATGAGTAGTGTAGCGAAATGCGTCAGGTGAGACAACAAATTCAAAATCATCATTTGTCCCTAGTCGGACTTCCTGTAGCAATTTGACCACAAATATAATAACAAAAGCTATGTAACAACCAGCATCATAATATCAAGAGCTTATACTTTATACTAGAAAATAACAGAAGGTAGAAGTAGTCTATCCAGAGCATTTCACAAATGAATCGCGACATACAAGTGGCATCCAATTTTTCCAGATTCATATTTCTAAAACTGTTTGTTCCATTATTTTGAAACTTCTGTAGCTGAACCACAAATGACTTTATATCTACTGACCTTAAAGGCATGTTCTTGCTTCATAAATGGAGATTATAGCATTCACATGTCAATGCTTAACTGGAATTGGATGGCAACTATTGGTTCATGATGATCATGACACTGAACCAGAATGTACATATAGTTATGAAGAGAAGAATTATTGAGTTTTGAGGATTACTCAAATAGCCAAAGACCAAAAAATAAGCTAATTTTGAAGTTTAGAGACTGTTGATGTTGCTGAACCTACGGTTCATTTTTTACTACATGGTCACACGCACTGCATAATTAACCATTTCTAACCCATTTGTCGAATGCCAAACACCTGGGCTTGTGCACAAACTGAACTGTGATTATTCATGTGTCGCACGCGGTTCAGTGGTATGGTCACACCGTCACGTGCGCTGTATTGCTAACCATCTCTAACCCATTTTGCTTCACCTTGAGCCTCGACTGACCATCCTAAAATCCCGATTTGAATGTTCATTTCCAAATACAGAGCAGCAACATCATGACATTTATTTGCACAAAAAGGAACGTGCAACAATGTCCACAGGCCTCCAAATAAAGGGTGAAAAGTATTGTACCACTTTCACCGCGCAGAGATCAGTCCTCTCCTGATTCTGATCAAACTTCGAGTCCACGTAAATACTCTCTCCCAGACACCTCCATCCATGTTCAAGCATCATGGAGCGCAGATCACACCCGACGGCTTTTGCGATCAGCTCACCTGAGCATTCCAGCGCCTCCTCCTCGCCCACCTACAATGCCAAACAGCATGCATACATATGGACAGGTAAAGAGTTACAAGCGGAGCGCAAAACAGTTTCCATGTAGTGCTGCGGAAAAACGTCGAGCAGATAAACGGCGTGGGAGGAGAGGCCGCGCCCACCGAGGCCCCAGGGAACGCGGCCGCGATCTCGGAGACCGCCTCGGCCGCCTCGCGGGACTGGCATCCCTGCAACGATCGGGAGCACGCAGGGTTAAAAACCCGTCGTCACGAACGGACGAGTCGTGCATGCGGTGCGGAGAGCCGGATAGGTGGGGGGTGCGAGACCTGGAAGACGAGGAGGGCGTCGGCGGGGGGCTGGGGGAGGCACGCGACGCGGTGGCGGCGGGAGAGCCTGCAGCAGAGGATTTCGAGGTCGAGGGCGGGGATCGGGGCGGGGGCTGAGAGCGAGAGCTGGCGGAGGCGGAATGGCGGCAGCGCTGGGGAGGAGGAAGAGTCGGAGTCGGCGGCGGCGGCGCGGATCAGGACCTTGTTGCGGAACATGGCCGTGTGCAGAGTGCAGTTGCTCCGCTTCGTCCCGGGTGCTTCGGGGCTAGCACCGTGCGATGCGCCGATGAATAAAAAGAACGGTAATGGTAACATCCAGAATCATTAAAAAAATTTGGACATCCAGAATCATTGAAAAAATTTGGACAGCTGTACATGTATCGATGTTGTAACTATTGTTTCTGCATGTTACATAATAAATATTGATAAAACATAATGTTTATATTGCGGTGGGAACTTTTTATCTCAGAGTCAAACGATGTAGTCATTTTTCACATATTTTTCAATGTTGCAATTATAGATTTTTAATGTTGCAGTTTGTTTTCATATTGCAACGGAGCGTCCGATAGAAAAAATCACATCGAACGTCCGAACGCTAGCAGTGCCGTAAAAAGAAGGGAGTAAATTGGCACATAAATGTAGTGCTGAATTAGCCATGAAATGGTACATGAGTTGAATATACATCACAAAAATATGATTTAGCGAACCTGAGGCTACTTCTAGAAAATTTTATTCTTATTAATTGGCATGTCATGTAGGATTTTCAATAAAAAATAGAATGAGAATGTTGTGGTTTCTATGCCACATAGAGTTTGGGAAGGAAAAAAAAGAGGATGTTGTGGTTCCTAAAATGGTCACAAAGCAGATGGGCTCGAGTTTAAGCCGTTGCATTGGCTCAATTTCGGTCCCGTTTAGATGATGCTAGATTCTGAGCTAGCTTTCAAACAGGACAGATTTTAGTAGAGATTTCATAAGCATTCTCAAAAATCCCAAAAGCTGGAGTGGGCTCATTAAGAGCATTAAAGAAATGTATGCACCAAACATCCGTAGAATCAGCTACTAAATCCAGAATCCAAACAGAAGCATCAAGATTGTATCCAGAATCCTGCTTTTGAGAATTCATCCAAAATCTAGCTATTTAAAATCAATTATATGATCCAAATGGGACTTTTTGTGCGTCTCTCATTCCACTAGTGTCCACGCCCGTCTGGCTCCTACTTCTTTGAGCTTTAGGCGTATAGTGGACGTGCACGTGCGTGGCTCCTACTTCTTCGAGATTTAGGCGTATAGTGGACGTGCACGTGCGGCACGTATGTGATATAAAAAGATTGCATACAAGACCATGTATAATGTAATAATAAATAGTTACTATATTATTACCGAAATTAAAACTGAAATAATATATAACTAACAATCCAAATTCAAATATTTATTAAAAAATAAACAAACTACATTGATTAATTGACACTCCCACATGTACGAGTATTATTTTCTTCGAACACCTCCACGTCTTGATGATTGCCGTTAATCATATGCTCGTATACATCCTCCATAGAAGGTTTTTCCAAGATTGGACGTGAACGTTTTCCTAGGTTCCTTACATGGTAAGAGCCGGCGTCAACAGCTTTTTTTACGTCATCATGTGCACCAGCGCAAACTCGTAGCCCTTCTCTTATTCCTGCACGGTCATGAAATGAAAAGTGAAATATCTATCATTTAAAAAATAAATAAATCATGATATCATCTTCCATCGATGATTCCCAGAGGCATGTTTCCTTATAAAAAAAATAATGGTATTGTGTGAATAAGCCTCCAAAGAATCTGTGGGTGTACATGGAAGAAAAAATCAAATTTTTTTATTTATGATTAAGATAAGATTTAAACAATGAACTCATACTTCTATCCCGAGTGACAAGAACCCTAGTAGCCATTACAAACTTATTATTCATCTGTGCTTCAACAAATTCTGCACTATGCCCCTGTACTTAGGTAGTTAGAACTTGGAGGAATGAGATGCAACTGCTACACAGGGGAAGTGATATAATATTGTAACCAATGAAGAAAATGCATAATCAATTGCATGAAGTTTAGACAGGAAGCCCAACCTTGTGTCTTTCAAGCAAATTTTGCTGGTACTTAATGGACTATATTGTTGGTAGTCCCAAGGGCCAACTGAAGCAACAACTGCAAAGACGTCCACCTCGGTGCCATAAGGTTCTAACATAGCATCCGCTAGATCCACTAACGAGGCAGATGAGATCATCATTGCCATCTTCGTTGGGCAAAGAGTACAATCTGAATCTGTGGATCTGTGATTGCAATTATCACGAGTTTATATAGAGGCTCACGCTCACACCGGGCCTTCAGAACTGTGTTTAGAAGGAAACTAAAGTGAAATCACCATAATCTCTATGTTCCAATTATGGTTAAATATGACAAAGCAAAGTCATATTTAACCATGCAATCAGATCAGGAAGGCTTTATACGGAAGCAAATGATTTTGGTTTGAATAGTGCACTATACTTACATGCAATCCGATCCATCATTTCGTCAATATGGCAACCAATTCAAACATTACCAAACATTAATATATGGCAACCATTTCATGAACCACTGCAACATTCTTGTTTGTACCGGCATGTGTGTTTGAATTAGATTCCTTACATATGTAAAGCTTGATTAATGATCAGAACGAAACCGTGGGATCTGAAAACAACCCTATGATTCCTTACATAATATTTGATTCCTTATTATATATATTGGTCTCCACATGCACCTACAACACAATTAGATTTGTGTCCTATTTAATTTGCGAATGAATTTGACACACAATCATTTATAGGATTGGCTTGTGATCATCTGATGGGACACACAATCATTGCCGGTTGCGATGATCCCGATGCTGATTGCAGCACGATCGCCCTCGTTGCCGGTGTCGCCGAAAAATGCTCCGTGCACCGCTCGGTTTGCATCCAATCACGAGCTTTGGTGGTTATATTCCCATATTCATGTTGTATTAATTCAAACATGACATGCATTTTAATATAATTCAAAAATAGCATTATAATTATTTCTATTTAGAGCAACTAGAATTAAAACTTTTTGTAAACTTGAGTTGCTATCCAATTTATATAATTAATCAGGTCATCATATTTGTTTTTATATATCTATACTATAAAGAGAATTTATTTAGCTACATTTGGCACTGCAATCATGTATGTGTTTTGATAATTCTCATGATGCCTATAATATCCACCTGCTGTAGAACATTACGTTGTCTTTGAGGTAAAAACATTGCATATATTAACAAATGTCATCAACTAACTATAATCATAATCGTGGAACACACTCTATATGCAAAGCAATTGGACGTGTAGTTTGTGCTTCACTGTATTACAAGAAGTTTAGTTATGAGAAACTGAAACTTTAAAAAAATAAAACATTTGGACAATTGCCAGATCGGGTTACAGAACACGGATGCATTTGTTGTCTTCTTCACCTAACCTAAACATATAGTCATACAGATACTTCAAAGATCTGGCGTATTTTACATTAGACTGCAATGGCGGTGTATCGAAGTATGTATGAATATAGTCAAATCGAGTGGCCACTGCCTCTTTAACGCATTCATGAACCTTGTCCATTCGTAAAGAATTTCTAACATCTGCCAAAAAAATAACGTTATTTTTTTTCACAAGCAATATTTTTCATGGAATTATATCAAAATAATGATAATGGTTTACCTTCAAGTGATGTGATCCATAGGTGCACTGCAGTTTCACAAAAACTGATTGTAGTGAATCCAGTTCCTACCAGGCACCCTGTAATTGGAGATCATGATAACATCAAAATGCATCACAAGTCAAAATAAACATAATCCACAACAAAATAGATGGAACATTGGTACTTACGCATATTCTGATCTACAACAACCTTTGCAACCATTGCAATGTGGTTGTGGACATCTGCTGCGAGAAATTGTTTATGCTCGTCGACATCGTTTTGATGGACCACCAAATGGAGGAATGCTAGTGTACTTTAACAGAGATGGTTTATAATGTAGATGGGTTATACGAAATTATAGAATAAGACATGCTCTTATTTAAATAAATGTGTAACTAAATAAAACTATGTGCCCGCCAAACAGATCTCCCTTGCTCCATATGGATGAAGTAATTTGTAGTCCGTTGGACCAACAAATGCTACCACTGCTACTACATCCACCTCAGTCCCATGAGGTAGAGCCATCGCAGTCGCCAGTTTTATGAAATCACCAGAATTGTTCTGAATAAATATATAATAGATGTTGGTCTAGTGGATGTACACGTGCGTGAGTAATCAGGTTTACAATAGTCAAAGAAGAAAGATCAATTAAATATCAAATGAAATACAACATAAGTGTTCAGGCACTACCATGATTTGGAAGCTAATAAGAAAATTCTATGGGAAGATAAGGCATCCAGAGAAATGGGAAAACAACACAACTGAAACAATATGTTAAACTAATCTAAAAATAACAAGTCCTTAAAATGGTTTCTACCTCTATAACCTATGTCTATGAGTATATATATATATATAAACATATAAAAACTAAACTGAACAATTGAATTGATGCACGGAGCACTTCTCACCATCCTGGATTCTCGGGTGAGAGCAGCAATGAATGGACGGCACAACTTTCAGCGCTTCGGCACTCAAAAAAACGGACGGGTATGAGTGGGCTAGCAAGTGCCTCAATAGCATAGGACTCACATATATATAATCGGGTATAAGGTTTATAAGGTAATAAAACAATTGTCCATTGTTGCCTAGATTTTTGCCATATTGCTCACACCTAATTGTCAAAAAATATTATATTCTTTCCTTCTTTGCATGCATGCAGATCAATCACTAATTGCTGCGTATGATTTTGTGTTGGCCACAACATGTTAGTTAATTTCCTTTATTTACTTGATTTACTTGATGTGTCTCGTGCATGCTTTCCTTCTTATCACGTGCGGTTGCTAAAAAGGCATCAGATCTTGGATATAATACTGACTTATATATGGTTATTAATCTCAAAAGGAAACATCATTTTAAGGGCAAAATACAGCAAATTGTCCATTCCCATTATCCAAATCTTGACACAGCACATAGAATTAGCCAAAATTGATGAAATAATTAAAAATGAAAATTCAACAAAACACGCAGAGTATAGCCATTCACGATTACATGTTCCATAAACAATGGTTAATACATGTAAGTAATTCTGCTTGACATCCATAGACATTCCGACTACAGATAAACAACCTATTTACAAAGAAGATTGGAATTAATACAATATATCACAACCTTTGGAAGGTCAGCCAGGAGATTACGCGACGTCGTCGTAGCCAGGACCTCCACCATTCTCACTCGAGCCGTCCACACGACGGCTTTTGCTAGGTAGTCTGCTGTCGTCACTGTCATCGTCTTCACCATCATCGCTGTCATCGTCTTCGCCGTCGTCGCTGTCATTGTTGCTGTCGTCATTGTCATTGTCGACACCTTCACTGATGTCTTCATCACTTTTGACACCGTAGAATTCATCAGCCGAGGACCCATGCTCACCATCAGATGACACTGCGATAGAGTCCTTCTCCTCCTCATCATCTCAGACAACCTGCAGAAGCTTGGGAGGCTACAGCCCTGAAGGATCAATCGGGGAATGTGGCAGGGTTGACATTGTTTCCATACGTATGAGGCTCTACACCTCCTACACTTCAAAGAACGGTGCAGTTCAGGAACAGAACTATTAAGGAGGAAACGTTGTGGTTATGCATCGGCGCAGTAGTGCGATGAAACAGCGCGAGCGATCCAGAGAAGTTGCATCGTTTTGTTCCAATGATTCGCCAATACTCAATGGTCCTTTCATGGCTTCTGGCAACTACACAATACGGTTCTTTCTGAACACGTGCGACTGCTAAAAAGGCATCAGATCTTGGATATAATACTAACTTATATATGGTTATTAATCTCAAAAAAGAAACATCATTTTTAGGGGCAAAATAAAGCAAATTGTCCATTCCAATTATCCAATTCATGAAACGGCACATAGAATTAGCCAAAATTGACGAAATAGTTAAAAATGAAATTCAACAAAATGCGCAGAATATAGCCAAACAAATGGAAATTCAAGAATTAATATATTATCCAACAATCCCTAATCAACTATATCTTTTGTTCTGCTCTCCTCATGGCTCTCTTCATCGGAGCTACCTGATTTGTCCACGTTGTCCTTGCTATTGGAACCTTGGTTCTCACTGCGAGGCTGCTCATGCACTGCTCCAGCCATCTCTTGAACACCATCTTGATCTAGACATCTTCTCTTCTTACGGCTTGTCCTCATCTTCTCTTCATCATCTTCTTCGTTGTAGTCGTCCTCATCCTCTTCGGCCTCATCTTCTACTTGATAGTCCTCATCTTCTTCGGCCTCGTCACTATCCCAGTCATCGTCTTGCCCATCCTCGTCCTCCTCTTCTGCTTGGTAGTCCTCACCCTCTTCTGCCTCATCATTGTCCTAGTCATCGTCGTGCTCATCCTCCTCCTCCTCTTCTGGTGCGGTCATTTGATCTTCTTCTTCTCCGCACTCCTCTAGTTCAGAATTAGTGTCTTCGCCATCCTCTTATGGAATCCATTCACCATCCTCTCCCCTTCTGGAATCCATTCACCATCCTCTACTTCATCTGTTGGCTCTGCCTCAGTGCTTTCTTCTTCATGATACTCTACATCAGTCGGCATGTTGCTGCCGTGTGTGAGAGACTCAAGCGGCTCTTCGATGCTCCTCTTAGGGAGGACAAGGCGATTTGTCAGGCAATTGCATTGAAAGTTTGTGTCTGGTGGGAAAAAATAAACTGATCATGATTAGGATGTATAAAAATCCCCATAACCATTTTTAGCTGACTATCGAAATTGATTGACTAATTTCGTTTGCGTTGTATAATATGATTGATTGATTAATTTCCTACCATACAATTGATTGATTGATTAGGAAACTAATCACTTAATTGGTGATTTAATTTCAATCAATGAAGTAATATGCCGAAAATCTTAAATATAGTTTCCCCCATAACTACTTTTAGCTGACTATCAAAATTGATTGATTAATTTCCTTTGCGTTGTAATATGATTGATTGATTAGTTTCCTACCATACAATTGATTGATTGATTAGGAAACTAATCAATGAATTGGTGATTTACTTTTAATCAATGAAGTAATATGTCGAATATTAGTTTCCATACAACATATAATTGGTGATTTACTTTCACTTACCTTGTTTATTACTTGACTAACACAGACTTGTGTGAATAAAATTACATGATCTCTGAGCATAAAGTTCCTTATAAGTAGTACTTAAAATTATATGCAGCGAGATAAGAGGTATAGAATGATTGCTGCCATGATTATTGATCAACTACATGCGATCCTGCTTAATTAGCAAAGTTTCCTAGCATGCAGGATCAGGTGATGGTGGATAAGTACTTGAACTTGTGAGCAGCGAGATATGAGATATAGACTCATTGTTGCTATGAATATTGGTCAATTACATGAATCCTGTTTATAATTAGCAAAGTTTCATTGCATGCAAGATCAGGGATGCATTATGCATGTGTCAGAGTTACACATGCGATACCACATCCAGTTATTCATAGATGGATCAACAATTATTCAAATATGTTTCGTCAATGAGGAAGTACAAAAGCTTAATTCTAGGTGAGAAAAATAATTGTATTATTGATAGATAGATGGATCAACAAATATCCAAGTTCATCGACTGATGTTCATCTAGAAGTAATTGGCCATGCTGGGAAAATAAATAGTTACAGCTGTGCATTGCTACCCTTCTAGGCAATAGAAACAAATAATATTACATCTAGATGTATTTCTCGACATCTGTGGCCCTTATGGAGCAAACAACGACTCTTACATCTTCTGGTATGTTATCTGCGCTCTCATTAAAGTTGCATTTCAGGACTTCAATAAGAAGCCAATTCCTGAGGAGTCTTGAATCCTTTCAATGAGGAAAAAACAAAATTAGCTATCAGCACTCAGGAAATTATGTAGAGATGGAGATTGATGGATAAGGAAATGTCAATACTAACCACATTGAGCAAACCATGAATCCGTTCACCATCCCACATGCTCATGAGCTCAATTACTAAAAACCCAGTCAGGCACCTGGGCAAGTTAAGAGAAACCTTTAAATTTAAACTTCTCTAAAAAATGATTTATTCATCTTATGAGGTAAAGTTACCTATCAAATGTCTTGGGAACAAGGCACATATATATATGGTTCCAATCGTAAATGTCGTCATTCCAAGAAGGATCTATTTCATCCATGGCACAATCATACGTTCTAGCAATCTTCTGTATTATAGGAAGATAGTAGTAGGATGGATGATTATACACAGGATTGTGATGAACTAGAGAAGGGTCAATTATAGCTATCATTCTAGCATGTTTGTCGAATGCAAACATGCCGAAACTTCCGCATGCATAGCAAGGCACCACAACCTACATTGGTAGATGTTAACATAAAATGTGTTCCATTCAACGTTAGCTGATACACAGGTTGAGTTCAACTTACCAGCTGACATTTAGAAAATGAAACTCCAATGCGAGGCCAACCATCAAAGAACTTTGCAAGCCAACATTCTTGCCGCGCCGTGAGACTTGCTCTGCTTCTGTCTTGTCTGGAGGTAACTTGTGTTCCTTGGTGTAGTCAATGAAAGGTGTTCTCCAATCTACATCAATCATCATAACCTCCTGGTCTGGCACATCGTTGCCTCGATCGGTGGTTTTTGAAGGTGCCAACTCCACTATGGATGGCTTGTGTAGCTCATGGACGAAAACCCCAGCTGGAACTTGGGCACGAGTAGATCCAATCTTGGACAAGATGTCTGCGGCTACATTGTTGTCACGAGCCACGTGATGGAACTCTAGACCAGAGAACTTGTTCTCTAATTTGCATACTTCCAGGCAATAAGCGTCCATGTTATCCTTGTGGCAATCCCACTCATTGTTAACTTGATTTATAACAACTAGTGAGTCGCTGTAGACCAACAATCGCTTGATTCCCAATGAGACTGCCAGGCGGAGCCCGTGCAGAAGCACTTCATATTCGGCTTCGTTGTTGGACACCTCCCAGAAGATTTGCAACACGTATTTTAGTTGTTCGCATTTGGGAGAGATTAAGAGTACTCTTGCACTAGCGCCCTCAAGCTTGAGTGATCCTTCAAAGTATATGATCTAATGCTCTGGGCGTTCTGCTGGTTTTGGTACTTGATTTTCCTGCCACTCTGCCATAAAATCGACTAGTGCTTGAGACTTGATGCATGGTAGTCCTTGATTTGAAATCTAGGGACAGTGCTCCAAGTTCTACTGTCCACTTGGAGATTCTTCCTGTTGAATCTTGATTGTGGAGAATTTCTCCCAAGGGGAAGCTTGTGACGACGGAGATGTTGTGTTCCTGGAAGTAGTGTCGTAGCGTCCGCGAGGTGAGTAGTATTGCATATAACAATTTTTTGACTAGCGGGTACCTGGTTTAGGAGTCTGACAACACCTCGCTGATGAAGTAGATGGGCCTCTGTACTTTGTAAACATGGCCTGGTTCTGGTCTTCCAACCACGATCACCATGTTAATGACATTAGTAGTCGCGGTGATATAGAGCAGCAAGTCTTCGTTGGGAGTTGGCGCCGTGAGGATTAGTGGCTTTGATAGGAAGTCCTTCAACTGTTGGAGGGCTTGATCCACCTTCGTAGTCCATTGGAATTTATCTTGCCGCTTGAGTAGTTTGAAGAAAGGTAGTCCCCGTTCTCCAGGCCTTGAGATGAATCTATTGAGAGCCGCCATGCATCTAGTCAGTTTCTGGACATCCTTGGTGCATGATGGTGCGTGCAGATTGGTGATGGTGGTGATCTTATCAGGGTTAGCTTCAATCCGTCGGTGACTGATGATGAACCTGAGTAGTCTACTGGAGGGTATACCGAACACACACTTTGTTGGGTTCATCTTCCACCGGAACGCTCGCAAGCTTGTGAAAGTTTCTTCTAGCTCCGCAATCAAGTCATCAGGATTTTTGGTCTTCATGACCACGTCATCCACGTACACCTCTACGTCATAGTGTAGTTGCTTCTTGAAGCACTCCTGGATGGCTTGTTGATTTGTGGCGCCTGCGTTCTTAAACCCGAGGGACATCGTAGTGTAACAGAAAGCTCCATAAGGGGTGATGAATGTGGTCTTGATCTAATCTTCTTCTTTAATAGTTATCTGGCGATACCCCGAGTAGCAATCGATAAAATAGAGTAGAGCACATCTAGCCGTCGAGTCGATGACTTGACCAATCCTAGGGAGCCCGAAGGGATCCTTTGGACAGTACTTGTTGAAGTTCATGTAGTCAACACATATCCTCCACTCATTGTTGTTCTTCTTCCGCACCAAGATGGGATTAGCCAACCACTCTGGATGATAGACTTCTTTTATGAAGCCAGCCACGAGTAGTTTGGCCAATTCTTTTTTGATTGCTTGTCTTCTGTCTTGGGTGAATCGGCGTAGTCGCTGTCGTTTTGTTGTAGCTTTGGGATCCACATTCAGTGAGTGCTCGATCAACTCCCTCGGTACCCCCGGCATATCAGATGGCTATCATGCGAAGATATCTCAGTTGACCTGGAGGAAGCTGACGAGCGCGTCTTCCTATTTGGGATCCAGCCCTAAGCCAATTAGGGCAGTTTTGGAGCTATCGCCGGTCTCGAGGATCTTGAGTTCTGTCGGGAACAATTTCTTGGAGGTAGCGAAGACTTGCATCATTGAATTTGGCACCTGAGTAGTCACTGCCAGCTCCACGGCTTCCATGTCACAGTCATATGATCTCTTCAAGTCTCCGCGTAGGGAGAATACTCCCTTAGGCCTCGGCATTTTGAGTACTAGGTACACGTAATGTGGGATGGCCATGACTTGGCTAGTGCGGGTCTTCCGAGGATAGCGTGATACGATGTCTCGAAATCAGCTACCTCGAACCGGATGTAATTGGTCCGGTAGTGATCCTTGGTCTCGAAGGTAACTTGTAAGACCACTTGATCAAGGGTTATAGCCGCGTTGCCTGGGACAATCTTGTAGAACGGAGAGTTCATTAGTGTGAGCATATCCGTAACATCGAGGCCCATCTTCCTCAAAGCCTTGACAAAGAGTACGTTGAGACCACTGCCACCATCGATGAGTACTTTTATGAGTCGAGAGCCTGCGATTACTGGATCCAGGACGAGAGGGTAGCATCCTGGGTTGGAGAAACTAGTCCACTAATCCTTCCTGGAGAAGGTGATTGGTACCTTGGACCACTTGAGGAATGTAGGTGTTGCTGGTTCAATGGACATAATCTCTCGGAGGGTTAGTTTCTAGGACCGCTTGGTAGCAATACCCGGTGTGCCGCTGAAGATGACGTTGACAGTGTCAGATGGGTTCTGGAATTTCCCGTTGTCATCATCGTCTTCATCTTCTTTGACCTTGCCTTTGTCCTTTGCTCCTGAAGGTTCTGGCAGATCTTTCATGACTCTACGAAGGCTATAGCAATCCATCGCAGAGTGTTACGGAGTCCTTTCTTGATTTCTGCCGCCTTTCTTGGAGGACCGAGACATCATCGTGACAGTATTGTCTGGCTTCCTCTTGTGATTTTGACCACCCGAGTAGTTGTCTCGGTTGTCATTGTTGGGTCGATCATTACGGTTCTTGTCATTGCGTTGGCTGTTACTTTGGTTGTTGTTGTTCTGGCCTCTGTTACAACTAGACTCGAACTGCTCGATCTCTTTGTCTTCTTCATCTGCCTAGGCCTGTATCATGGTCTTGAGAGATTTGATATCTTCCGAGCGTCTTCTACCAAAATCTTCAAACATCCGACGGTCATAGAGACCATTCTGGAAGCACTCTATGGCACCCCACTCTGTGATGTCCACGACATTGGCCTTCTTGTCGAAGAAATGGTGTAGATAGCTGCGTAGGGTCTCACCTTGTTGTTGTTTGACTTAGGACAAGTCAATCCTGTTGCCAGGATATTGCATTTTTCCTGCGAAGTTGTTTATGAACACCGCCTTGAGTAGACTCCATGTGTTGATGGAGTTCTCCCTTAAGGATTCGAGCCATGTAAGTGGTCTTGCCTCCGTACAGATGAGGAAGTAAATGACTTTGGTGTCATTGTTTCTTCCCGCCGCCTGGACTGACAATGAATAGGACCGCAACCATTGGACTGAGTCTTGCTTGCCGTCGTACTTAGTGATACATGGAGGTTTAAACTTGTCGGGTAGGATCATCTTGCGTACTCGTTTTGAGAAGGTGGGGAACCCATCAGAATCTTCTCCCAAGTACTCAACTTCTTGTTCGCGTTCGCGGCGGCACCCTTCAATGATTGTATGAGCATCGCGGTTGTTGTTGAGCTTCTGACGGAGGTCGCGTGTTGGTTCAAGCTCTGGATGGGGCTCACGGTAGCCACGACTTCCCGAGGGTCATCGCCTTCTACGCCTTCAACGCCGCCTGACCATCCCTCAGCCCCGTCAACCACCACCGTGCGTTCAACACCGGATCTGCCCAAGCATCGAGGGCTCCTAGCCGGCGGACGTGGATAACAGGAACGTTCCTCATGGTGCCTGCCATGGTGACCTGGTCATCATGCAGACGGCGCTGCTCAAGGAGTACCCGAACAAGATGCTCGTTACAACATTGCAGTGTGTGTTCAGCGTGGTTCAGTCGTTCGTCGCAGCCGTGGTGGCCGAGAGGGACTTCTCCAAGTGGAAGCTCCGGCTCGACGTCAGCTTGCTCGCCATCCTTTACACTGTAAGAATGATTGCTTATTGTTGCTTGGATGATTCTGCTAGTAGTTTAATTTCAAATACTGCAGTCAATTTCTAAATACAAAAATTATATATTCGTCTTTGTTGCTGCATTTGGACGGACCAACTAACTCAATGCATCATCTGACAGGGGTTTGTGGTGACGGGAGTCGGCTACTACCTGCAAGCATGGTGCGTGGAGATAAAAGGCCCTGTCTTCCTCGCCGTCTGGACCCCGCTCTCCTTCGTCTTGACAATATTCTGCTCCTCCTTTTTCCTTGGAGAGATCGTTCACCTCAGCAGGTAACTAATCTGATTTAATGACAGCAGATTTGCATTGCATCCATCTTTCATGAATATATTTATGAAGCTTCGGCATTTTACGGCAGCATTTTTGGGTGGAATCTTGCTGGTCTTCGGCCTCTATAGTTTGTTGTAATGTGGGGTAAAAGCATGGAGAATAAAGTGAGCAGAGTGGTGAATGCGGTCAATGGTGGGCAAGATAATTCAGAGCACAGAAGACATCATGGAGAGAACGAGTACAAAGAAGATCCGGAGGAAGTAACAACATCAGCATTGGCGATTGAACGAGTGTGATTATGTTCCGATAAAAACAGATTAAAGAAGTGTGCTCTCATGTTAGTACTTTTTCCGCAGATAATGTAAAATTCACCTGTTGACGAACAGCGTACTTCCAGCTCTAACCAACAAATATTACAGTGGCATTTTTTTTATGGAGATGTTAAATTAATTTTTATGAAAATGAACTATCTGATATCAAGAAAGAGAATAATCAACAGGAAATTGACTGACCATAGTCAGGTCGTTTAGGGCATGTGAGTAACACAGAAATTTAACATGGATTTTACTAAAAAAAATTGTAAAATCTTGTGGTCACGAGATTTAGAAACAAATTTCATATATGGCACGTCTTATCCAGTGACCAAAAGATCATACCTCCCTTGGTCCAGAGTAGAGAGAAGAACTAAGGCCATCTCGCATCTTCTTCTTATGCCGCCACCAATCGTGTTGACCTCTAATTTTCTTTGCCCACTCCTCCTGCTGCTCGAAATTTCTTTCTGCCGATTCTTCTCTTCTTTGTTTCCTGAAACTTTTGTTACCTGGCTAATGGTAGCAGCAAGGGCATGTTTGAATGGTTGAAATTCAGATTCTGAAATTCTAGAGAAATTAAATCCTCAAAACAAGCCCCAAGTAGTAAGTAATCTGCCTTTTTTATGCAGACAAGCATGCACAACTATAAGCCACGAACCAGGCATTATCATTATCGCTATCTTCTCTTGTTTTTTTTCTGACAATTGAGCGTTCTCTGCTATAATTTGTTGTGCAGAGGTAAGTGAGGTTGATTTCTACCGAACTGTGGATGTTACTGTTTAAGCATGGGGATTGTTAGCGCTCGTTATTGCTACCTTTTAGTAAGTGGTGTTTTTGAATTAATTCTTATACTAACCCGCCACTTAGCAAGTGAAATATGTGTTGTATATTGAACTATATTGCAAAATGGTAGGCAGACGACTCCTGTATGAGCTTTATTTGGACCTGCACTTTGGACAACACAAAGAACCTACACGAGGATTATGAGCACCGGCGAAAGGCAAGAGAGGTTGTGTTGATCAGCCGCCACACCCTCCAAATGCACCATATTTGATAAACCATCATTGCAGTTGACTTAGAGGCGAAGCATGTGCAAGTTCATCTCGTGGTCAAGCCCAAGGAAGCTCATGATTAGAAGGTCAAAAGATCAGCATGGGGCGAATTTCGTGTCAAAATTATATGGTTCATAACGATCAATATAGGGTGAGCCGATCAGCCCAAGAGACCCAAACTGATTAGCCTAGCTCTTTTCTGGCTCCATTCAAGGTGCCTTTTGTCCCATAGTACCTCTAGACCATGAATACCCCCATTCTCCATCGGGAAGCAGATCCATCCACCAGAGATCGGCGAAATAGAGGGACACACCACAGGGAGTTGAGGGTCGCTGCAAATCTTTAGAGTTATCTAGGAGATAGTTTAGACCAAATCCTAGCTATCATAACCTCCATGCATGGTTGTGCCATGGCAAAGTTTAGGAGCCAATAGTAGATCGTCAATGATATGAACTCGGAGGTGATGGTCTAATACATATTGTCTGAGCAATGTTCTTCGTGTCATCCAATCTGTTAGCGATTCGATGCCTCCTTTTATACTTTCTACTATCATGAATATGCTTATTCCTTATTAGTTTAATGCTAGGTTAGACTACATAGCATGCTTTATGTAATCATGGTGATTAGATCTGGTATGTTCATCCTTCATGATAGAGAGACATCTTCACTTGTGGTCGTACCCTTAAACTGCATGCACTGATAGGGGGATCGTGACAGGGTCTGCTTTCCGTGTAAGGTGAGAATTTTTGAGAGGTTGATCGGAGGTAGTAGTTTAAAGATTGCTTTGGGTGAGATGCATGATGTGCTTCCTTTTTGGCTAGAACTACGACTAGAAGCTATAGCCTCTTGTTGCTCTTGGTGGTGTTATCTCGTATATATGTGTGAATGTGATCTACCCTTGTTCAAACCATTAGTCTTTAAATCTGGTTTGCCTTTATATGCAATCAACGCTTCATGTTAGGATTGATCCGTTAGATTAGATGGAAAATCCTAGCCAGTTCACTGTCGATCCACGGATTGATAAACCTGGGATGGAATACTCTAAGAAAAAAGTTACAACTAATCCATGCACTTGTGGTTCACGACTTGCATGCTACCGCCAACAATGGTATGGGCAAGAACGACGGCGGCAACGGAAACCACGTGTGGCTGCTAGTAGCAGTGAGTAAACAGTCATCCCGAACCCCGAAGAGCATAGTTCTGTGCTCACGTAGCTCCGAGTCCGAGGAGGGTAGATCCAGTGGTGAGCATGCAAGAGCAGTCCCAACATTAAAAATGGCCTAAGAGGAGGGGTAGAACACGACCAGCGGTGAAGATGACTACACCGGCGACGAGAGGAGCATAGGAACTAATAGGATGGATCTAAGGTAGGGGAAGCAGATCCGAACCTAGGAAAGGGTTGATCCGGCGAGCGAAAGACCAAGGCAAGCATTGACGGTGACAGGAGAAAACGACCTGCTCGGGGAGCGAGGAGAGAGGCACTACGGGACACAGTCAAATTGCCGAGTGCCAGGGGCACTCGGCGAAGGGCAGAATACCCTCGGCGAACTGTTTGCCGAGTGTAACACTCGGCAAACGGCAAACGGCACACGGCAAATATAGAGTCGGCAAACACTAGTTCGCCGAGTGTCTTGTGTCGGGCACTCGGCAAAGACTTTGCCGAGTGCCCAGAAAACACTCGGCGAACAATTATTGAAAAAAAAAATCACGCACCGCCACTGCTCCGCCGCCGCCGCCGCCGCCACCATCCTCTCCTCTTCTCTTCAGGCCCCGGCGCCGGCGGATCCGGTGGAGGGGACGGGCGGGCGGCGGATCCGGGGGCCGGGGGCCGGGCGCCGGGCGGGCGGCGGCTGATCCGGGCGGCGGCGGCGGATCCGGGGGCGTCAGGCGGCCGGCGGCGGCGGATCCGGGGGCCGGGGCGGCGGATCCGGGGGCCGGGGCGGCGGTGGCGGATCCGGGGGCCGGGGCGGCGGATCCGGAGGCCAGGGCGGCGGATCCGGGGGCCGGGGCGGCGGCGGCGGATCCGGGGGCCGGGGCGGCGGGCGGCGGAGGATCCGGCGGCCGGCGGCGGCGGATCCGGGAGCGCGGGGCGGCGGGCGACGGGCGGCGGGGCCGGGGCCGCCGGGCGGCGGCGGCGGGGGCCTTCGGGCGGCGGCGGGAGGGAGAGAGGAGGGAGTGAGGGGAGTGAG
>NC_028458.1:19279278-19370466 GCF_000263155.2 Setaria italica | reverse complement strand
TCCCTGTGTCGCCTCTCTTATGACCGCGGTCTGAGTGATAGCCTAGCGCCACACCAAGTCCACCGAACCTTCCCACCTCCTCCTCCTCTCCTCCCTCACTACGGGAAACTTTAAATTTGCCGAGTGTTTTCTTTTGCCGAGTGTTTTTTTTCGGACACTCGGCAAACAAGCTCTTCGCCGAGTGCCAAGCCAAAAACACTCGGCAAAAAAAAACACTCGGCAAATCGTGGCTTTGCCGAGTGTCAAATAAAAAACACTCGGCAAACCCCCTCTTTGCCGAGTGTTTTTTATTTGACACTCGGCAAAGCCACGATTTGCCGAGTGTTTTTTTTTGCCGAGTGTTTTTGGCTTGGCACTCGGCGAAGAGCTTGTTTGCCGAGTGTCCGAAAAAAAACACTCGGCAAAAAGAAAACACTCGGCAAATTTAAAGTTTCCCGTAGTGAGGGAGGAGAGGAGGAGGAGGTGGGAAGGTTCGGTGGACTTGGTGTGGCGCTAGGCTATCACCCCAGACCGCGGTCATAAGAGAGGCGACACAGGAAGGAACCTTTCATGATTAAAAGCGTTCGTAGCGAATTGAAAATATTTTCGTGGACAAGTGACTAAAATATCCTCATATCAGAACCCTTAGCCCAACAACTTTCTGCAGTCCACATGGATTTTCCGTGCATTCTTGCAGCTAAAATGGTGCCACGATGTCGTCACTTCTGGTGGTGGACCAATTAATGTGTTGTCTACTTGCGCTATATCGTTTTTAGATCCTTTGAAGACTGCAAGCAAGAAAAATAAAGGAAAAAAACAAAAGCCACTGCATAAGAAAACAGCATCTAATAGAATTTGGGGAAATTTGTCCGTGGCACACTCCCAAAGCTTGGTTCTGTGCAGCACACATCGCGCGAAAGCCGATTTAGAGGGTGTTTGATACCCGGCTAAATTTTAGCACCTGTCACATCAGATATTTAATACTAATTAGAAGTATTAAACATAGTCTAATTACAAAACTAATTACACAGATGGAGTCTAATTCGCGAGATGTCGGGGGGAAATATCAACGGCCCCCTAATACGCAGCTTAAAGAAACAAACATGAAGGCCCAGGCCCACCAAAGTGTGATCAAGTCTCCGCCTCGACCGACCCAGCGTCAGGACCGGGAGCGCCCGACCTCCCTCCGCTGGGTCTCCGCCTCGACCGACCGTGCCCCCAGGGTCGGGAGCCCCCGACCCTATACCACAAAGGTTCCGCCTCGCCCGACCCCGAGCGAAGGAGTCGGGCACGTTGAGGCCCACGGGTCAGAATCCTCCTCGGATACGTTCCGCGTAGACAAGACAAATCCGGTGGGGCCTCCCGTCGGCCTCACCATAAATGCGCCGCAGAGAAGGCAGAGCGCAGGGCGACCGCGCCCCCCACACGACCCGGCGCAAGTACCCGCGCACAACCATCCTGTACGAGCTACAGTACTGGCGGCCAGCTCCCATTCGTCACAAAGTACTCATGATCTGCGGCGACCGGAGCAAAGTAAGGGGCGGCCCCATCCTCGGGTCCCGCACGCCCTCGGGCCCCTCGCAAGCGGCAGAACAGGCGTGAAGCTCCCCCTCTCTACAAGCCATCGTCAGAGCGGCGGTATCCACCGTCCTCCCTAACAGACGGCAAGGTGACGACGAAACCCCCTCATCATGATCTATCCTGATACCTACGAACGTCGAAATAGCTACCTGCGAGCTGCAACACTTGGCATCTGGCGGCGACCCCTTCGAGCATGCACGACGGCACGCGTTCAGGGTCGGCGGGACGTCGGGCGCCATGGGCCCCTGCCCTCCTTCCCGCCAGACCTTTTTTACCATCTCACTCTTTACCTTTTACCCGGTTCCCAATTGTAACTCCGGCCAGCCCCTTGCGATATAAAAGATGGAACCTAGGGCCGGGGGGAGGGATCGGCATATCGAGAGATCAACACTCCTCCTAGAACACAAGAGACCTGGGACCAGTCCCTCTCTCGCCCGTCTGTAACCCCCTACTACAGAATCCCCGCGCGGGCAACACGAACATCCTCGATACTGGACGTAGGGCTCCCTTTGCCCGAACCAGTCTAATCCGTGTCTCCCGCGCAACCATCCGAGACTCACGCGCATAAAAGAAATTTACTAGTCTAAGTCCTGATCCGCCGATCTTGACAACGACAGTTGGCGCGCCAGGTAGGGGACCTTTGCACGTACATCACCAAGTCTCAGATGGCCAATCGCGATCGCAGCTTCGCTCCGGGCTCCCTGATCCGCTTCGGGAGCCTGGACTTTCTGGCCACCAGGAACGGGATCGAGCTGATCCCTGTCCACGTCCTGCCCGCTCATCCTGCTGCCCTCGGCACCACCGCCAGGACGATGACGACGAGCGGCCGGACACCAGCCGAAAGGGCCTCACCAGAAGGATGGCTCTTCGGGCTACGCAATGCCGCGGGGGCTCATGGCCGCCTCCTAACGCGGTCCCTCACCACGTCGCCCGCGAGCAACCAGCTCGTGGGCGTGGCAAGGGCAGCCTCCGACACTAGCTCCAGTAACGAGAATCCTGACCCCTCGCGCGAGTGCTTTATGGCTGACGCGCACTCCGAGGGGTCCAACGGCGATGGTGCCGAGGGGAGGCAACGGCCTTCCCCCTCGCGCGCTGCAGCTACGACTGGGGCCCTACCCAGGGCGCCAGAAGGCTCTCTGCTACCGGAAGAGCACATGGGCGCACGCCAAGAAGTAGAGCACCCCCACCACGAGGGGGGAGCACGACAACGAGCGCGCGACGTCCAGGAACGCATCTGCGCGGATGGAGAACGTCCACCGCTCTTTGCCCGCGCCAGCCAGAACATCGCCGCTGCGGCGGTGCTGCTCCGACAGCTCCCCGAGCCGGCAACACCTGAGGAGCGACGGGCGCGCCAAGAGATGTGTAACCTACTCGAGTGCGCCGCCGTCCAGCAGGCGGAAAGTTCGGCGTCTCGACGACGCGGCCAGAACGCCAGTAGGGCAACGCAGGGCGCCCCCCCCGGAGCGGCGGGGGGAATCTGTCCATCAACCCCTCCCAGAGGCGAATCCAGCTGCGACCGCCCAGTGAGCACCGCCACTCGCGATAGGCGAGGCCCGATCCATCCACCAGCGCGTCGGTCCCGTTCGCGACGCCCGCGACACACTGAACGCGCGGAGACGTTCCCGCGCGGACAGGGCGGACGGGGCGGACCGTGGCTACCACGTCCACCGTGGTGGACGCTACGATAGCGGGGAGGATCGCAGCCCGAGCCCTGGAGCAGCTGGACCTCGGGCCTTCTCTGCGCGCATCCTGAATGCGCCCTTCCCGCCGCGCTTCCGGCAACCTACGAGCGTGGCCAAATACTCGGGGTAGACCAACCCTGGAGTATGGCTCAACGATTATCGGCTCGCATGTCAGGCCGGCGGGGCGGATGATGACCTGTTCATCATCCGCAACCTACCTCTGTTTCTGGCAGACTCCACGAGAGCCTGGCTAGAGCACATCCCTTCAGGACGCATTCGTAACTGGAACGACCTGAAGGAGGTTTTCGTAGGAAACTTCCAAGGGACATACACTCGCCCTGGCAACTCCTGGGATCTCCGGAGCTGCCGCCAGGGGGCGGAAGAGTCCCTCCGGGATTACATCCGACGCTTCTCCAGAAAGCGCACCGAGCTCTCCAACGTCGCCGACGCCGACGTCATAGGAGCTTTCCTAGCAGGGACCTCATGCCGGCCCCTCGTCCACGAACTAGGGCGTCGAGGTCCACGAACCACGGAGGAGCTCCTCAACATCGCCACCAGCTATGCCTCCGGCGAAGAGGCTGTCGGAGCGATCTTTGATCGTTCCAAAGGCAAGACGAAGCGGGAGGAGGACGCCGGCGAAGGCACCTCCAACCGCCAGCAACAGAAGAAGAAGAGCAAGCAGCGGCGCGAGGCCCCCCTCGTGGCTGCAGTCGAACGAAAGCGAGGGCAGCCGCCCCCCGAGGGCACACCCGGCTTCTTCGACAAGCTGCTCGAGGGACCGTGCCCGAACCACGAGTTCCCCGTCAAACACGCCTACAAAGACTGCAACCTCATGAAGAGGTTCTTCGTGGGCAACCCGGTGAAGGGTGATCGGAAACGGAAGCCCGATGAGGAAAAGAAGGGCGACGAGGAAAAGGAAGACGGCTTTCCTAAAGTGGACGGCTGCTTCATGATCTTCGGGGGACCCGCCGCGTACGACACCAGGCGCCAGCACAAGCTAGAGCGTCGGGAGGTTTACGCCGCCGAGCCTGCGACCCCGACTTTCCTCGATTGGTCCGCGCCGGCCATCACCTTCGACAGATCCGACCACCCAGGGCGCGTCCGGCACCCAGGGCGCTATCCTCTCGTCGTCGACCCCGTCATTGGCACGACGCGTCTCACCAAGGTACTCATGGATGGGGGAAGCGGCCTCAACCTCCTCTACGCTGAGACCCTCGACGCCATGGGGATCGACCGTTCCCGTCTCCGTCCTAGCAAGGCCCCTTTCCATGGCGTTGTGCCAGGAAAGCAGGCGACGCCCCTCGGTCAGATCGACCTGCCCGTCACGTTTGGGACCCCTTCCAATTACAGAAAGGAGGTCCTCACCTTCGAGGTGGTGGGTTTCCACGGAACCTACCACGCCATCTTGGGCCGCCCATGCTACGCAAAGTTCATGGCAATCCCCAACTACACCTACCTCAAGCTCAAGCTGCCGGGACCCAACGGAGTCATCACCGTCGGCACGACCTTCCAGAAGGCATACGAGTGCGACGTCGAGTGCTGCGAGTACGCCGCAGCTATCACCGTCTCGGGCAACATGGTGGCCCAGCTTGAGGAAACCGCTGAGGACCGGTCCGACGCCAAGCAGTCAGGAACCCCCTTTGAGCCCACCGAAGGTATCAAAGAAGTCCCCCTCAATCCCGGTTGTTCCAGCGGAGGGGTGGTGCGCATCAGCGCAGCCCTATCCCCCAAATAGGAAAGCGCGCTCGTCGGCTTCCTCCGCGCAAACAGCGATGTTTTTACGTGGAAACCCTCGGACATGCCAGGCATCCCGAGGGAAGTCGCCGAGCATTCCCTGAACATCAGGGCCGGCTCTAAACCGGTGAAGCAGGGCTTGCGCCGTTTCGACGAAGAAAGGCGCAGGGCCATTGGCGAAGAACTCGAAAAGCTCCTGGCGGCCGGCTTCATCAAGGAAGTACACCACCCCGAGTGGTTGGCCAATCCTGTTCTTGTACCAAAAAAGAATGGGAAATGGAGAATGTGTGTCGATTATACCGGTCTCAACAAAGCGTGTCCAAAGGATCCGTTCCCTTTGCCGCGTATAGATCAAATAGTCGACTCGACAGCCGGGTGCGAAACACTCAGCTTCCTCGACGCATACTCCGGCTACCACCAGATCGCGATGAAAGAGGCTGACCAGCTCGCCACCTCCTTCATCACCCCCTTTGGCCCCTACTGCTACGTTAAGATGCCATTCGGCCTCAAAAACGCGGGGGCTACCTTCCAGCGATGTATGCTTAAGTGCTTTGGAGATCTCATCGGGCGAACCGTTGAGGCTTATGTCGACGACATCGTGGTCAAATCCAGGAAGAGCGATCAGCTTGTCCCCGACCTGGAGCTAGCCTTCGAAAGGCTAAGGGATAGGCATATCAAGCTTAACCCGGAGAAATGCGTGTTCGGTGTCCCAAGGGGCATGCTGCTAGGCTTCATCGTCTCCGTACGCGGCATCGAGGCGAACCCGGAGAAGATAGCGGCCATCAACGGCATGGGGCCGATCCGGAACATAAAGGGAGTGCAGCGCGTCATGGGATGCTTAGCATCCCTAAGTCGCTTCATCTCGCGCCTCGGCGAGCGAGGACTCCCCCTCTATCGGCTCCTGAAGAAATCCGACCGCTTCGAGTGGACCAGCGAGGCGCAGGAGGCGCTCGACCGGCTCAAGGACCTCCTGACGAAGGCCCCGATCCTGGTTCCGCCGGCCGACGGTGAGATCCTCTTACTCTACGTCGCGGCAACCACCCAGGTGGTCAGCGCGGCCCTCGTGGTGGAGCGGGAGGAGGAGGGGCACGCTCTTAAGGTGCAACGCTCGGTGTACTTCATCAGCGAGGTGTTGTCCAAGTCCAAGTCACGATACCCGCAGATCCAGAAGCTGGTCTACGCCATCCTCATCACGAAGAGGAAGCTGCGTCACTACTTCACCTCCCACCCGGTAACGGTCGTTTCCTCATTCCCGCTTGGTGAAGTAATCCGGAACCCGAATGCGACAGGAAGGATCGCGAAGTGGGCGCTCGAGTTATTGGACCAGGGTATTACCTACGTCCCCCGCACCGCCATTAAGTCCCAGATACTTGCCGATTTCGTGGCCGAGTGGACAGAGGTACAAGCCCCAACGGCAACAGAGGAGCAGGAGTACTGGACGATGTACTTCGACGGGTCGCTGATGAGGGCCCGCGCCGGAGCAGGCCTCGTCTTCGTCTCTCCGTTGGGCGTGCGCATCAGGTACATGATCCGCCTCCATTTTCTTGCATTCAACAATGTTGCTGAGTATGAAGCCCTTCTCAACGGGCTTCGCATCGCCATCGAGCTGGGCATCCGTCGACTGGACGTCCGAGGCGATTCCCAGTTGGTCGTCGAACAAGTCATGAAAGAATGGAGCTGCCATGACCCAAAAATGGCCGCCTACTGCAACGAGGTACGTAAGCTCGAGGACAAGTTCGACGGATTGGAGCTCAACCACGTCGCAAGGCGCTTCAACGAAGCCGCCGACGAGCTCGCAAAGGCGGCGTCTGGCCGGACACCCGTCCCCGACGGCGTCTTCGTTAGCGACCAGCTGAAGCCTTCGATCCGCTACCCGGAGCCAGCAGGGGTCGGCGAGGCATGCCCAGCCTCGGGGTCGGGATCCGAGCCAGGAAAGGTCGGCAATACGCCATCTATCCTGGACCCGAACACCCATCCCGAGGGAAACAACGCCGCCCCACCCGACCCGGCCGCAGAAGCCAAGCCCTCCGACCCCGCGGTTATGGAAATCGAGGCGGGTCCCGCGGCGGGGGCCGACCCCCCGACCGATTGGAGAGCCCCGTACCTCGAATACCTTATCCACGACGCGCTCCCAACTGACAAGACCGAAGCCCGCAGGATCACGCGCCGAGCGAAATCTTTCGCCATCATCAACCAGGAGCTTTACAAGCGAAGCCACACGGGGATCCTCCAGCGCTGCATCCCGATCGAGCAGGGAAGGGCGCTGATCCAGGACATCCACGCCGGGGCCTGCGGTCACCACGTTGCGCCAAGGACGCTGGTGGGCAATGCCTTCCGGCAAGGTTTCTACTGGCCAACCGCGGTCGCGGATGCTACCCAGGTAGTCCGCACTTGCGAAGGATGCCAATTCTTTGCCCGCCAAACCCATCTGCCCGCACAGGCGTTGCAAACCATCCCCATCACGTGGCCGTTCGCGGTCTGGGGGTTGGATCTTGTTGGACCCTTCAAAAGGGCGCCCAGGGGATTCACCCACCTACTCGTCGCTGTCGACAAGTTTTCCAAATGGATCGAAGCAAGGCCTATGGCGCAAATCAAGTCCGAGCAGGCGGTACAATTCTTCACCGACATCATCCACCGCTTTGGGATTCCGAACTCCATCATAACGGACAACGGTACGCAGTTCACCGGAAAGAGATTCCTCCAGTTCTGCGACGACCACCACATTCGAGTGGATTGGGCGGCAGTTGCGCACCCCCGCACGAACGGGCAAGTCGAACGAGCCAACGGCATGATACTTCAGGGTCTCAAGCCACGGATCTTTGACCGCCTTAAAAAATTCGGCGGACGATGGGTTGCGGAACTCCCAGCAGTCCTCTGGAGCCTGAGGACAACCCCCAGCCGGGCGATGGGATTCACCCCGTTCTTCATGGTTTACGGGTCCGAGGCCATCCTGCCAACCGACTTGGAGTACGGATCACCAAGGGTCAAAGCATACGACGAACGGGGAAACCAGGCGTCGCTCGAGGACGCACAAGACCAACTCGACGAAGCGCGAGACGTAGCCCTCCTGCACTCGGCTAAGTACCAGCAGGCCCTACGGCGTTACCACAGCCGTAGGATACAAGGCCGCGCTTTCAACGTTGGAGATCTAGTGCTCCGCCTTGTCCAAGACAACAGGGGTCGGCACAAGTTGACTCCCCCATGGGAAGGCCCGTTCATCGTCGCACAGGTGCTACGGCCAGGCACCTACAAGCTGGCAACTCCCGACGGGCAAATCTTCAGCAACGCCTAGAACATAGAACAGCTAAGGCGCTTCTACCCATAGCTCTTGTTTATAAGTTATGCATAGCTTTGCCCCCGTTTTCGTTTAAGCTCAGGGGTATCCGACCCTGGCCTCGTTCCACGGTCGCGTACCCCTCGGGGGCTACCAGTTTTGTTCTTCTGCTAAAAAGAAACCCTGAGCCACCTTGGCTCAGGTCTTTTCGTTTAAGCTCAGGGGTATCCGACCCTGGCCTCGCTCCAAGGTCGCATACCCCTCGGGGGCTACCAGTTTTGACCTTCACAAAACAAGAAAACCTTTTCTTTTAAAGCTCAGGGGTATCCGACCCTGGCCTCGCTCCAAGGTCGCATACCCCTCGGGGGCTATCAGTGGTCCCAACCCCAGCTGCTGGGCACCGTTAAAAAGAAAACGTTTGATCCTCTTTCAAAGAACCGGACACTCCCTTTCGAAAACCTTTGGACGCAAAAAGATAAGGATGCGTGAGCGGTACTCAGCCAAGTTGCGATCGGACTGCGAAAAAGCCTACGCCCCAGCGGCTACGGTACCTTCGCTCATCAAAAACTTACTGATACGCCCAGCAACGCATCCGAACGCTTTCAAAAACCACAGGAATATCAAAGGGAAACGGTTTCCTTAGCACAAAATAGAAAGTCATGAGAACAGGCCCGGATGGCCAACGCGAACAAGTTCCAAGCGACTGACTTAATACAAACGTCTTTTGGGCACATGCCCGGTACAGTTAATTGACAGGAGGGTCGGCCGGAGCGGTAGTCCCAGGGTCGGCTGGAGCGGCGGCTTCGGGGTCGGCGACGGCGGCGGCTTCAGGGTCGGCGGCGGCAGGGGCCTCGGGGCCGGCAGGAGTGGCTTCAGGGTCGGCAGGGGGAACGGCTTCATCCTCCAGAAGCTTCGCGAGGGCCTCCGCCGGCGCGGTCACCGCGGAGTCGATCTCGTCCAGCTCGGCGTCGGTGTAGCCGACGCAGTACCCCTCACTCATCCCGACAAAATTAATGTCGGCATAGTGAGAGCCGAAGACCCCGAAGGCGCGCCGCACACCAAGGTGAAGCGCGTCCACGGCAATCTCACGACAGTGACGGCGCACCTCAAGAACACGGGCCGGCAGCGAGCTCGACCCTTCTTCTGGAGCGACGCCGAAGTCATCGCAGACGACGCGGACCGCATCCCGCAAGGCGCCATGCTCGCCGCGCTCCTCGTCGAGCGAAGCCTGCAACCTGGCAAGGTCCTCTGCAGGAGCCGATCAAGAAACCTCACCAAGTTAAAGAAAACGAAACACCAACAGCACGGAAATACAAAAGCAGAAAGAGCCTCACCGTCGGCCTTGGCCTTCAGCTCGTGTTCCCAGGCGACACTGAGGGACACGGCGGTCTGGAGCCCGTCCACCTGCAAACGGAACTGGTCGCGTTCCGCCCGAAGGGCTGCATTCTCCCCCCTCAGCCGCGCCAGTTCCTCGGCGTCCCGGCGGGCCCGCTCGGTAGCAGCTGCTCTTAGCCCCTCGGCGTCATGGCGCGCCTTTTCCATAGCCGCCTGGAATTCCTCAAGGTCAAGGCGGGCCTTCTCCGCGACAGCCTGGAGCTTGGCCTCGGCACGCCGTGCCCCCTCCAGCGCCACCTGCTCACGACCCTCCAGGTCGCGAACGGCCCCCTGGGCGGCACCGAGCTGCAGGGACAGCTTCCTGGAGCGCTCCCTCTCGGTGTTGTAGTGATCCCAGAGGTTCCGCTGCCGCCGGAGGAAGTCGGATTTCTCCAAGCTGGCCTCCTGAAGAGCCTGCAAAGTAGCATGACGGTAAGACGAAAAAGTAAAAATAAAGGAGCTCATCACCGAGCGGCAGAAACAAACATACCTGGGTGCCGGGAGCCACGGTGTTGGCCAAAGCCCCCAACGCCGAGGTCAGCGCCGCCTGAGCCTGGGCAACGCCGCCATGCACCGCTTGCCACTTATGCCACTCGGCGGCATCGTCCAGTGCGTAAAGGCGCCGCGGCGGATCGTCGCGGGACGACCAGCGGAGGATGTGCCCTCTCCACGCCCCGGGGACGGAGGAAGCCGAGGGCGGGACAAGGCCCGACTCTGATGTCGTCGTCGATGATGACATTACGACGCCAGAGACCCCCGGGCCTGCCGACGACTCTGGCGCCTGCACGCCCGTCGCCACCTCGGCCGCCGACGGCACCTCTGTAGGCATCTCCGCCTCGGCCGCCGGAAGCACCCCCGTGGGAGCAACCGGGGCGGAGACCTCGCCCTCCGGCACCGGTGCCTTCACCGCCGCCGCGCCCTCGGGGACCAGCGCCCCCTCTGCCTCCGACCTCGCCACGACAGCAGGGGCATCCGCCCCGCCCACCGCCGTCTCCGCCTCCTCCGCCTCATCGGCGTCGAGGTCGATCACCTCCCCGGCTTGCGGGCCCGGGGGAATCGCGACCCGAGCCGGAAGGACGACCGGTGGGGCCGCAGGCGGAGTAGGGTCCGCTCCCCCTCCTGCGGCCGGCCCCGCCGCCGTCCCGACGACCGGCTCCTCAGCGGCCACCTCCGCCGAGGGACCTGCGGCCACGCCAGGAACCCCGCCAGTCACCGCTGGCGGGGTGGCGGCCCGTCCCCCGGAGGAGGACGACGACCGCAGCATCTTCTTGGGCGCCAGCCGCAGGCTGACGCCACGGGGAGAAGCGCTGCAACGTCGACGGATAGGCGTCAAACAGAAACATATGAAAGCAGAAAGGAAAGATGACGTGCGGAGAGAGTCAACTTACGCCCTCGAAGCGCAGGGGCGGCGTGCGCGCTTCGACTCGGAGCCAGACGTCGACCCCGGGGCGTCTGGCAGTGGCCGCTTGTCCCCGCCCCGTTGCCCCCCGCCAGCAGGCACAGCGGCGGGGGCAGCAGCCATGGATCCACGAGGAGCCCCCCGAGCGGACTCCTGGGGGGTGCCCCGCGCCGGACCTGAGACTGCGGTAGGAGCGGGCTCTGAAGGCCCCTGAGGGACGCTCCGGCTCGGCGCCGGGGTGACATCCCTCGCCGGCACCAAAGGAGCACCCCGCGCCTGCTCCTGGGGGGTGCCCTGGGACGACCCTGAAGGGGCGCCCCGCGTCCCTCTCTGGGAAGGATCCTGTGCCGACCCCCGGGGGACGCCCTGCGTTGCCCCCTGAGGAGCGGTCCGCACCGGCCGCTGGAGCACGCGCTGCGCCGGCCCCTGAGGCACGGCCCCAGGACCGGGGGGAGCCGGATCCCGCACGGGTGCTCCCGCCGCCACACCCCCTGCCGCCGTCTGCGGGGGTGCGTCGCGAATCACTAAAGCCCCCGACCGGGGGGCAAACAGTTCCACTTCCTCCTCCTCCTCTTCTTCTTCCTCTTCCTCTTCTTCTTCATCATCGTCGTCGTCGTCAGACACGACCGCCCCTCTCCGCCGCCGTCGGTACTCCTTGGTGGCCTTCTGCCGCCGTTTCTCCGTCTCCTTGTCCTTGCGGTGCTTGTCCTTCTCCGCCTGGAGACGGTTAAGAGCCCTCCGCGCGGCATCCTCCGGCACCGGCGGGAGAGAGTCCTTAACCCGGGTCAGTGAGCCCTGTGAGGCGAAAAAGAGGATCCACATCGGAACAACGAGACGGTAGAACATCAGGGGGGAGAAATAGTGACCCAGACGCCTTACCAGGTCCACGAAGCCCTGCTCCGGGCGCATCGGCGGATGCCCAGGGACCGGGTACTCGACATCCTTGTCCTCCAGCGCCTCCCGGAGCCGCTGCTGGATCTCGGAGTCGGCGAGCGCGCCTACCGCCAGGACGGTGCCCTCGGGCGGCATGTCGGGAGTCATGTCGCCGAGGGGCCGAATCCGGAGCATCAGCGGCGCCACCCGCCGGGCGTGGTAGGCGCCGATGACACCGGCACCAGTGAGCCCCTCCCGCTTCAATTGCCCGATGGCCTGCAGGAGGTCGAAGATCTTCTTCTTCTCCTTCTCCACCGGCCCGTACGCCCACACGTCGGGCGCCGCGTCGATGGTGCGGCCGGTGAACGTCGGCAGGGGGGAGTTTGGGTAGTTCTTCACGTAGAACCACTGGTTGTGCCACCCCTTATGGGACACAGAGGTCTTCACCGTCATATACTCCTTGGAGCGAGTATGACGGAGGTGGATGCCGGCGCACCCAATCGGCACCGGAGGCGACTGATGCTAGCCTCCGGCCTTCCCGGTCTTCTGGTAGAGGCTGACCGCGAAGAAGTACTTCCACAGCTCGAAGTGGGGCTCAATCCCCAGGAATCCCTCACACAACACGACGAACGCCGCAATGTGCTGGATCCCGTTGGGGTTGAGGTGCTGGAGCTCGAGCCCGTAGTAGTGGAGCAGCCCGCGGAAGAAACGGCTCGGAGGGGAGGCGAATCCCCGCTCGTGGAAATGGGCGAAGGAGACGACGTAGCCGGCGGGCGGCGACGGAACCTGCTCCGTCTCCGGCAGCCTCCACTCGTCCGCCGCCGTCCTGTCGTAGAGGAGCCCCTTCCGCACCAGACCTTCGGCGCGCTTGGCGGTGAAGTGGGAGACTCCCCAGGAAGCCATCGCAAAAGGGGGAAGAGGACCGGCGAAGACGAAGACGAAACGCGCGGCGAATGGCAACGGGAGCAAGGAAAACAAAGCGAGCGCAGGAGAGCTAGAAGGCAAGAAGGCTTGAGCGCGAAAGGAGAGGAACCAGAGCGGCGTGTTCCAGCTTTTATAGGAAGAGTACCGGGGAAGCCAAACCGACGCCCCGGCCGCCATAAATGCGGCGCTAGGTACGCTCCTGCCACGCCCCTTTCCTTTCGAAAAACGCGCGCACGATCGGCCGCGAAAAAACATCCTATCTTCCTCGATCCGCGGGACGGCGCTTCCATAACTCCACTCCCCGGGCTTCGCGCCCACGACGCTCCGCACGATCGGCCCTGGCATATAAACCGCCCCGCTCCGGTCCAACGCCCGCAACGAGGTAAGAAAGGGATACGGGGCTGAAAACGCCCCTACGGCCCAATACGGTCCAGGGGTTCAAAAGCTGGCCCAACACGGGTTCGACAGCTGCCCCAGGACATCCCCGAGCGAGGGGTGAGAAGGGACGGGCCCGCTAGCGGCCAACACCCAGGCAAGCAAACGCCAAGGGCGCCCCAACCTCACGTTCGAGTCCCGCTCAGTGTAAAGTTCATGGTTTTTCCACGGGGAAAGGCAACGAGCCCTCAGATCCAATCGAACGGATCCGAGAACTATATGAACTGACTGGCGGGAAATTGGAGTACGCCACCAGCTTGGCCCGAGCTGGACCCCCCCAAACGGGGACCGGGACTCCACTCGAACTTACTCGTTTGCAGCTCAAACGAGCACCCCGGTTCGTCCTACGCGGATAACGTGGCCTAGCTCAACCTCTCCGTCCTAACGAACGGACGCTTGAGGGGCAACGATCAAAAAGTCAACCTGGCCCACCGATCGGTTTCCTACAACGAGCAGGAGCTCGGGGGCTAGCCTCGCAAAAAACTACCACACGTGTGGTCACAAACTGACAGGTTCTCCCCAGCACGGTGAATAATGAAACGAGCGAAAAGAGCCTCCGGAGGAGCACTCTTGCTCCACCACAGGCTCGGGGGCTACTGTCGGGGGGAAATATCAACGGCCCCCTAATACGCAGCTTAAAGAAACAAACATGAAGGCCCAGGCCCACCAAAGTGTGATCAAGTCTCCGCCTCGACCGACCCCAACGTCAGGACCGGGAGCGCTCGACCTCCCTCCGCTGGGTCTCCGCCTCGACCGACCGCGCCCCCAGGGTCGGGAGCCCCCGACCCTATACCACAAAGGTTCCGCCTCGCCCGACCCTGAGCGAAGGAGTCGGGCACGTTGAGGCCCACGGGTCAGAATCCTCCTCGGATACGTTCCGCGTAGACAAGACAAATCCGGTGGGGCCCCCCGTCGGCCTCACCATAAATGCGCCGCAGAGAAGGCAGAGCGCAGGGCGACTGCGCCCCCCACGCGACCCGGCGCAAGTACCCGCGCACAACCATCCTGTACGAGCTACAGTACTGGTGGCCAGCTCCCATTCGTCACAAAGTACTCATGATCTGCGGCGACCGGAGCAGAGTAAGGGGCGGCCCCATCCTCGGGTCCCGCACGCCCTCGGGCCCCGCGCAAGCGGCAGAACAGGCGTGAAGCTCCCCCTCTCTACAAGCCATCGTCAGAGCGGCGGTATCCACCGTCCTCCCTAATGGACGGCAAGGTGACGACGAAACCCCCTCATCATGATCTATCCTGATACCTACGAACGTCGAAATAGCTACCTGCGAGCTGCAACACTTGGCATCCGGCGGCGACCCCTTCGAGCATGCACGACGGCACGCGTTCAGGGTCGGCGGGACGTCGGGCGCCATGGGCCCCTGCCCTCCTTCCCGCCAGACCTTTTTTACCATCTCACTCTTTACCTTTTACCCGGTTCCCAATTGTAACTCCGGCCGGCCCCTTGCGATATAAAAGATGGAACCTAGGGCCGGGGGGAGGGATCGGCATATCGAGAGATCAACACTCCTCCTAGAACACAAGAGACCTGGGACCAATCCCTCTCTCGCCTGTCTGTAACCCCCTACTACAGAATCCCCGCGCGGGCAACACGAACATCCTCGATACTGGACGTAGGGCTCCCTTTGCCCGAACCAGTCTAATCCGTGTCTCCCGCGCAACCATCCGAGGCTCACGCGCATAAAAGAAATTTACTAGTCTAAGTCCTGATCCGCCGATCTTGACAACGACACGAGACGAATCTATTAAGCTAATTAGTCCATAATTTGACAATATGGTGCTACAATAACTATTTGCTAATGATGGATTAATTAGTCTTAATAGATTCGTCTCGCGAATTACACTCCATCTGTGCAATTAGTTTTGTAATTAGCTCATGTTTAGTCCTCCTAATTAGTGTCCGAATATTGACCCTACTAAAGTTTAGCACCTCATATCCAAACACCCCGTTAGTCTCTAGCAGACCGGTCCACAACACACCAAACCAAGTAAACTAATCATTTTCAGCTGAGAAAAGAGGTAAAAAGTCCATTTTGCCCTTGGCCCCACCTGTCGTCTCCTTCTCCCTCTTCTTTCTCTTCATACTATCTTCCCTTCTCCGGCTTCTCCTTGGCCTCTCCTTTTCTCCTCACCAATAACTTCTGCAGGCGAGAGGTGAGAGAGTGAGCCCATCCCGGCGATGAGCATTGGGGGTGCGCTCGTGGAGAGAGCCTGTCCTGGTGGTGAGCAGGGGGCTGCGCCGCCGAGATGGAGCTTCGAGCGATGGGCGGCGGAGGAAGCGTGGGGGTGGCGCTCATCGGTGCAGCCGAGATGGAGCTTCGGGCGGGAGCAGGAGGAGGAAGTATGGGAGCGGAGTGCACGGGGGCACATGGAGGAGCGCTGGCGGGAGCCGTGCCGCCCAAGCTCCATATCGCCGCCGGCCACCATGAGCAGCGCAGCCCGAGATCCCCACCCCCGCCGGCTGCCGCAGGTGGCACAGCTTGAGCTCCACACCACCGCCGCCAGCCGCTCCGCCCGAGCTCCACGCCCCCACCGGCCACCGCTAGCCGCGCCGCTCAATCTCCTCAGCGCCGTTGACCGAGAGGGAGGGACCAACGGAGTGAAGAGAGGAGGAAGAGGGAGGGGAGAGGGAGAAGATAACATGTGGGCTCCATGAAAGGTAAAATGGTCCTTTTACTTATCCTCTCAGCTAGGAATGGTTTGTTTATTCGGTGTGGTGTGTTGCGTACCAAACCAGATTTTGCGGATTTGTTCACCACAAAACTGCACTTTGGAGGTGTCCTGCAGACCCCTACTTGGAGGTGTCCTAGAATTTGATATTAGCGCGTTAGAAGGCAGGTGAGGTTGGCAATAAATCCATGCGGGTACCTAGGAGTTTTGTTCCGTCGCTGTCAGTGTTGGTAAAATTCGCATCAGAAGAAAAAAGAATAAGTGAAAAATGGTCGGATATATTTATAGCCAGAGAAAAAGTACCATACCAATGATGAAAATATATGTACGGATATACCATACCAATGATGAAAATATATGTACGGATATACCATACCAATTATGTTGTCCAGCACGAGATTGGCAGGGTAAAGCTCTCGATCCATGTCCATGCGGTGGGGCCGACCAAACAGGCAAACGGACAAACAGTGTTGCCAAGATGTCAACACTATGACAATCCACGGTCGCATTCCTGCCCGCTTCAAATGCCCCTCTCTTGAATTCCAGGTTCCAGCAAATGATGAAGCAGCCTTCATCGCTTCATTCTTTCGTTTTTCCTTTCCTTTCGTTCTTCCTTCCTTTACCTTGTTTCTTCTCCGCCCTCCTCGTCCACCCAGTAGTGACCTTGATACTCGTTTCAAGCTTCGTTCCCTCCACCACCTTAAATTTGCCCCAGCTCACCTCCATATGTGGCCAATGGCGGCATCTAGCAGCCTACGGAGACCTTAATTAATGTCTCACAACGCCGTCTGATGCTACCACAACTAGCAGATTTGGAATACCCTTGGCATGTACTTCAGTGAAGAGAAGCTGAACCCGGAGGGGTGCCCTGAGAACACAGGTGCAGCGCAGACGCGCGGCAGAGCGGGGGTTGTGTTCTCAGGTCACCCCTTTGGGCTGCTGCTCTTGATTCGGCCGCCAGTTTGGAATAGCACTCCGGTTCATTTCGGTTCGTAATCTGAGCCCCAAATATTGGTCGCCACAGAATTCGCCGGCTGCTTGCATTTTGTATTTCTGTTTTAAGTGTTTTCTTCTCCATCCATTTCCTTGATTTCCTTTGCCAATTGTACTCAATCATAGGGTTCTGGGGCTCAGATCCCATTTTCCTGAAATCCGCTCGAGCTGATCTGTGATCTCAATGACTGGAAATGTCATTTGCTGGATAAGAACAATGTCAATGACAATTTATATTGGGCTTTGTTTGGTTTTGGGCCAAACGATGCATGAAAAGCCATGATAAATTCTGACATGGCAAAAACACAGCGATAAATTAAGCTACCAAAGTTTTGCCCAGAGCTGGCTTTAGAAACGAACTGGAATGTCATAAGGTGGAATCTTACCCATGAAACTTTTATAATGCAAGATATCTTTTGGTATTATTAGGAGCAGCTCTTATGCAAATATCTTCAAATTCTTCCAAACTAAGTCACATTATCACTCAGCAAAACCGCATACGTACTGTATCCTTGCATTCCTGAAACCTAGTGGTACAGTTATTACTTTAATTTCCAAATTACGAGTGCAGACCTGCTCCCCTGGACCTACGCAATGGATAGAATAGTCACAAAGAACAAATGTGCCACTACCTCCTCATAATGCATGCATGCAAGGGACATGATCAATTAGGCGCGGTATATTGTATAGATAATGCCATAAAAAATTACTCAGACAGCTTTTCCAACAACTATGAAGGCTTTTGCATTACATAATTGCCTCACCATCACGTAATAGAATGGCACATGGGAAAGACATCGCAGACCAGATCATGGACCACTTTTATTCATCTTGGCCAAGTTCTGTTGTCAAAGATTTCCCATCAGGTTTTTTCCTTTAGTAAGAGATTTACCATCAAGCAGGTTGCTCCTACCAACTACATCTAGTCTCTAGAGTAACACCTCTTGTGTATGTAAAGTAATAGTATATATTTCGTTTGCTACCTATCATCAGGAATCCACTGTTAGTTTAGATTACGCCAAAGCAGCTTATTACAGCAGAAAAGACCCAGTAAGTAGCCTACTAGCCTAATATCCTGATATATGGATGTGCAAGGGCCACATACCTCCAGTAATATGTGCTTCTAATCTTCAGATCAATTCTTGATGAAGATGGTAATCCTATATATGTTGGTGCTAGCTTGGATGCTGGAAGCATATGAGATCGATTCCTGATTGGGTCATCCTAGCTTTGTGCTAAGCTTGGCCACATATCTGGTGGGCTGATGAATCGAAGTCTCATAACAAAAGTATAGTACATATACATATGAACTTCCGGACAACAGCCACAGACAGTAGAGCTCGATGCTATCCAACGGTGCTGTGCCAGTATCAAGGAAATAGACCACAGCAAATCCGGTCATCAACTCCTGCAAGTAAAGTAGCGTGGCATTGTAAGAAAAAAAACAAAGGCACATTCAATAGGTATCCCGAGGTAGAAGATTGGTTGGTGGGGGATCGTCGAATCTAGAACTTGAAGGTAAAAACGAGGACACAAGATACAAATTTATACAGGTTCGGGCCGCTAGAGCAGTGTAATACCCTACGTCCTGTTTGGTGGAGTATATTACGCCCTGCGCTTGGGTGTTGTGTAGCATGATTGTCGGCTATTGATGATGGTTCCGAGTCTGCTGATCTAGGTGTCAGTGTTTTAGACTGGCAACCCGCCTAGGGGGTACCCTAGGTGGTCTTTTATGCGGTAAGGGCCATCGAGAATCAAGGAGTCGATGGTGATGCAAGGAACACGATTTAGACTGGTTCGGACCGCTAGATCGCGTAATACCCTACGTCCTGTGAGTTTGGTTGTATTGATCTTAGATGAACGGGAGTTGTTGTTTGAGGGGGTCCCTGCCCGCCCTTATATACTCGGGAGGGCAGGGTTACAAGTCTGAATCCTAATCAAGTATAATTACAGAGTTCTACTCGGTGTGGTCCAAGTAGTTTCCTTATGCACGTCCGAGTGGGATACGCCTATTGCTGCGTAGCCCCCTTGTCTTGATCGTGGACGAGTATGTCCCTTGGTGGGCCATCCAGGGCCTACTTGTGGGCCTGGGGTGCATGCCCGACAAGTCCCCGAGTACTTTGTAGTCATGCGTCACAGTCACGAGTACTGCGGGCACCATCCGAGTAGTTCTTCGTAGTGATTGTAGTGTCCAAAGTGCTCGAGTACTGTCGCGTGGCTGGAAGGTACTCTTATTGTTCCTCCGAGTTGCTTCTGTTCCAAGAAATTTTTATATGGTAGTGCGATGACAATCGTACTCCATATGGAGTAGCCCCAAGCCTTAGTTTGAGTTGAAAACACAGGCTTAGGGTCAAATCTGTTCTTTGGTTGTTTTCGTCTGGTAGTCTGAAAAAGAAAACTTTGTCCATCGGGTACGGTACCCACAGCCCCCGAGCACTTAGGCGATTTTTGTCAATGAAGTGGTCAAAGCCCGTTGATTTGAGTAGCCGTTGTGATATGCACCCGCTAGGGTTGATTCCCGATCTTTCGATGAGAGGCGTGGGATAACTCGATTGGTGGATGGAGACGACGTTCATGGCCCGACTACAGCCTTCCAAGCTGTGCCTTAGCAACCAATACACCACCTCCAATGGCTGCCGCGATCTTGTGGAGCGCGTCACCCGGCCACTAGGGCACTCGTCCTGCAAGCAATCGAAGAACAAGCAAGAACAAGTATAACAAGCAACTCAATTGTAAATATAGAGATGGAAACCAATCTGAACTCACAAAGTTGGGGTTCTGAATCGAGTAGAACGGATGGTCTAGTCGACACACGCGTCTACAAGGAAGTAGCAATGGCTAAACTTACATCAAAACAAAACCCAATCTGTTCGTGGCGGCTCTAATCCTTACTAATACCTAGGAGGACGACCAGGGGGTGTTGGGGTCGTGCTCCAACCCTAGGACATGTTCCTAATGGACCCAACTTGATACACGGCCCATTGGGCCAAAATAAGGCGATGCGGCACCTCTGGATAGAAAACCTCAGTAGTATTTCGATCATTGCGGCCGACTCAGAGAATATATGGATATGATTCTAGATCCATATGAAAATAGACTTCATAAGGATTTCAAGGAGTACTTGAACACCTAAAACGGAGTCCGGATGAGGTTGTGGCGGCCGTTGCAAGTTGACACAAAGCTGCAGTCCGAATCCAGCCCCAAAACGTATTGGATTGGAACTCTTTCTTTCCTTGGGCCAAAAGTGACGTGGTGGCCTGGTGGAGGACGTTAGGAATACTTGGACTTGGCTCCTAATCTACTTCTTTGGTCCTCCATGCCTTCCATGTGTGTTTAACACTATTTTTGATCCATGTACGTATTTCTGAAATTGACAACGAATACACATCATGGTGCAGCATCAATTCATCAAATGTGTCACATATAATTATGATAAAGAATTGTTTCACCTTGGAGTCAAAAGATGCCAATATGGTTGTATCCAAGCATATGATGTCCTCATCATTCTCCCCTTCTTGGCTGCAAGTCGTCCTCAACTTGCTCCAATGGCATTCTAAGGTGCTTGTTTTGATGTTGGAGCACAGAGCGACGGCCATGCTGCATGGCCACAACCAGTAATGCTCCCCTTCTTTGGCCTTACCCTGTTGCATATGAGAAAAACTAGAAAAGCTTTGCAAGACATTATTAGTGTTAGTGCAGCCCTCTATTTGATCTTGGTATTGGTGCCCAAAAGGATATTTCATATTAGAGCAAAAATAAACTTTATGCACCAAATATTCTCCTTTGCTGTCGTATTTGCCAATTGGATGAAGCGAAAAATGATTAAAGCTTGGCAAACTAGAATCAAATTTAAGTCTCTCTTTTAGACAACTTAGATTACACAGAACATCGAATTCAATATAACCCAAAGTATTTAAAGAGGATAGCAAATTCAGTTCATTTTGTGCACAACTAATAGGATGAAAAAGCTTTGCTTCAGCACATTTATATGTTTCCAAATGAAAAGTATCACACTTATTTATTACTTGTGGCATAGGAGCAAAAGAATCATCATCACACATGTCTTCTTTATCACAAGGAACAGCAAGTAATTCATTTTGTGACAAAGGAAAATCAACAGTGGGTTCCACTAGTTGTTGCTCGTCATTAGCATGCAAGGTGGACAAATTTTGGACATTATGGGTCACATCATTATTGCAAGTATTCACAGATAATAGAATCTCCTTTTCAGCATTGAGAGCAAGACAATAGAATTGAGCAAGATGCATGCATGATTTGCTAATTAACAAAGTTCGAATTTCAGAATTGAGCCCTCTCATGAACCTACTCATCACATCTTCCATGCATTCATCTAATCCACCATACATGATACAAATTTTAAAATCATGGAAGTATTCTTTCACAGTCCTACTACCTTGCCTCAAGTTGTCTAATTTAGCAAGCAAATAATCAGCATAATATTCAGGAATGAATGCATCTCTAAAAAGAAATTTAAAGTCTTCCCAAGATTCTAGAAGTTTCTTACACCTACAAATGTGTTTCCATTGTAGCAAGGCAAATTCAGTCAAAATATTAGAGGCAATATAAATCTTTTGTTTCTCGGACAGGTCATGCTCATCAAATTCATTATCTACTTTTATCTCCCAATCAATGTAAGCTTTAGGATCAAACTTACCATCATATAACGGCAAGTGTTGAATAACACCCTGAATATGAGAGTCTAGTTTCATCAGCTCCAAAATCTCCGTATCACCTGCCATGGTTAGTAGGAAACAAGAAACATAAAAATAATATGTATCCTCCTGTCAACTACTATGATGTGTTGGTTGTAATTCTCTCAAACTCAACTTGTAAAAACAAGCCCTTACAAGTTCTTACCAAGCCAAACAGGAGGTGACGGCAACCAACAAGTCTGCAACTGTGGAGTGAAGTGTATCGATGCTGCAGCAACAAAAGCCTGTCAAGCTGTAGTCGAATATGTGGAGCTCTAGGTGGGCTAAAGCAAGGAAGTACTAGAACCACGTTAGTTTCAAGCAAATTGAACAAATGCTCAACGACGTTATTGTGTTGGTCCTAGGCTAGTACGTGCTAGAGATGCGAGCCTGGACACAAACAAAGTCCCTACTGCGGCTGATATCGTCTGATGCGCACCAAAAAGATAGGGAAGAAACTCAAGAAAACTTAGGGCAAGGCTCCGGCGGCGGTTAAGGTGAAATCGAAGAAGGGAAAGGAGCTGGTGTTGCCGACGCCGAAGGTTGGTCCAACAAACCAGACTGTGCCGCCACCGCCTGGAATTACGTGGCAGAATTCTGTGATGAAGGAGGCGGCCGTTTAGGTGCTTGTTGATGCCAAGCTTCTACAGCCGAAGGAGGTACTCGAGTGGAGGCCTGCCTTTGCTAATGCGTGGCAGTTCGAGAAGCATCCGAACGAGAGAGTCATGCTCGCACACTTTGTGGAGAGGGGACTAGCTGTGCCCATATCTGACTTCTTCAGAGGTATCCTCGAGTACTGTAAACTTTAGCTGGTTCACTTGAACCCCAATGGTGTGCTTCATATGTCCATTTTTGTACACCTGTGTGAGGTTTACCTGGGCGTTCCTCCTAGCCTTGAGCTATTTAGAAAATTGTTCCGTTGCAAGCCTCAATCTAGTGCTATTAGGACAGAGGTTTTTGGAGGCGCTGGGTTCCAACTTAGGAACTTGGGCGCTTATCTTGATTATAACTTGACGGATTCTCATGGTGAGTGGAAAAGGAAGTGGTTTTACATTGGGAACCATAGCCCTCGCTTGCCGGTAGTCACTGGTCACGCCCCCAAACATGCGGAGAGCTGGGTGAGCGAGCCTGAAGATACCCCAGAGCTCGACAACTTGCTGACCCAGATTGCCGAGTTGAAGGCACTAGGCTTGACTGGAATTAATGTGGCAGCCAGCTTTCTTAAGAGGAGAGTTCAACCTCTGCAGTAGCGGGCTCAATCGGGTGGGGAGTACTCGAAATTTGATGATCCGTCGCGTATGTCTCCTGAGGATATATCTGACGATGATGTGGAGGTGCTGCTGACCAAGTTCTTCAGGAACTATCAAGGAGTACCCGTTATTCCTTCAACTCTTCGCCAATTTGATGCTTGGTATGGGTCATCAAAGGTATGTTTTTTATTTGACTTGTACTTTTCGAGATATTGGAACATTGTTTGTGTTTTGTAGTCCCGGGTTCTCTCCAGCTATCTGGTGCATTCCGACAAAGAAGTCAGTTGTTGAATAGTCGGAAGATGAGCCTTCTCCTCCTGCGAAGAAATGCCGAGTGGTTCGCAAGAGGTTTGCTGCTAAGTCTACCTCGACTTCGAGTTTGACTCCTGAGAAGTCACAGAGTACCAAGGTATGTAGTCATGTATTCATTGGTAACTTGTAGAATTTATCCTGTAGCCTCTTGATCTCTTTATTTGTCTGAAAAGGTTGTCGACGTGACCCTTGGTGGCGATGAGGCTACTTCTAATGAGGTAGTCACAACCGCCAAGGATGTAGATGTTGCGTCTGTTGAAGAAGTGCTAGGGGTGGTGCCGCCAGCGGATGCTGGAGTAGCCCCCGAGTTAACAGTCCAGGCTCCGTCGGCTACCGCGTTGCCAGTCCCTAACCAGGCAGTTCTGGGTTTGCCTGCTGGAGTGGCGGATGTTGCGAAGGGAGGATCGCCAGTAATTGCTGCTGGCTTTTTATTATCCAATGTGATCGCTAGTAGTGAGCTTTATCCCCAACTATTTTTGTTAGTCTAAGTTTATTGTAGTCTTGACCCTGTTTTTGCAGGACTTAGCGAGAAAACTGCACCTTCAGCTGCTCCTGCGGTGCCGAGTACTCGGCCGCCTGTTGCTGAGAAGAAACGTGTGCGATTGCCGCCACGATCAACTCGGTGATTTTTTTATTCTTGGTTTGTATCTTCGAGCTTTCTGAAAAGTCGTGTGATGACTTTGTATGTTGATGTAGGGATGCGGAGGACACTATCCCTGTGGAGGCAGGAGTAGAGTCTTGTCGCTCGACTACTCTTTTTGCTCCCTTGGATGATGTGTCTATTGATGATGTATCCGAAGTTGATACTAGTCGTCTTGGAGCCACCATGTCCATGCTTCAAGAAGTGATCCGCTCGGTGGAGGATCCTGCGGTTGCTTCAGGTTCTGGTGGTGTACCCTCCTCGATGTCTACTGGCGGTGTTCTTGCTTTGGTTGATGTGGCTAAGGCCAAAGAGGCGACTGAGCCAGGTATGTAGTTGAGATATTGGTGTTGTAGTCGTTGTATTGCGTTGACTAATGTAGGTCATTTCAGGTACAGCCTTGGGTACAGCTCCAGAGCCTCATGTTGTAAAGAGTGATCAAGGTTCAGTGCTCGGGCTTCCGTCGGAGTCGGAGTTTCAGAGAACTATGCAGAGCTTTCAGGTATGGTGTTTCTTTTGTCTGACTGTTTTTTGCTGAAAACTTGACCATTTGCTTTCATTTGCAGGATCTATATGATAGGACTCGAAGGAATGCTCGGGCCCTTTCAGAACGAAATGAACAATTGGAGCAGGAGTGTGCCCGGCTTACAGAATCCTTGAGAGTTCATGAAGATGCTGCGAAGTCTTTCGCCGTTGAGCGGTCGGATCACGAAGTTTTGCAAGAAAAACTGGAGAGCCCCTATAAGTCTTTGAATTAAAAGTATCAAGGTGAGTACTTTCCATTATCTGAGTATGTCCAACTGTAGTCGGTTTTTTGAAATTGGTCGTTTTGTTGCAGAGCTCAAGAGAAAGGAGGTTGTTGCGAGTAGCCAGCTCCTTGATTGGAGGAACGCGCATGACCAAGTAGCTAATGAGGCTAATCGACTTCGGGCTTCGCTGGCTGAAGCGCAGGCTGCCTGCGAGCATCAGAGGGATAGGAAGAACCACAATGGAGTGATGCTTGCCATGGCCATGGTAGCCTATAGGGATCATGGCCAGACCATAGGAAGACTTCGAGGCGAGCTTCAAGAATTAACTGATGCTTCTCAGGACTTGATGAATGCCATTGCTCCCCTTGAGGAGGACGTAGGACCTTGTTCATTGGTCGAGCGCTTGAAAGCTGCTCCGGGCAAAGTTGCTGGCCTCTGCAAGGCTGTATGTAAACAAGTCCTTGCAGTGGTCAAGTCGTATTACCCGCGAGCAGATTTGACGGCAGCTGGTGACGGCGTTGCTCGCAACTGCATGGAAGAAGCCTATGCACAATACCTCGAGGAGGCTGAGCCAATTGCGGTGAAGATGTTAGAATTTGTATCGTTGGAGGAGCCTTATGCTTTGTACTCTTGTAAGCTTTCGGGTATTTGAAACAATGTTTTTGTTTGAAAGTGGGTACTTGTCCGTCCCTTGTTGTATGGAGCAATTCCGAGTGCTGAGTTTGAGTAGTCGCGCGGTTGTCGAGTACTCTGCTATTTACTCTTTGATGGGGGGGTGCACGGGTGTACTGTACTCTTTTGTCTTTTGTGGCGTGAATGATTTCACGTGGGTAGAGTCAGAGGTCATCCAGACTCATTGTTCACGAGCGAATAGTAACTCCTGGGTGGTTGGTGGTTGTAGCGCTTGGTTATAAATAGACCGCCATGGAGGTCGATCCGGATCAGGCTTTAAGTAGCGATGAATTGCCTTGGGTTGCTGCTGTTTGAGTGTAGAGAGCCTTCAAAGAGTACACCGGTGCTAGAAGATTCCTTGTAGGTTAGAGCCACCTTCCCTCCACAGACTCTAGCACTCGTAGGGATAGCTGCGATGCTAGAAGAATTCTTGTAGGAGGTTTCATCGCGCGCCTCATCTTGCAGCTCGTGATCCAGCTGGGTACGTGCTGGAACTCGCGGGTGATGGGTGATGAGTGTCGCGGTCTTTATCCCGCTCTCTTAGAGGTGGAGGTGTGGCCACAGTGTGGGATGGCTCGACAAGGCTAGCAAAAGAGCAGCCTTGTTTCCTTTACGCAGCACGCGGGATTCATCGTTGCCGCTCTCGAGGTAGCGGCGATGCAGGAGTTCCTGTTGCTGCCTTGGGAGGAGGACCTGGATATGGCTGCATTTTGCGTAGCTTCCTTGCGTGCGGGCCCTTCCCTTTGTAGTCGGTAGACCTGAGTGGCCTTGTGATATTGTAAAAGCCTGAGGCTTAAATGTAGACCGCCAGTAGGCAATTGCTTGTAGTCTTTTGCTATGATGTTATTGAGTACTCTTACTCATATGTAACTTTAAGATTTTCTACTTGAGTCAGGCTCGAGTAAAAAATTGCTTTGCCCTTGAGGCTTTGTACCAAGGCTGGAATGCCTGTTGAGTTGCTAGTCTTGTGTTAAGAGTAGTACATCTTGTAGTCGGTAGTCGAGCTGTCGGCTCGAGTAGTTGAAATGAGTTTCTGCTTGAAGCAAAAACTCAAGTTCCTTTGCCTACTACGGGTAGTAGCAACAGAGATGTTCTATATTCCAAGAGTTTGGTACTTGTTCTCCTGAAAGTTCTTGTAGTCGGTAAGATCCAGGTCCTGTGACCTTGGATATGATGTAGGGACATTCCCATGGTGAATTGAGTTTATGCAACCCTGTCGTTGTCGGGCATGCACCCCAGGCCCACGAGTAGACCTTGGACGGCCCACTAAGGGGCGTACTCGGATACAATCAGGACAAGGGATAGGTGTATCCCACTCGGACTAGTCAAGTATGTGTATGGAAAACTACTCGGGCCATACCGAGTAGAACTCTGTAATAGTACTTGACTAGGACTCAGACTTGTAACCCTACCCTCCCGAGCATATAAGGGCGGGTAGGGACCCCCCCTCAAAAAAGAACAACTTCAGTTCATCCAAGATCAATACAAACCAACATACAGGACGTAGGGTATTACGCGATCTAGCGGCCCGAACCTATCTAAATCGTGTTCCTTGCGTCACCATTGATTCCTTGATTCTCGACGGTCCTTACCGCACAAAAGACCACCTAGGGTATCCCCTAGGCGGGCTGCCGGTCTAAAACACCGACAGCTAACGCGCCAGGTAGGGGAGCTCGTTGAGTTTCTCAGCTTGAACTCAATGGCAATGGTCATCATCAAGCCCGTTTTCTTCATCGAAGCGAGCGCCACCTTCATTTTCGGATCCTGGCTCTGCATCGCCGATGGCTCGGGTTCGTTCCGACGCCAGATCATCAACGCTCAGGAGAAGAAAGCAAAAGATCTGGTCGGGAAAAACAAAGATTTCGAAGTCGACGACTTCGAGTTCGACTACGCGTCGGACTCGACTTCACTTCGGACCATTTGGTCTTAGTCACTTCCCAACTCGGCTTCGACTCCAAAACGGTTTCCACACGGACTCCGCAATACAGCCGAAGTCTACCAGGATTTTCTTACTCGAATTCAGCTCGAACTCAGGCACGCCGAAGACGACGATTCCGACTCGGTTTATCCACCAGAGATACCATTATCTGGTCCAGCCCAAGGATTGGTAATAACTTCAACGTCACAAGGCAGATTCGTACATTGGCCAGGTTTGAGACCACCTCTTCTTGACCGCGACTACGACTCGCGTCTTGTCGCCCATATAGATAATCTCCCATATCAAGAGGGTGTTCCACTCAATTCCAATCACGAGGAAAGCTCCACAGAGATTGCAACATCAAGCTCCGGAAGCTACTACTCGGACAGGGAAGTACTTGTTATTACTCAAAATAATAACCCGGGTACTAGCCAGAACAGAACCCCAGGCGATTAGCACAACTCGACAACATCTCTGAAGATGAGTCTACAGCTAACGCTCCTCACAATGAAACCTCCGAGCAACGGAACCAAAGGAGGATGCGCAACGCTACTCGAGCCGAGTGATAGCAGTCGATGGCTGCAAATATTCCCATCACAAACCTTGAAAGGGCTTTCGACACAGTTCAGGCTCAAGAGCACAATACTCCACTCGCGGCAATCACCTCAATCAATCTCTTAACGACGTTGATGCCTCAAGACAAGGATAACGAGGCCACAACTCAACTCGTGCAGCGCGGCAACGGACTAATCGCACAACTCACGGAGCAAGCCTACAAGCTACTTGACAAAGAATCACCAATTCCGTCTGTTCCTCGCATCACGGCTTGCCAAGAAGGCAGCAGAGGAGCTATAGCCAACAACAACGTTCCAAGGAACGACAACGAAGTCGTCAACCAGCCCCGGCAGCACAGCCAAGGCCCAAGCAAACACAAGGCCCCAGCACGCCATAAGGATGTTGGAGAGGCTAGCTGCACCAACTCGGTTAAAAGTATTCGCCCTACTCGGAAAAACCACGAAGTGTCAAACTTCAGTGATCTACGAGAAATCCTCAATAGTCGACGCGAGCGAGAAGTCGACAACTACAACAATTTTCCTACTTTCACAAATCGGGTAATGAAGACAAAACTACCCGATAAGTTTAAGCCGACTGGAATCACCAAGTATGATGGCAAACAAGACCCAATTCAATGGCTACGATGCTACTCGCTAGTAGTCCAAGCAGCCGGGGGCAATAACGACACCAAAGTCATCCACTTCCCCATGTGCATCGAACCCGCACCACTGACCTGGCTTGAGTCACTCAAACCCAAGTCCATTGACTCTTGGGCAGACTTGACAAAGGCTTTCACCAACAACTTCGCCGGCTCCATGGCTAGACCAGGCAACAACATTGACTTAAGTCAAATTAAGCAAAAAGAAGGCGAGACCTTACGTGACTACCTGCGTTGATTCTTCAAAAAGAAGGCAACCATAGTTGACATCTCAGAAATAGACGTCATCGAGTGCTTCCAGAATGGACTCTACGATCGACGGATATACCAAGACTTTGGTCGCCGACGGCCAGCTAATGTCAAAGACCTCAAAGTCATGGTGCAGCAGTGGGCAGATGAAGAAGACAAAGAGTAAGAACGGTTCGGCTCCCACCGCAACCGCGGACGTGGCAACAACAATAACCAAGATAGAACTCGACACAATGATACTCGAAACAACTATTCGAGTATTCACAACTGCAAAAGGAAGCCCGACAACACTGTTGCTGCCATGACCAACTCCGGGAAAAAGGGATCTCGCAAAAACGATGAAGGGGCAACCTTCACCGAACTACTCAAAAAACAGTGTCCATGGCACCCGACTAGCAAGCACTCGACAATAGACTGCTACAGCATGCGCCGAGTAATGCAAGACTTACCCGCACCACCACCCCCTGAAGAGTACACCAAAAAAAAGATAAGGGCAAGAACAAAGCCCACAGCGACGAAGACGAAGAGGGCGACTTCCAGACCGCCCCAAAAACTGTCAACGTCATCTTTGGCAGTATTCCAAGCACCGCATCCAAGCGAGCCAACAAACTCGTACTCAGGGAGATCATGGCCATTGAACCAACGGATCCAACACTGCTAAAATGGTCAGAGGTGCCCATTTCCTTCAGCAGAAAGGACCAATGGACCAAGTTCTCAGAACCAGGCCGTTTCCCCCTAATACTCGATCCGGTTGTGGCAGTCTCAAAGTTAACCAAATTACTCATCGACGGCGGAAGTGGACTCAATGTTATTTTCACCAAGATATTGAGGAAGATGGGCCTCGACATCACTAAAATGCTTACTCCAACAAATTCACCTTTCTACGTTATCATTCCCGGAAATGCAGCTATACCACTAGGACAAGTCATCCTTCCAGTTACCTTTGGAACTAAAGAACACTACCGTACCGAGTACATCAGATTTGAAGTCGCCGACTTCGAGACATCTTACCACGCCATACTCGGAAGGCCAGCGCTTGCCAAGTTCATGACCATACCACATTATGTTTACTTAATACTCAAAATACCAGGCCCCAAGGGAGAACTAACGCTACGAGGAGATCTACGGCGATCCTACGAATGCGACACTGAAGCTGTGGAAATTGCTGCGACTTCTCAAGCACCTAGTCCCATGCAACAAGTCTTCACAGCTTCAAAGAAGCTCCATCCAACTGAACTAGAGATCCCAGAAAACAAGTCGGGGTCTACAAAGGTGAAACCCGCCAGCGAGTAAGACTTCAAACCAGTCGACCTCCAGACGGGCGACCCTTCCAAGATAGCCCTAATCGGAACAGGGCTAGACCCTAAATAGGAATCCGCGCTCGTCAGTTTCCTTCAGGCTAACCACGATATCTTCGCCTGGAAACCGGCTGACATGCCAGGTGTGCCCAACGAGCTGATCGAGCACTCTCTAAATGTTGATCCCAAAGCTACCCCAAAATGGCAGCGACTTCGCAGATTCGCTCAAGACAGACGAGAAGCAATCAAGAAAGAGTTGGCCAAGCTACTCGCGGCAGGGTTCATCATAGAAGTCTTTCACCCTGACTGGCTAGCAAATCCCGTACTGATGTGTAAGAAAAACAACGAGTGGAGGATGTGCGTCGACTACACCGACCTCAACAAGCACTATCCAAAAGACCCTTTCAGACTCCCCAGGATCGATCAGGTGGTCGACTCCACCGCTGGATGCGCTTTACTATATTTTCTCGACTGCTACTCCGGCTATCATTAGATCAGCCTCAAGGAAGAAGATCAAGCCAAAACAGCTTTCATCACACCTTTCGGAGGATTCTGCTACAAAACAATGTCCTTCAAACTAAAAAATGTAGGGGCAACTTATCAACGAGCCATACAGATGTGCTTCGAAAAGCAACTTCACCGCAATGTTGAAGCTTATGTCGATGACATAGTCATCAAAACAAGAAACCAGGAGGAACTCATCGATGATCTGGAGGAAACTTTCTCTAGTCTACGAGCTTTCCGATGGAAACTCAATCCTACTAAGTGCATCTTCGGAGTACCTTCTAGCAAGATACTCGGGTTCATCATTAGCCATCACGGCATCGAGGCCAACCCGGAAAAAAAATCTGCCATCACAAACATGCAAGCACCAGCTAGCATCAAGGATGTGCAGAAACTCACAGGCTGCATGGCACCCTCAACCGGTTCATCTCGAGACTCGGAGAATGAGGACTACCCTTCTTTAAGGTTCTCAAACGCCAGGACAAGTTCAAATGGACAAAAGAGGCAGACAAGGCACTAACACAACTCAAAGACTTTCTGTCAAAGCCTCATGTACTCATCACTCCGTCTCCAAACGAAGACTTGCTCCTATACATATCAGCTATTACTCATGTCGTCAGCACGACAATAGTAGTCGAACGGTCTAAACTGAGCCACGCTTACAAGGTCCAACGACCTGTCTACTTCATGAGCGAAGTACTCTCGGACTCCAAAACTCGGTATCACCGATACAAAAGCTCTTATACGCAATCCTGCTCACCTCCCGGAAATTGCACCATTATTTCTAGGAGCACAACATTACACTCATCTCTGACTTCCCGCTCAGCAAAATTCTTCACAACAAAGACGCCACGGGTTGAATCTCCAAATGGCAGTTGAACTCGGAGCTCTCACCTTGGACTTCAAGCCAAGGACAACTATCAAATCCCAAGCTTTGGTCGACTTCGTAGCTCAATGGACTGAAAATCAAGTACCAACATCAGTCGAACGGCCAGAACACTGGGTAATGTACTTCGCGGGTCCCTCAAGCTTGAAGGGGGCGGTGCAGGTGTATTACTCATCTCCCCCAAGGGAGACCAGCTCAAATATGTACTGCAAATCTTCTGCGAAGCATCTAACAACGAAGCCAAGTACGAAGCACTGTTACATGGCCTTCACCTTGCAATCTCCCTCGGCATCAAAAGACTACTGGTGTACAGCGACTCACTAGTCGTTATAAACCAGGTCAATGACGAGTGGGACTGAAATAAGGACAACATGGACGCTTACTGCAAAGAAGTCTGTAAACTGGAAAACAAGTTCGCAGGCTTGGAATTTCATCACATCGTCCGCGACAACAACGTTGCCGCCGACGTCTTATCCAAAATGGGCTCAACTCGTGCAGAGGTTCCAGCAGGAATTTTCATACACGAACTGCGCAAGCTGTCCATACCGGAACAAGTGACATCGCCAGCGATCCAGAATGCTGACGTCTCTCGTGAAATCATGATGATAGAAGTCGACTGGAGGACACCCTTCATCGAGTACATCAAAGATAACCAGTTACCATCCGACAAAAATAAGGCTGAACAAATCTCCCGGCGAGTAAAAAATTACGTTCTAGTCGGAGACAAGCTCTACAGGAAAGGTGCATCATCCGGGGTACTCATGAAGTGCGTTACCCGGGAAGATAGTCAAGAAATCTTAGAGGAAATTCACAAAGGAATCTGTGGCAACCACGCCTCTTCGTGGATAATAGTTGGCAAGGCTTTCAGAGCAGGCTTCTACTGGCCAATGGCTCTAGCCGATGCTAAACAACTAGTTCAGAAGTGCAAAGGTTGTCAATTCTTTACCAAACAACAGCATGTACCAGCCTACAAGATAGTCACGATACCTCCAACATGGCCGTTTGCCTGCTGGGGGCTTGACATGATAGGGCCATTACCAATTGCACCAGGACGATTCAACCGAGTACTCGTGGCAATCGACAAATTCACCAAGTGGATCGAGGTCAAACCAGTCACTTGCCCCAAGGCAGACCGGGTCCTCGACTTCTTAGATGAAATCATACACCGCTATGGCTTTCCCAACAGAATTATCACAGACCTAGGGTCAAACTTCAACAATCACGACTTTTGAAATACTGCGAGAATAGCGGCATCGACGTCTGCTATGTCTCGGTCGCTCACCTGCGAGCCAATGGACAAGTCGAGCATGCTAATGGCATGATACTCGACGCCCTGAAGAAAAGACTACACGTTGTTGGCAACACCAAAGGCGGCAAATGGCTCAAAGAGTTACCCAATGCTCTGTGGGGCCTACGTACCCAACCATGCAAGACTACTGGGCTCTCGCCCTATTTCCTCGTATATGGCTAGGAAGCCATACTACCCGCCAACATCATGTGGCAATCACCTTCAGTTGAACAATATGACGAAGAATTGGCAGAAGAAAAAAGGAGAACAGATATAGACAGCCTAGAAGAAACAAGATGCGCAGCACTAGTGCAATCTGCCATATACCTTGACGGTTTAAGGCATTACCACGACCGTAACATCAAGGAAAGACCTTTCACCTTGGGCGATATGGTCCTCAAGCGTATCCAAGATACAACAGGGTTGCATAAACTCAATTCACCATGGGAGGGTCCTTACATCGTATCAAAGGTTATAGGACCTGGATCTTACAGACTCCAAGAGCTTTCAGGAGAACAAGTACCAAACTCTTGGAATATAGAACACCTTTGTCATTATTACCCATAGTAGCACCCGAGTAATCGCTTCAAGGCAACAACTCATGATGACTACTCGAGCTAACAGCTCGACTACCGACTTCAAGATACATTAGTCTTGATTCAAGAATTATCAACTCAACAAGAATCACTGCCCTAGTACAAAGTTTCCATAAAATAATTCTTTACTCAGAACCGAAGGTACATCATCAAGTTACATACGAGTAGGAGTACTCGAAATACACAAGGACTACAAGCAACTGCCTCCTTGCAGGCTGCATTTAAGCCTAAGGTTTTACTATATCACAAGGCCACTCAGGTCTATCGACTACAATGGGAAGGGCCTACACGCAAGGAAGCTACGCAAAACGTAGCCATATCCAGGTCCTCTACCCAAGGCAATGCCAGGAACTCCTGCATCGCCAGTGCCTTGATAGCGGCAATGATGAATCCCGCGCGCCGCACCTAGAGGGAACCAAGGCTGCTCTTTTGCTAGCCTTGCGGAGCCAACCCACTCTACGGCCACACCTCCACCTCTAAGAGAGTGGGATAAAGACCGCGGCACTCATCACCTATCACTCGTGAGTTCCAGCATGTACTCCATTGGATCACGAGCTGCAAGATGAGGATCGCGATGAAACCTCCTACGAGAATTCTTCTAGCATCACGGCTATCCCTACGAGCGCAGGAGTCTGTGGAGGGAAGGTGGCCTCAATCTACGAGGAATCTTCTAGCACCAGTGCACTCTTTGATGGCTCTCTACACTCAAACAACAGCAACCGAAGGCAATCCATTGCTACTCAGAAACTTGATTTGGGTCGACCTCCAGAAGGATCTATTTATAGCCGAGAGCTACAACTACCACCTACCCAAGAGTTACTATGCGCCCGTGATCAATGAGTCTGACGACTTCTGACTCTGCCCACGTGAAGGCACTTATGCTACAAAGGATAAAAGAGTACAGTACACCCGTGCATCCACAAAAGACAATGAGTACGGTACACCGGTGCACCCTCAAAAGCAGAGTACCCGACAGCATCGTGACAACTCGAAACTCAGAACTACTCTAGCCAAGCACGGCCTGCATTGTCTCGGGGGCTTGGAAGGATCCAACCCTCTGTTCAGGGGTCGGACGCACCCGGCCCTGGGACTCAGGGTCGGGCGAGGTGGAGTTTTTTTTCCCTCAAGGGGTCGGCCGCACCAACCCTGGAATCTAGGGTCAGGCGAGGCGGAGTTTTTTCCCTCAAGGGGTCGGCCGCACCCGACCACTGGTCCCAAGGTCGGGCGAGGTGGAGTTCCCCCCTTTCGAGAGTAGGCTTAGCCGATCCCGCAACTTTAGGTCGGGCGAGATGGAGTAAAACTACTCTTGGCAAGACAACCACTTCAAGCAGCAAAACAATGGGCAAGCCTTCATTTGTCAAAATATTGTTCAAAGTACTCGACAGATTCAAGGGTACATAAAACGCTCAAGGATCTTCTGGAGAGACAAACTCCAACATCTTCAACGCGATAGGCTCCGCCTTCTCGAGGTATTGCGCATATGCTTTTTCTGTGCAGTTGCGAGCCACGCCATCACCAGCCGCCACCAAGTCCGCCCTCAGGTAGTATGACTTCACAACAGCAAGGACCTATTTGCAAACAACTTTGCAGAGTCCCGCCACTTTACTCGGGGAAGTCTTCAATCACTTGACTAACGATTGAGGTCCTGCGCACTCTTCCACAGGGGCTATGGCGTTCACCAAATCTTCAGCTGCTACAGTCAACTCCTGAAGTTTGCCTCGGAGTCTTCCCATGGTCTGGGCATGATCCCTGCATGCCACCATGGCCATGGCAAGCATCACTCCATTTTGCATCTTCCTATCTCGCTGGTGCTCGCAAGCAGCCTGTGCTTCTGCCAGCACGGCTCGAAGACGTTCAGCTTTCATCCGCCACTCGATCGTGCGCATTTCTCCAGTCGAGGACTTGGCTCCTCGCAGCAGCCTCTTGCCTCTTGAGCTCTGCAAAATAGACGAGTTCAACCACAGCCGACTAGAATTGGACATACTCAGAATATGCAAAGTATTCACCTTGATACTTTTGGTTCACAGACTTGTAGCGACTCTCCAGTTTTTGCTGCAGGACTTCGTGATACGACCACTCCACAGCAAAAGACTTCGCTCCAACCTCGTGCACCCTCAAGGCTTCTGTAAGTCGAGCACATTCCTGCTCCAATTGATGACTTCGTTCCTGAAGGGTCCGAGTATGCAAAGCAATACGATCAGTTAAAACCATCACAGCTACTCGCTATGTAACAAAGCAAAGGAAATTCACCTGGAAGCTCCAGAAAACATTGATGGCCCTCTGGAACTCTGAGTCAGTTGGCAAGCTAAGTACTGGTCTTCGAGTACTCTCCGCAAGATGAGGAGTCGCACCCAAAGAGGCACCTAAAACATTTATTATCAGTCATCTGACTGCTTCCACTACAATAACAGGAATGCAAAGACATATCTAGAGCAGTTGCCTCTTTAGATTTTTTCACGCCCACTACAGCAAGAGATCCGCCAATTGATAAGGTAGCACTTCCCGAACCCGACGCGGCGGCAGGAACTTCCACCGAACGGATGACGTCTTGAAGCATAGACATAGTAGCTCCAAGGCGACCGGTGTCGACTTCAGCTACTTCATCAACAATCAAATCCTCCAAGGGAGCAGATAATGTAGTCGGGGGATCCGACTCTACCCCTGTCTCTACAGTGATAGTTTCCTCTGCATCTTTGCATCAAAACATGTCATTACATGACTTCAAGATAGTTTAAAGATATAGAACAGACAAGCAAACTCACCGAGTTGAGCGTGGCGCAAATCACACACGTTTCTTCTCGGCAATAGGTGGCCGAGTACTCGGCGCCGCAGGAACAACAGCCGGCGCTGTCTTCTCGCCAAAACCTGGGAAACAGAAGTCAAGACTACAATACAACTCAAACAAATGAAACTAATCGAGACAGAATGCTTACCACTAGCGATTACACTGGACAACAAAGAACCAATAGCGACTACTAGCGACACCTTTGCAACACCCGCTACTCCGGCGGGCAACCCCAGGACTGCCTGGTCAGTAACTGGCAGCGTGGTAGTCGACGAAGCCTGTGCGGTTAGCTCGGGGGCTACTCCAGCTTCCGTTGATGACATCCTCTCCGGCACCATATCAACAGATAAATTACCGACATCCGGGTCGGTCACGACTACTTCTTTAGAAGCAGCCTCACCATCACCAAGTGTTGTATCAACAACCTTTTTGAACAAGACAAAGTAGTCACAATGATTGCAAGTTCAAATTCATCAACAACAATTGAGTACACGACTACATACCTTCGTAACCTGAGACTTCTCAGGAGTTGAAGCAAACTTTGCCGCAGACATTTTGCGGATTACTCTGCGTTTCTTCACAGGAGGGGAGGGCTCGTCCTCCGACTCATCAACAACAGTTTCTTCTTCTGACTGCACCAAGTAGCCGGCAAGAACTCGAGACTACACAAACAAGTCGATATTAACAACAAATATCACACAAGTCAAAAAGTACAAGTCAAGGGCCAGAACATACCACTTCTGGCTCATACCAGGCATCATACTGCCGAAGAGCTGCAGGGATCACTGGTACTCCCTAGTAGTTCCTAAAGAACTTGGCCTGCAGCGCCTCTACATCATCATCAGATATATCCTCATCGGACATACGCGATAGATCATTAAGACCCGTGTACTCACTCCTCGAGTGAGCATGTTTCTGAAGCGGCTGGACTCTTCTCTTCAGAAAACTGGCCGCCACGTTAATCCCAGTAAGACTGAGTGCCTTCAACTCGGTAATCTGCTGCATCAAGTGGTTTAGCTCCGAGGTGTCTTCGGGTTCGCTCACCAAGTTTTCTGCATGCTTCGGCACGTGGCCAGTCACCACAGGCAACCGAGGGTCATGGTTCCCGATGTAGAACCACCTTTTCTTCCACTCCCCATGGGAGTCAGTCAAGTTATACTCAATATATGCGCCTGAGTTCCTGAGTTGGAACCCGGCGCATCCAAAGACTTCTGTCCTTTGGGCACTTGGCTGAGGCTTACAACGGAACAACTTCCTAAACAACTCGAGGCTTGGAGGAACTACCAAATAAACTTCGTAGAGGTGTACGAAAATGGACATATGTAGTACACCATTGGGGTTCAAATGGACAAGTTGAAGCTTATAGTACTCGAGGATACCTCTGAAGAAGTCGGAGGTGGGCACTACCAACCCCTTCTCCACATGTGTGAGCATCACGGTCTCGCCTGGATGTTCCTCAAATTGCCACGTATTTCGAAAAGCTAGGCACCCCTCGAGTATTTCCTTCATCTGCAGAAGCTTGGCATCGACTAGCACTTGCACGGCCTCCTCCTTCATCACCGAATGCTGCCACATCACTCCAGGCGGGTGCGACGCAGTTTGATTCGTCAGCCCCACCTTCGGCACCGGCAGCACCAGCTCCTTCCCCTTCTTGGATTTCACCTTGCCCGCCGCTGGAGCCTTGCCCTGGATCTTCTTGGGCTTCTTTCCCATCTTCTTGGTGCGCATCCGATTTCAACCTCAACAAAAGGCACTCACTCTAGAATCTCTCTCAAGGGGGAGCAATGGTGGCGGTGGCACTTGGCAATTGCGACGGCGCAAACACGGAGCAGAGGCGCAGGGAAGGAAGAAAAACAGATCTAATTACAGCAGGGTGTAGACCTAACCGAAAGGGGGTCCTCCAGTTTTATCTCCGCCACCTCCGGATTCCAAGCGTCAGTTACGCAACGGACGGATTTTAAGCGGATTAATTGCCTTAAAACTCCCAACGGCTACTCTTTTCAACAGATTGCTGACCACTTGGAGATCGCCTAAGTGCTCGGGGGCTGCGTGTACCGTACCCGATGGTCAGTTTTTTCTTTTTTCGAGATCTCCAAGGGAAGAACAGGCAAATGGGAAGGATTGACCCTAAGCCTGACTCTTCGACTCAACCTAAGGCTCGGGGGCTACTCCATATGGAGTGCGATTGACATCGCACTACCATATAAAAATTCTTAGAACAGAAACAACTCGAACGAACAAGAAGAGTACCTTCCAGCCACGCGACAGTACTCCAGCACTTCAGTCCACAACCTGTATGACGAACTACTCGGATAGTGCCCGCAGTACCCAAGACTGTGGCGCACGACTACAAAGTACTCTGGGGCTTGTCGGGCATGCATCCCAGGCCCACGAGTAGACCTTGGACGACCCACTAAGGGGCGTACTCGGATTCAATCAAGACAAAGGATAGGTGTATCCCACTCAGACTAGTCAAGTATGTGTATGGAAAACTACTTGGGCCATACCGAGTAGAACTCTATAATAGTACTCGACTAGGACTCAGACTTGTAACCCTACCTTCCCGAGCATATAAGGGCAGGTAGGGACCCCCCCCCCTCAAACATGAACAACTCCAATTCATCCAAGATCAATACAAACCAACATACAGGACGTAGGGTATTACGCGATCTAGCGGCACGAACTTGTCTAAATCGTGTTCCTTGCGTCACCATTGATTCCTTGATTCTCGACGGTCCTTACCGCACAAAAGACCACCTAGGGTATCCCCTAGGCGGGTTGCTGATCTAAAACACCGACAGTCGTGTCTTGAATTCATTTGAGTACCATGTCGCCTAAGTTGAAAGATCGTTCCTTGACATTGCGGTCGTGGTATCGTCTTAACCCGTCAAGGTATCTGGCTGATTGGACTAATGCTGCGCATCTTGTTTCTTCTAGGCTGTCCAGATCCGTGCGTCTCGTTTCTTCTGCCATTTCTTCATCATATTGTTCGACTGAAGGGGATTGCCACATGACGTCCGCAGGTAGTATAGCTTCTGATCCGTATACTAGGAAATAGGGGGAGAGCCCAGTAGTCTTGCATGGTTGGGTTCATAGTCCCCATAGAGCATTAGGTAATTTCTTGAGCCATTTGCCTCCTTTTGTATTGCCGACGTCGTGTAGTCTTTTCTTGAGAGCTTTGAGTATCATGCCATTGGCGCGCTCGACTTGTCCATTGGCTAGTGGGTGAGCAACCGAGATGTAGCAGACGTCAATTCCACTATTCTCGCAGTACTCCCAGAAGTCATGATTGTTGAAGTTGGACCCCAGGTCTGTGATGATTCTGTTTGGAAAGCCGTAACGGTGTACAATTTCATCCAAGAAGTCGAGGACTCGGTCTGCCTTGGGGCAAGTGACTGGTTTGACCTTGATCCATCTGGTGAATTTGTCAATGGCCACGAGTACTTGGTAGAATCCTCCTGGCGCGGTTGGCAATGGTCCTATCATGTCCAGCCCCAAGCAAGTGAAAGGCCATGTTGGAGGTATTGTGACTAGCTTGTAGGCAGGTACATGTTGTTGTTTAGTGAAGAATTGGCAGCCTTGGCATTTTCAAACTAATTGTTTCGCATCTGCCAAGGCCATGGGCCAGTAGAAACCTGCTTGTAAAGCCTTGCCTACTATCATTCGTGAGGATGCATGGTTGCCACAAATTCCTTTGTGAATTTTCTTTTAGGATTTCTTGGCCATCTTCACGGGTAACACACTTCATGAGTACCCCTGATGATGCACTTTTCATGTAGAGCTTGTCTCCGACTAAAATGTAGTTTTTTCCTCGTCGGGAAATTTGCTCGGCTTGATTATTGTCGGATGGTAACTTATGATCTTTGATGTAGTCGATGAAGGGTGTCCTTCAGTCGACTTCTATCATCATGATTTCTCGAGTAACTTCTGTAGTCTTGATCACCAGTGGTGTGACTTGTTCTGGTATGGATTGTTTATGGAGTTCGTGTATGAAAATTCCTGCTGGAACTTCTGCATGAGTTGAGCCCATTGTTGATAATACGTCGGCGGCTACGTTGTTGTCGCGGACGATATGATGGAATTCCAAGCCTAAAAACTTATTTTCCAGTTTGCGAACTTCTTTTGCAGTAGGCGTCCATGTTGTCCTTGTTTCAATCCCATTCATCATTGACTTGGTTTATAACCACTAGTGAGTCGTCGTATACTATTAGTCTATTGATTCCGAGGAAGATTGCAAGATGAAGGTCGTGTAGCAGTGCTTCGTACTCGGCTTCATTGTTTGAGACTTCCCAGAAGATTTGTAGTACGTACTTGAGTTGGTCTCCCTTTGGGAAGATGAGAAGTATGCTTGCACTGGCTCCTTCGAGTTTGAGGGAACCGTTGAAATACATTACCCAGTGCTCTGGCCTCTCGACTGGTGTTGGCACTTGGTTTTCAATCCATTCAGCCATGAAGTCGACCAAAGCTTGAGATTTGATAGCTGTCCTTGGTTTAAAGTTCAAGGTTAAAGCTCTGAGTTGAACTGCCCATTTGGAGATTCTACCCATGGCGTCTCTATTGTGGAGAATTTCACCGAGCGGGAAATCAGTGATGACTGTGATGTGGTGCTCTTGAAAATAATGTCGCAGCTTTCGTGAAGTGAGTAGAATTGCATATAGGATACAGTGGTGCTCTTGAAAATAATGTCGCAGCTTTCGTGAAGTGAGCAGAATTGCATATAGGAGTTTTTGTATCGGCGAGTACCGAGTTTTGGAGTCCGAGAGTACTTCACTAATGAAGTATATAGGTCTTTGGACTTTGTAAACATGGCCTGGCTTAGACCATTCGACTACTATTGCCGTGCTGATGATGTGAGTAGTAGCTGCTATGTATAGGAGCAAGTCCTCGTTTGGGGATGGAGCAGTGAGGATTGGAGGTTTTGACAGGAAGTCTTTGAGTTGTGTTAATGCCTCGTCTGCCTCTTCTGTCCATTTGAACTTGTCCTGTCATTTGAGAAGCTTGAAGAAGGGTAGTCCTCGTTCTCCAAGTCTCGAGATAAATCGATTGAGGGTTGCCATGCAGCCTGTGAGTTTCTGCACATCCTTGATGCTAGCTGGTGCGTGCATGTTTGTGATGGCAGATACTTTCTCTGGGTTGGCCTCAATGCCGCGATGGCTAATGATGAACCCGAGTAGTTTGCTAGAATGTACTCCAAAGATGCATTTGGTAGGATTGAGTTTCCATCGGAAAGCTCGCAAGCTTGAGAAGGTTTCCTCCAAGTTGGTGATTAGGTCCTCCTAGTTTCTTATTTTGATGACTACGTCGTCCACGTAAGCTTCAACATTATGATGTAATTGCTTTTCGAAGCACATCTGTATAGCTCGTTGATAAGTTGCCCCTGCATTTTTTAGTCCAAATGACATTGTTTTGTAGCAGAAGGCCCCAAATGGAGTGATGAAGGTTGTTTTAGCTTGATCTTCTTCTTTAAGGCTTATCTGATGGTAGCCCGAGTAGCAGTCAAGAAAGCATAGCAAATCGCACCCAGCAATAGAGTCGACTACTTGGTCGATCCTGGGTAATCCAAAAGGGTCTTTTGGATAGTGTTTGTTGAGATCCGTGTAATCGACGCACATTCTTCATTCATTGTTTTTCTTACGAACGAGTACAGGATTGGCTAGCCAGTCAGGGTGAAAGACTTCTTTGATGAACCCTACTGCGAGTAGTTTGGCTAGTTCTTTTTTTATTGCTTCTCGTCTATCTTGGGCGAACTTGCGAAGTCACTGTCATTTTGGTGTAGCTTTGGGATCAACATTTAGAGAGTGCTCAATCAGTTCCTTGGGCACACCAGGCATTTCAGATGGTTTCCAAGCAAAGATATCATGGTTAGCCCGAAGAAAATTGATGTGCGCGGTTTCCTATTTAGGATCTAGCCCTGTTCCGATCAGAGTTGTCCTAGAAGAGTCACCCGTATGGAGATCTACTAGCTTGAAGTCCCTCTCGCTTGCTGGTTTCACCTTTGTGGATCCCGACTTGTTTTCTGGGATCTTGACTTCAGTTGGGTGAAGTTTCTTTGAAGCTGTGAAAACTTGTTGCATAGGGCTGGGTGCTTGAGAGGTTGCGGCAATCTCCACGGCCTCGCAGCGTTAGTTCTCCCTTGGGCCCTGGCATTTTGAGTACCAAGTAAATGTAGTGTGGTATGGCCATGAATTTAGCTAGTGCTGGCCTTTCGAGTATGGCGTGGTAAGATGTCTCGAAGTCGGCGACTTCAAATCTGATGTACTCGGTTTGGTAGTGTTCCTTAGTTCCAAAAGTAACTGGTAGGATGACTTGTCCTAGTGGAATAGCTGCGTTTCCTAGTACGATTTCGTAGAAGGGTGAATCTGTTGGAGTGAGCATTTCCGTGACATCGAGGCACATCTTTCTTAGTGTTTTGGTAAAAATGACGTTGAGTCCACTTCCGCCATCAATGAGTACCTTTGTCAGCTTTGATCCTACCACGACGGGGTCAAGTACTAGAGGGAATCAGCCTGGCTCTGAGAATTTTGTCCATTGGTCCTTTCTGCTCAAAGTTATGGGTACTTCTGACCATTTTAGCATGTTGGATCTGTTGGCTCGATGGCCATGATTTCCCTGAGTACGAGTTTCTTGGCCCGCTTGGATGCGGTGCTTGGGATTCCGCCAAAAATGACGTTGACTGTCTTGGAGGCAGTCTGGAAGTCGCCTTCTTCTTCTTCGTCGTTGTGGACTTTGTTCTTGCCCTTATCTTTTTTCTTGTTGTACTCTTCGGGAGGTGGTGGTGCGGGTAAGTCTTACATTACTCTGCGCATGCTGTAGCAGTCTATTGCTGAGTGTTTGCTAGTCGGGTGCCATGGGCACTGTTTTTTTAGTAGTTCGGTGAAGGTTGGCCCTTCATCATTTTTGCGGGATCCCTTTTTCCTAGAGTTAGTCATGGAAGCAATGGTGTTGTCATGTTTCCTTTTACGATTTTGATTACCCGAGAAGTTGTTTCGAGTATCGCTGTGTCGGTTTCTTTCCTGGTCATTGTTGTTGTTGTCGCATCCTCGGTTACGATGAGAGCCGAACCGTTCTCGCTCTTTGTCTTCTTCATCCGCCCACTGTTGTACCATGATTTTGAGGTCTTTGACATTGGTTGGTCGTTGTCTGCCAAAGTCTTGGTATGTTCATCGATCATAGAGTCCATTCTGGAAGCACTCGATGACGTCTGTTTCTGAAATGTCAACTATAGTAGCCTTCTTTTCGAAGAATCGTCGCAAGTAGTCGCGTAATGTTTCACCTTCTTTCTGTTTTACTTGACTTAGGTCAATCTTGTTCCCAGTCTAGCCATGGAGCCGGCATAGTTGTTGGTGAAAGCCTTTGTCAAGTCTGCCCAAGAGTCAATTGATCTAGGCTTGAGTGACTCAAGCCACGTCAAAGGTGCGGGTTCCATGCATATGGGAAAATGGATAACTTTGGTGTCGTTGTTGCCCCCAGCTGCCTGGACTGCCAACGAGTAGCATCATAGCCATTGAATTCGGTCTTGCTTGCCATCATACTTAATGATTCCTGTTGGTTTGAACTTTTCGGGTAATCTTGTCCTTATTACCCGATTTGTGAAAGCAGGACTTAGTGGTTGTAATTGTCAACTTCTCCCTCACGCCGACTGTTGATTATTTCTTGTAGATCGCTGAAATTTGATACTTCATGATTTTTTTGAGTATGGCGAGGACTTTTTGCGGAGTTGGTGCAGCTGACTTCTCCAATGTCTTTTTGTCGTGCTGGAGCGTTGTGTTTACTTCGACCTTGGCTGTGTTGCCTTGGTTGGTTTAGTACTTCATTGTCATTCCTTTGTACTTCATTGAAGTTGTTGTTAACTGCAGCACCTCTACTGCCCTCTTGATGAGCCGTATTGCGGGGAACAGACGGGATTGGAGATTCTTTATCGAGTAGCTTGTAAGCTTGTTCTATGAGTTGTCCAATTAGTCCTTTTCCTCGCTGTGCGAGTTGAGATGTGACTTCGTTGTCTCTGTCTTGAGGTATGAGCGTTGATATAAGGTTGATCAAGGCAATTGCTGCGAGTGGAGTGTTGTATTCTTGAGCCTGTACTGCGTCAAATGCTCTTTCAAGGTTTGTGATGGGAATGTTTGTAGCCAGCATTTGTCGTCGTTCAGCCCGAGTAGTATTGTGCATCCTTCTTTGGTTCCTTTGGTCGAAAGTTTCATCTTGTGGGGCGTTAGCTGTTGACTCATCTTCTGAGACATTGTCGAGTTGTGCTAGTCGCTGGGGGGTTCTCTGTTGGCTAGTACTCGGGTTGTTATATTGAGTAATAACAAAGACTTCTATGTCTGGGTAGTAGCTTCCAGAGCTTGATGTTGCAATTTCTGTGGAACTTTCCTCGCGGCTTGAAGTGAGTGGGAGGCCTTCCTGGTATGGGAGGTTGTCTATATGAGCGATAAGGCGTGACTTGTAGTCGCGGGCGAGGAGGGATGGTCTCATTCCTGGCCAGTGGACGAATCTGCCTTGCGATGTTGAAGTTATTACCAGTCCTTGGGCTGGTCTTGTCAGTGAGATCTCTGGGATGTAGTCCGAGTCGGAGTCATCGTCTTCGTCTTTCCCATGTTCGAGTTGAGTTTGGGTGAGGGAACTTTGGTAGACTTCGGCTGCATTGCGGAGTCCGTATGGGAACCGTTTCTGATTCAAAGTTGATTTGAGAAGTGACTGGGACCGACTAGTCCGAACTGGGGTCGAGTCCAACGCGTAGTCGAACTTGGGGTTGTTGACTTTGAAATTTTGGTTTTTCCTGACCGAATCTTCCGATTTCTTCTCCTGGATGTTGATGATTTCGCGTCAAAACGATCCGGCGCCGTCGGCGATGCAGAGCCAAGATCCAAAAAAGAAAGTCGCACCTGCTTCGATGATGAAGACAGGCTTGATGACGACAGGTGCCATTGAGCTCACGCTGAGAAACTCGACGAGTTCCCCTACCTGGCGCGCCAGCTGTCGGTGTTTTAGACCGTCAACCTGCCTAGGGAGTACCCTAGGTGGTCTTTTATGCGGTAAGGGCCATCGAGAATCAAGGAGTCGATGGTGACGCAAGGAACATGATTTAGACAGGTTCGGGCCGCTAGATCGCGTAATACCCTACGTCCTGTGAGTTTGGTTGTATTGATCTTAGATGAACGGGAGTTGTTGTTTGAGGGGGTCCCTACCCGCCCTTATATACTCGGGAGGGCAGGGTTACAAGTCTAAATCCTAGTCGAGTACAATTACAAAGTTCTACTCGGTGTGGTCCGAGTAGTTTCCTTATGCAAACTTAACTAGTCCGAGTGGGATACGCCTATTGCTGCGTAGCCCCCTTGTCTTGATCGTGTCCGAGTACATCCCTTGGTGGGCCGTCTAGGGCCTACTCGTGGGCCTGGGGTGCATGCCCGACACTAGGTACCCCTACCCTCCTTTATATACTCAAGGGGTGGGATTACTAGTCGGTTACAAGGAAAAGTCCTAGTAGGATTACATGGTATAAGTCCTAGTAGGATTACAGAGGAATCCTAGCAGGAGTCCGTCTACTTCCTTCCTTGCGCGTACTGAGAATCTATCCCTAACAAACCCTCGAGCGCTTCATAGTCAAATGCAGCATTCTTTGAGTACTTTTTAGATCCTCGCCGAGTAGTTTTTGTCTGGCTGAATCTTCAAAGTTCCTCAAAGCTGCCATGAGGCTATGGTGTGCTCAAGCCCTTGATCATCTTAATTTATAATCTTCATCTTTGGAATGTGATATGGAGGGTGGCGGAAGTCGCACTCCATATGGAATAACCCCCGGGCCTTAGGTTGAATCGAAGAATAAGGCTGAGGGTCAATAAAATCTTGAATCTTCTTCTTTCATCTTGTAAAAATCAACTGTTGGGTGTAGCTTATCAGCCCCCGAGCCTTTGAATGACTAATTTAATCAATCCGAGGGTCTAGCGAGCTTTAGTCTTCATGCCAGTCATCATCCAAGTAGTTTTGCAGCTTCCGTCCCTCGAGCTTATGCGCCAGGTGAGCCGTAGAAGCCATGTCGAGTAGTTATTGATGCTTAGTCCCCGAGTTTGAGAGCTAGCAGAGCTACTGGAGGTATTCCGAGTAGTAATTGGCGCTTTAGCCTCGGAGCTTGGAAGCTAGCTGAGCCACTGGTGATATTCCGAGTAGTAATTGGCGCTTAGCCTCCGGGCCTGGGAGCTAGTGGAGCCATTATAGGTACGATGAGCTTCCTAGAGAGTCGTTGCTGAAACTTGACTTGAAAAAGGAAATGCATACATTATGCAGCATATTTGTAGAATTTGGAACTACTGAAATTTATTCAGTGATGAATATAATGTAAATGTTGTGTCATGCTCTTGTTTCGGCCATATTTCTCCTGAGTAGTTAGCCTGTTGCATTTAGACTCTCAGTCCCTGTTTAGCTATTGCCATTGCATGTATGAGATCTTTGTCTCGTGTACGCATACTGGCACTGCTGCTACGGAGACCTCTATCTCACGTCCTAGCGTTTAGGCACGATAGAAGATCCAAGTCTATCATGAATTGAGGTGTGTTCTGCTTGAGTAGATTAGTCACCGCTAAGAGAAGACAATAAAAATAAGTAGTCGACACTGCGACAAAAAGACTATTGTGACTGCGCGTAAGAGTTTTCTGCCCTTCGGCGAGTAGAACGCATAGGATTTGTGCCTCCTTAGAGTGCAGCCGTTGTGAGCCTCTAGTATTCAGTGCATCAAATATGTGGCCATTGCCTCCATAATTCAATGTACCAAACCTGCAGCGGAGCTTCCAAAACTCAATGCACCAAACCTGTGGCCATGGCCTCCATAATTCGATGTACCAAGCCCGTGGCTGTCGGTCAACATGCCCTAGGAATAGTTGACAAAGTGTAGGTCTGGAGGGTAATTCCTGTTGAGAGGCATACACAGATAGGTAGTTGGCGCGTTGCCCTGCATGTGGAAAACAAGCCGGAAAATAATTAAAAAAAAGTGACTTAGCTTGATTCGTGGATGATTGTCGTGAAGCCGCAACTGTTGTTGATGAAGCCAACTAGTCGGGGTCGATTCCGACTAGTTGTTTGATCACGTGGAAGCCGCCCTCGACTAGTTTTCTAGTCGAGATGAGTAGTCAAAGTAGACCGTCCGCGACTAGTTTTCTAGTCGAAACGAGTAGTCGAAGTAGTCCGTCCTCGACTAGTTTTTTAGTCGAGATGAGTAGTCGAAGTAGTCACCAGCGACTTGATTATTTGCCTCAATCTGCGCGTGACTTGATTGATGAGCTGTATGCAGCAGCCTGCGACAAAAACTGACTTGGTCTTCGATTGGAACATGAAGCGCATCAATTATGTCTCGACGCAAATTTGTCTGCTCGGAACTCTGACTCGGTGAGTTGCTTCTTATTGAGTAGATTGATCTTGATGATGAGGTCCTTCAAGCTCGTTCGATGATCTCGACGATCACCCCTAACTGGCGCGCTAGATTTTGGTGTTTTATACCCGGCAACCTACCGAGGGGTATCCCGAGGTAGTAGATTGGTTTGTGGGGGATCACCGAATCTGGAACTTGAAGGTAAAATGAGGACACAAGAAACAGATTTATACAGGTTCGGGCCACCAGAGTAGTGCAATACCCTACGTCCTATTTGGTGGAGTATATTGTGCCCCGCGCTTCGGTGTTGTGTAGCTTGATTGTCGGCTATTCATGATGGTTCTGAGCTTGCCGATCTAAGTACCCCTGCTCTCCTTTATGTACTCAGGGGGTGGGATTACTAGTCAGTTACAATGAGGGGTCCTAGTATGATTACATGGTATAAGTCCTAGCAGGATTACAGAGGAATCCTAGTAGGAGTCCGTCTTCTTCCTTCCTTGCGGGTACTGAGGATCTATCCCTGACACTGGCTAACACACTTGGCTGTCAGATGGGTAGCATGCCTTTCACCTACCTAGGTTTGCCTCTTGGGCTCACAAGACCATCAGTGTACATACCAATTCTAACAAGAATGGAGAAGCATCTTATGGGGATCTCAAGAATGCTTTCTTATGCTGGGCATCTTGTTCTAGTAAACTCGATTTACTCTTCAATGCCCACATTTTATCTCTGCTCTCTAAAGTTACCTATTGAGATCCTTGAACAGATTGACAAATACAGGAAGCACTGTCTGTGGAATGGTGGTGACTTAATGAAGAAAAGGAGGATGTCTTGTAGCTTGGAAACAAGACTGCAATGGTGGTGATTTAGCATGTGTTTGGTTTTCGGACGACGCGGATTGGGTCGAAGCTGACCCCCTTTTGTAGTTGGAGTCGAACCATCTCATGTTTAGATGAGAGGGATGAAGAGGGATGGGGTGGACCCAGTCTTTTGTTTGGTTGAAGGGTTTAAGAGGGATAGGATGGATGATATTTTAACACCGTTAGTAGCGGGTCCCACCTGTCAGCTGCGGGTCCCACATGTCATCCTCATTATTTTTTTACTCCATCTTCTTCCCCAGGTCCTCCCAGCGCCTGGCTCCCCCCACCGCTAGCTCTGCTCCCACAATGCCTGGATCCCCGCGCCAACGGCCTGCTCCCCCGACGCGCCGACCGATCCTCCATCTTCCGCGCCGGTAGCCGCCTCCTACCTCCCTTCCCGCGCCGGCCTCCGCTCCTCCCTCTCCCACGCCGGCCATCGCTCCCTCCATCTCTGTGGTGGAACCACCTAGATTAACCTGACTAAAGTGTACTTAACCTCACCTCAAATGCGAATGGTCACTTTAATCGAATTAAAATGGCAGTCCGTCGGGTTTCACCAGATAAAACCACTTGTCTCGAATCGAAACAAAGCATACTCGCACGAAGGCGAGTCCGAAGATTACAACAATCCAAATAAATTATTACAGGTCCCACATTAAGTTATTACAACTCAAGAGTTCAAGAGCATAAATTAGATTTCAGAGTTCAAAAGCAGCAAAAAAATACCATGGTGAAGCCTGCCATGATATCAAGCACCACGATCCTCGCCGATCGAGGATGGGTCCCACTCGACAGTCCAACCCGCAGGGAGTTAGGATAGCCAAGACACACTGGCAACCAAGTCAACAACAACACCTGAAAAACATAGCCACAAGCAAGGCTGAGTATACTAATACTCAACAAGACTTACCCGTCAGGTGGTATCTACTCCACCGACTCCTAGACATGCAAGGCTTTTTGGCTGAGGGGTTTGTTTTGCCAAATGCTTCTAAAGTAGGTCCTTACTTTCAAGTTTTAGCAACAGGTTCTAGTTGGTTTAACCATTCTAGGTAAGCACCTACTCTAAGCAAACATGTTGAACAAACAATTTAACCAAGCATCAATATTAATCATCATCCTTTGTTCTTCTTCTTAATCAGTGCAGCATAGTGATCAAGCAGCCTCAAGCTGTGAGAGGCAGACGATTCGAATCGAGTTTCTTAACCTTGTAAGATGGACCTAAACCCACGATATATGCTAGTGCCGCGCCAGATTCACATATATCAGCGGTTCCCATCAATTCACGGTGTTTGTCCAGAGCCCACTTCCCTTGGATACAAGGCCCCACCAGTCCCAGAACGACACTGTAGCATGGCTACACTTGTACCCAAATGCTACAACAGGGGAACCTAGTTCCAGAGGGAGCGGGGTAAAGGTCCACATCGGTTCAATCAGGTACTAGGCTTCCCATCCCATACTAGGTATGAGCTTAGTACTTTCAAACACTTGACCACGAACACCATCACGGTTCAACCTTAGCACATTTTTCACTAGATAGACGACGCAATCCACCAATTCAGAACCAATTGGCCGACCCCGCCCGTCATCCTTATGGTTCTAACATAAATAAACATGCAACTCATATAACTCGCAAGTGATAGGAAATCACTCGACTTTTACCATGTACCTATTAAGCATTGCAACTACTCATCTTAACATACTAGTATTCAACACATAGGTAATTAGGACCATGCAACTAGGGTTTCAAGCAACTCCTATGAACTTAATGCACAAACATAACTAGCATAAGTAGTACATAATTTTAGAAAACTGGGTTATGCTCCGGGGCTTGCCTTCTTTCCCTAACTCAGCCTTGGGCTCTTCCAAACTTGGTTCGGGCCTTGATTACGTTCAGCTCAGCAGGAGGGTGTCCTTCTTCGTGTTCCAGGCTGAGCTCATACATTCCGTCGATGAGGTTAGCTTCTACACGAGATGCATATACAAGCTTTCAGTTACATGATTTTATGCATAGGTTTCATCTTGTTAATTATTGCACAAGCACAAGGTGTATTTTGGACCACATTTACCTAGACAAGGTTATAACCATTTCTTTTTTTTAAAGTAAGGTGTGACATGATTAAAACTCGTGCTTTACTTTGATGGTGATTGTGTACACATATAAGATTTTAATAGCTTAGAAATCATAAAAAAAATGTTATGAGTGCAAATGCTCATGAATACATGGAAATAACAGAAACAGTAAGAAATCAATGGTTAACAGAACCATCTAGCCACAAACAAAGCAAAACCGTACAAGAATGACAAGAGAAGCTATTTTGCACGCTAAGCCAAGCAAGCATGAAATGGCAGATTAAAAAAATCATCTTCTAAGAAATGATCATGAAATAAATGGCACTAACAGAAGATAACAATACAAAAACTATGAGAGTTGGATTCATCTCAAAATCAATTTTTAAAGCAGAGATATGAATTAAACAAGATAAACTATCATTAAACACATTAAATCTAGAAAGGCTTGTAAATCAACCATAAAAGTATCAACAGTACCTTACCTAGATTAAACTACCATTAAACACATTAAATCTAGAAAGGCTTGAAAATCAACCATAAAAGTATCAACAGTACCTGACCTAGATTCTATGCAGAACACAAAGGCTAATAGAGGTGGTTTCATCATTTTATCACTTTTCCACTATTTATCATGCAATTAACAATATTAACATAGCAAGTAAGCATTTAAATCTAAAATGGTATGAACATCATGGATTGTACTAACACAAGTTCTGGATCTGAAACATGCATGTTAAAAGGAGGCTAACAAAAGTGGTTTCACCATTTTTAGAGCACTAGGTGATCTATAAAGCATTTAATGGCTTTCACACAAAAGAAATCATACCACAAAGCATAAAACAGAAACATGCCAAAAATCATTTTTGAAATATACTAGACACCACAAGGAATCTAACAAAATAAGAATCACATTTTTAGCATTTTTCTACAAGTTTCTATGCCTTTTCCAAGTTTGCAACATTTTAAATCTAGCAAATAAAACAAAACCGAAACAACTTCGCAATCTGCCCCCTGGAAAAACACAGCTCATCTCACAGATCTACCCTTCCCCTCACAACCAGGCCCCTGCAACTTGCTCCCACACCCCTGGAACAAAACGCACCTAACACTTAAACCCGAAACTTTTTACATGATCCCCTACACTTCTTTCCCCCCAAGCAATCAGGTCCTTCTTCAACCTCCAGACACACAAGCACGGGACAGACAGGCAGGCTTAGCCGGCACATGGACTAGAGCCATTGGCGGTAGGGGTTTAATAGCGGGGTGGCTAGGGAGCGAGGCAGGATGGCGCACGGAGGCCATGGAGTTCAACGGTAGGGCCGAAGATGGGAAAAGGGGCGGCGCACAGGAGCTCCACGAGCGGCGGCACACGGCCGGTGACAAGCGCGGGAACACGCGTGGAAAGTTGCCCCATGAGGAAAACACACGCGAGCACGGGAATCAGGGCCTCACCTAAGCTCCATTTGCACCGTTGGTTGAGGAGCAGGCAGGCAGGAAGATGGGGCGCCACGTTGGGGTAGACGGCGGCGGGTGGAAAGCTTCTGGTGGTTTGGGAAAACTTTGATTGCCGGCAGCTCCGTGGACGGCGCATGGCAAGGAGTGGTTGAGGACAAAGCCAAGGAGTGGAGGAGCTATGGGTGCGAGCTATTGAAGCGAGATGGCCGGAGTTGGGTAGATTTGGCCGACGAATGGGGGTGACTCAGGAACTCAGTTGTGGTTGCAAAGTCCCTGGAGTTTTGGTTTGGGAGCAAAAAGCTTGGAGGAGGGGCTGATTTATGGACAAGGCACGAGGAGATAAGGCTGGGCGTGAAGATAAGGATGCCACGGTGTTGCTGCTCATCCATTGGTGGTGACGGGCGCTGCTGGAGTTTGACGGGTGCCTGGTGCCCATGCTGTTCGGGAGGGGCACTGCCCAATCCATGGCGAGGAGAGGTGTGGGATGCAACAAAAGGCACCTGGGCGAGGTCCGGGCAACCAATCGGTGAGGAGAAGCCCTGCTGGCACGGCCGGAATTGTGCAGTGATGATCCTCGATGTCTGTGTCACAAACCAGGAGCGCACAGGTGTAGGCAAGGGAGGAAGACGGTGACTGACTTGTGGGCCCGCGAGAAAATAAAACGTGTCAACTTTGCTCCCTTATTTGATCCAGCTACACTTGTCCAAAAATTTCCTAAAAATACTCGTTGGAAAGATAAAATCACGAAGAATGCAATGCAACAAAATCACTGCAGGAGTTTTTCTAGTTTTCACGCAATCGATATGAACTCTTAAATGAATTATTGGCACAAGCAAACATCTCTGAAAAATTTGGTAAAAAAATTGTAAAATCATTATAGTGTATCTAGTATTTAAATAAAATAACTGGAGACATAGTTGTATAGTAAAAATTGGGGTTGCTTCACAAACTTGGTTTTTCACAATAAACAACAAATTTCTAGGACCTTAAACAAAGCATGGCCACAATGTTCATTTATGCACAAGTGATGTTCATCATGTCAATGATGCACAAAAGGATGTTCATGATGCTCAATTATGCACAAAGGGTATGCATGATGCTCAAGAGTGCACAATGATGCTTGTGATACATGTCGTGCGAACGTGTCGGGTTCAATGCGTATTCTTTCACCAAGTTTGAACTACGCGGTTGAATTTTCAAAAGTAAAAGTTTGAGAACAAGGTATGTGCTATAACTTTCATAAAGGCCAACAAGGAAAAAGCTTGATGGATTTGGAGATAGGATTGTGGAATCTTTGGTGGGACGTCGGTCAAAGCTATTTTTTTGAATTTGATTGAAATTTGACCGAACTTCTACTCAATTTTGGAACACCTTCTGCTCAAAGTCAGAAGAAGTGCAAATTATGAAGGGTGCTTCTTGGAAAAGATCTGTCATTTTTATATTGGCCAAAACAATTTAAGTTCTTATATAAATTTTGTTTTTTCGCCTCCCAAGTCCATCATCAACAGAAGGGAGTTTTAACGCTTGGTCAAAAATCTAAGGTGTTTTTGGATCTTAACTCTCAGCAATTTGGAATTAGCTTTTATTTGCTTTCTTAATCACCTTATTAATTATTTAATTTAGTCTCTTAATTACTCGGGCTGTCACAATCTCCTCGCGCCGCCGGCCGCTCCTCCCTCTTCCGCACCGCCGCCCACCCCCTCCATCCCTCTCCTGCAACAGGGATCGAGCTCGCCCGGCCAGCCGCAATGGGCCTCGACCTCACCCGGCCGGCGGCGGCAGGGATCAAGCTCGGCCGCTGGAGGCGGAGCTCCCCCTTGGCGCTTGTTCTCATGCAGCTGCGCTCGCCTCCCTCACCCGCGCCTGGATGGAGCAGGACGGCGTCGAAGTGGGTTGAGATGGTCCGCGCGATTTGGGCAGACCATCTCGACCGGATCTGAGGTGAATATTCCTACGTGGGTTGGATCCAACCCACATCCTTTTTGAACCAAACACGGGACAATGTGGATCGAACACGTTCCGACCCACATTAACCCAGTAACCAAACACTACATTAACAAAAAAAAGGAGGATGTCTTGTAGCTTGGAAACAAGCCTGCCAAAGCAAAGAAGAGGGAGGGCTTGGAATAATCAATCTAAGAACTCAAAAGTTGGCACTCTTATTGAAATTTCTGCTCAAATTTATAACAAAGCTGAATTACCATGGGTCCAACTCACTTGGCAATGCCTGTACAGAAATGGAACGCCCACTCATGCTAGGAAACAGGTGGGATCTTCATAGTGGCGAGACATCATGTCCTTGTCTCAAGACTTCTTCGTGATTGCAAGTTGCAATATATGCATCTTCAAGTTCAGTACCAGTCGCTTAGAAAATTGTAGTTGATGATTTATAATTGATTAAACTGGTGGCTGGACGACTTTTTACTTTGCAAATTTCTCAATCATACTAACAATAATTATGTTACTGGCATTTTTTTTATTGAGTTCATTTTGTGTACCAATTTAAAAAGTTAGGAAAAAGTCTAAATTACTAGTATAGACGAAGTTCAGAGTTCAGATAACCCTTAAACTATTTATTATTCACTTTACCCCTAGACTATGCCATTTGGTTCAATTTATTCCCTAACACAATTTGTTTTTTTTTCTCCATACACAGGTGGAGTTTTAAGTTAAAATTTTAGGAGATGATAGAAGACATCATAACACATATTAGAAAAAATCATCATGAACTTTTTATCATTATTTTTATAGTGAACGGTATTTAATAATAATTTTAATTCTTGGGATACAAAACTGTACAGAAAACAATGATGAAAAATTCATAATATATTTTTTTATATACATTGTGGTGTCCGCTTCCACCCTACAAAATTTTAAATTGAAACTCAACTTATGTATGGAGAAATAAAAAAAAGATAAATTGTGTTAAGGAGTAAATTAAACTAAATAGCATAATTTAGTGGATAAATTGAACCAAATAATATTTTTTTTGGGAGGGGTATCCGGACTTTGGCTATATTTGAGGGTAGTAATTTGAACTTTTTCCTTTAAGTTATATGTTACCTTTAAACTCAAAGAAACCATATCTCTTACTTCGTATCTTTCGGAGTTGATGTTATATTATCAACCTAATAGTACTACCAGGGAAAGCCCCGTTAGTACTAGTTCGTAACCTCCTTTAGTACCGGTTGCGAGCGCAACCAGTACTACTAGTTCGGTACTAAAGGGGGGCCTTTTAGTACCGGTTGAAATAACCGGTACTAAAGGGGTATTAAAAGAATTAAAAAAAACTCCCAACCCCCCCGCCGCCCGCCCGCCTCCCTCCCCCTACACCCCCTCCTGCCCGGAACCCGCCTGCCTCCCCCCCTCCGCCGCCCTTGCCGCCCTCCCGCAGCCGGCCTCCCTTCCCCCGCAGCCCGCCCGCCTCCCTCCCCCGCCTGGCACCCGCCGGCCTCCCCCCGCCCCCTCCTGCCCGGCCCCCGCCGCCATCCGCTGCCCTCCCGCCGCTCTTGGCCCCGTCGCCACGGTGTAGAGGGAGAGAGGATAAAGAGAGAGGAAGATAGGGAGGAAGGTAGAGCGAGTGGGAGGAAGATAGGAAGAGGACAGACTACAGAGAGACTGGAGCGGGTGGGAGAGACTGGAGCGGGTGGTGTGAGATATATGGATAAGGCGTGGGGGGACGGTTAGCTCCTTTAGTACCGGTTGGTAGCACTAACCTCCGCACGGGAGAAAGGGTCGCTGCGTTCCTTGAGCTGCCATTGCCACCGTCTAACATGCACCAACACTTGGGTGACCTCATCAAGGCCACGGATCAGAACGGTGCATACGTCACGTTCCAGGTTTTTCCGGCGAGACATTCAGTGCGCACAGATGCATTCTCGCGGCCCGGTCACCGGTCTTCAAGGCCGAGCTCTTCGGCGCGATGAGGGAGAGCAACGCTGCGGGGGATCATTGCATAAGGATCGATGACACACTAGCGCAGGTGTTCAGGAACTTGCTGCACTTTGTATACACAGACACAGACTCACTGCCGCCGGAGACGCCGGAGATGCAGGAGGGGCAACAAGGGGCTTTGATGACTCAGCATTTGCTGGAAGCTGCAGATCGGTATGACTTGCAGAGGCTCAAGCTGCTCTGCGCGAGGAAGCTGTGCGGCTACATGGACGTGAGCACGGTCGCAACCACGTTGGTGTTGGCGCAACAGCACCAGTGTCGTGAGCTCAAGGAGGCTTGCATCGAGTTCCTAAGATCTCCTCGTGTGGTGGAGGCGGTTGTGGCAACCGATGGCTTTGAGCATCTGACTAAAAGCTGCCCTGCACTAGAAGGAGCTGATGTGCAAGCTTGCTGCCCGCTAGTATGGAGAAGCAAATTGGAGGCGTAAGTGTCTAAGATTCCAATAATGACAACTGCAACTATTTATCGAAAGAAATTAGAGGCTAACAAGCTATCAAGTAACAGTTCCAGCAGTAGTTATTTGTCGCACTTTGCTTTTTGCAAGATGTCCTGCGACAGCTTACTCTGCTATCCAGACCTAGATAAGGACATGGATGTCACACTACATCGAGTATAAGATGTCCGTTTACTGGTTCTGTTACGATTTTCATTTATTTGGTCAGAGATCTCTTTGTTTCTTGCGGTGTTCTTTTTTTTAGTAGAGTATTTGGTGGGCCGGGCAGATGGCTGAATCGCATGCTTTTCGAGCCAAAATTGGACACCTGCTCGTTTGCTGGTAATTAACTCCTTGATGAAAATTTGGCTCACGACATGGGTTAACCGTTAACATGATGTTGAAAATAAAAATTGAAGACAGATCCACCTGGCCTGTTTGAGCAACTCCATCTCTTTTGCTGCAAATATACTCTTTGGAATTTTAAACGGACAGGAGATCGACAATTTTGAAAAGTGTGCCACTGCCATGTACCATGTTTGAGATGATATGATTCTGCAGTTGGGCACAATAGGAAGGAAAGATCATATTCGTTTGCTAAATTGTACTCTCTTTATTCACCAATGTAAATATTTTCTAGCATAATGATTTTGGTCGTCACTTTTTGGTATTTAGCATTTTGCATGATTATTTCAGTTAAATTATCATACCCTACTTGCAGCAAGTTCCAAAATCTCGTTGCACCAAACATGAAGCAGTGGACAGGTTTAGATGCTCGTGGAGCAAATAAAACTAGTTGGCATTTCACGGCTGACGACATGGTCGAGTGTTTATGAGAGAGAGGAGAGAGGAGATCTTAGAGCATGTACATTAGTGTTGTCTAATAAGCGGTATCATGTATTGATACGTAATCTTGAGATAACTTAACAAACAATCAGTATAATGGGTTATATTTTTAAGGTGTCTCATAGTAATTATATTTCCTTAATTTATGCATAGAAAAAAAGAAATATTGTGAGTTGCATGTGTTGACGGCAATTAGCATGCCAATTTGTGAACCGCAAGCGCATGGATTAGTTGTAGCTTTTTTCTTAGAGTATTCCACCAAGGTTTATCAATCCGTAGAAACAAGGTCACAGGATCTAAACTAAGAATCATGAAACATGATTCGAGTTGCAAAGTGATTGTGAATAGGCATGATAGACATGGATAGATAAGTATTATGAGCATATATCAACAAGAGGTAACTCATCTAGAGCAAAGTTTAGACTATGCACATGTTGTAGTTCTAGCTAGATGGCAAGGAAACACATGGTTCTCATTCAAAGCATCTTTAAACCACCATCTCCGGTCTGACTCCCGAAAACCCCACCTTACACAGCATCAGATCCTGTCACGATCCTGCTTATCAACGCAAGCAGTCTAACGGCATGAACATAAAGCACATGTCTAGCTGTTATAATAGACCAGGCATGAAAATCTAGTCACCATGAATACAAGAACACCCTATGCAATCTACTACGTAAATCAATTGGAATAAGCAAACTCATAATAAGAGAAATCATAAAAGGAGACATATAGATCGCTATTGAATCAAAACCAATTTATTACTTCACTATGAATGATTGTTCGTTACAAGATCTCCATCGAGGCCATACCCGCGACTTGTGAATCCAGCTCCAGAACTCTGGCGTGGATCTTCCTCGTAGGGTGATCACAACAGCCAGAGCCTAGCCTAAGCTAGCTTCCGGACAACTACATGGTCCTCAGCTCTCTGTAGATGGTTGTCCCTCAAGTTCCTTGGCTTCTTCTGCATCAAATCTGCTCTCCAATACTAGTGCTCGACGAATATCGGGGTATTTATAGTCTAGAGGACCCGTGGTTTAAATTGGAAGAAGAACGGGCGAAGGAAAGGGCTGGGTCGATCAACCTAGGGGGGTCCAGGCCGATCGGCCTGACCCTTCCATTTATCCCCACGTGTCCAACTTCGTCACCAAGTCTTCTCCAATGTTTAGGAAACTTATTTTTACTTGCATGCGGGCTTGGCACGTCGATAGCCTCAGGATAAGTATAGATCTTGATATCTTTCCAAAGTCCTGCTTGCTTCCATTTTTTATCCCGAAGTGAACTTGTCATATCTTATGAAACTTAGCCCCTAAGTCTTCTTGGATGAGTGCTCGCCAAGAATAAGCATGAATGGGCCTAGGGGACCTAGGCCGATCGGCTTGGGCTCCATAAGCCAATTGGCCTAGGCCCTTTTTGGCGCCTCTAGCCTTCGTCTTTCTCTAGATCGTCGCTTGTTCCGAGCCTCATCCAATTATACTCCAATTTAGTCCAATTTCTTGCAAAAATAGAATGTCCTCCAAAATACAATGCATGTGCCAAAATGGCCCGATTATTGAGTATGATCAATAGTTATGATATCATTTGAATGCCAATATTAAAGATAAACAGGGGTAAATGTTTGTAAATAAGGAGCGTCAACAATCCTCCATGCTTAAACCTTACTCGTCCTCGAGCAAGTCTTCTATAGAAATCAACATTGCCCTTCAGTGTTAACCCTGCACTTAATCATACATAACAAAACATGACGCTCCATTTAGATGTTCAATTAATATTCAAGTTGTAGCTAGCTTAGCATTACGGAGGCTCAACATTTTTCAATGATGAACAAGCCACAAAGAATTTAGAACAGTGCTCTCAAATTTAAATCAACTTTAGAACTTCTCTTTCAATGGAGCACAATTTTCAAAAGGAGGTAGATCAACATCAGCAACGAAATTCTTGCAATTGCTTAATGGAAACTCTCAGCCCATCAAATCTCTCAAAGCAAGTGCTAGAATATTATCAACCTATTCTACTCATATAAATAAGTGGGAAGCTTTATCTGCAGCTTGGTAGGTAGAAAAAGTCCTAGAAAAGTATTATATTCAGAATATTATCAAACTAGGAAAAACTTCTATTTGGGTTTACTGAGACTTGTCAATAAAGCTATGGAGAAATCATTGCTTATGGAGAGGGAGAGAATGGAACACACACTTTTTAGATAGGTGGACATGTGCAAGTGGCAAATGAATGATCCCTAGGCATAAATGAAGTCCTCGTTATCGGATTGCACTTGGTAGGAAAATGAGTATGGACTAACATTTAGGGCACTAGAAACCTTATGAAGCCTTATGAAGCTTAAAGAACTGAGAAGCATTTTTATTCTCATTTTTCTTCATTATTTTTCTTTATTTGTTTTTGCTCTTTTTCTTCTGTTTCTCATCTCATTTCTTTCTTTCTTTCTTTTTGCCTCCTCATAACTTTTTGCAACATAATACTTACTCAGCAGTAGTCAGAGATAATGCGATGACTCCATCCCCCATGATTGAACGATGCTCATCCTCAAGCACGAAAGAGAGAATAAAATGACTGTTGATGTAAGTATAAAATCTTATGGTCTTCTACAAAAAATTATTTTATTCTTCAGGGAGGTCATCCACGCCAAAATTTAGAGCCTCCAGAGGAGGAAACCTCCCAAGCCGATTGGCCTCAGGGTGTCCAGGCCGGTCGGCCTAGCCCTGTTTTGCCTTGTTTTTCTTTGATTTTTATTCTGCACACGGTTAACGGCCTCCAAATCTTATTTATCATGAAAAGGTGCCAATGGATCTTTTGAATTAACGTCAAGAATTTATTCCATACTCATATTGGGTTGTGGTCAAGGAGGGTAATCACAAAAAGATATTTAGGTTTTTGGTTCTAGTGTAGAAAAGTCACAATGCATGGACAGAAAGGATAGCAAGAAATGGTTACACAAAGGAATGACCAGATTCTAAGTCTCATACCACATAAATCAATCATAATCCAATTCATCTGACATATAAACTTTCAATCTAAGGTTTATCATGAAGGCATGAATATATGTCTTTGGATAGGATAGAGCTCTTACAAGAATTATTACTCAAGTGACCATCATAAAAAAAATTTATTTCAAGAAATTAGCTGGCATTTAATTCCCTTTAAATCATTTTCAGGGAGCACTTATCGAGCTATGCATAACTAAATACAACAATCAACAAGGCAGCAACATCCATCATATTTCACAAGGCATAAACAACATCATCAATATTAATCATATGAAATTAAGCTCAAAGTGATGAATGTTTATTCGGCACACACGCTAAAAATAAAATTGAAACATACTAACACTGCCGCAACTTGTGATAAATAAGGAGGGGAGAAAGATATCCAAACCAAGAGTATGAGTGTTGTTTCATCTGCTTCTCCCTTCTTCAATGGTCACTTTGTCCATTACCCGGCTGTTGTTCTTCCTTATCATGTCGTTGTGTTAACTCAAAGAGTGGTTCGGTGCTGATCCTCCGACTGGGGACTTTCTTGACGTGCTCTTCTCTTTGTTCAACATTCATTTCATGATTCTTGCGAAGAGCGCAAATAGAGAGCACGTCGTGGTTTCTTGCCGACGTGAGGAAGCAAAGCAAAACGCAAAAGCCATAGCTCTAAAATGATCAATGCTTGGTCGTGGTTTTATTGCTCCCAACATGAAAATCCATCTCTGATTTTAAGAATAAAATCATGCTCAATGTAATCACCGAGCCATTATGTAAATCAGAGGTGAAGTTCATTGTCAAAAACCAATGTAAGTCAAGAATTCTTGATCATGTTAATTTAGGTTAAATCAAAGACACTCTATCGAATCAAACTAAATAATCTTCAATCCTTACCATGCATGGTTTGTGGGATTAGGTTCCTAGTTTTGGCTAAAACATAGAGAGAATTTTTGAAAGAAACAAAAATAAAAGGCTTAGAAAACTCTAACTAGAAAAACCGAATTTTCAATAAGCATAAACCAAAAAATATTTTTATCCTAATTTTTCACGAGCTTAGCATGCATATCTTATACATGAATAAATCATAAAAAATATTACGCATGCTCTACTCAAAGATTTTATACATGAACCCAAACTTCTTGAGGAGACACTGGTTTTGCTTGTTGAAATCCTTAACACCCAGGCCTCCTTTGTCTTTGGCAAGGCAGACAATTTCCCAAGCAACTCTGCATCGGCCTCTCTTGCATGTATCCTCTTATGTTATTTTGATGATGTTGATATTATTCATTTATGAACAGATTGAAATAAAGCCAATTTCGGAAGGCCAAGATTGGACTGTGCAAGCAGATTGACATAAGAAAATTTCAGTACTTGGTTACATTGCAGCACTTTTCTCTCCTTGACCTTGATACAGCAACAAAACCTTTTTAATCCCAAGCAAGTTGGTGTACGCTAGAGATGAAACCCAACAAGAGTCACATCTAATTTCACTAGATAATGGAACGAAGGAATTTTTACTACTACATGGTTTTTCCACTTGTACGTGTATCTATTATTAAGTGCCAACACCATCAAATGTGCATCTAGACTAATGCAAACTTCAAAGTATCATTCGTATCATTGCAAGGCTTTGGTGTTTGGCAACCGATGAAGAAGGTCAGTTTCTTCTTCATTCTTTTTATGCTCAAATTTGCATAGAGTATTGAGCTTCTATTTATCCAGGCAGTCTGCTCTGGCATATAGCTTTGACAAGGCGCTGAGAAACTTGTTGAAGCTTTGATGAGGATGCTTCTGCCTGTCTCATGCTATAACGCAGTTGCAGATCAGTCTGAAATGGAAGACCTGCAGGGGTATGGTGCCTGAGTCTCTTCTGTTTTTTCTTGATTGGATGCCAGTGAAGATTGTTGATTGTTTCTGACCAAGTGTAAGTTCAGCAACATCATCCGGGGGCTATCTTGGACTGATGAGTTTTTGGTCCACGTCTGGCGATATGTTCGCTGAAGAAAAAGAAACTTGGCGTTTGGTAGTTGTATAGTTTCTGTGAAACTTTTAACTACGTTGCAAGAAACATATATGATCATGCATTTGAGTTTTGAGATTAGTTCTCTTACCAGTTCTATGTAGTCATTCGTTCTTTCTTTTGATGCGCACAATCATTTTGATTTTCAGGGTTGCACTGACACTAACTTTTAGTTACATGTACTGCATTCATCTTTTGTTCAGCACAATAGCAAGTTCAGTTAACTTGTGTGTAGTTTGAATCTTGAGGTGAGTACTGCCACAACCATGTTCGTGTTTTCTGAACAGCACCACTGTCAAGTACGGATCAAGGAGGCTTGCATCGACCTAAGTACTCATGGGTGTTGGGTGCCGTCATGGTGAACAATGACTTGATCATCCGACTAAAAGCTGCCTTGCCCTTGTGAAGGAGTTAATGTCCAATCTCGCTGCCCACTGATACCGAGGGGCACACTGAGGACATGAACCTAAATAAGGTTTCTCAGCGATGATAATGTCAATGGCAATGATCCACAAAGGAACTAGTGCTTTTTTAGATTAAGGAAAATATTCGGGCAATGATCCACAAAGGAACTGGTGCTTTTTTAGATTAAGGAAAATATTCGGTCTTGAACATTCGCAAGTGAATGTCTACAACAACAGAGAAATAAAACTGACCACAAGGTCAGAAGATACACGAGTACTTAGACTCGAAGTTCCACATTGAGGAACACAAAAGGCAAGAAAGAGACTAAGAATGAAAGCTACAAAGGCTAAACTTCAAACTTCTTTTAAGTCGTTCCTTCAACCTTGCTATAGTCCAGTGCAGCAACAAACTCCTTACAAAGTCTCTAATCCTAGCCAAGTAGGTGAGGCCTCACTTGTAAGCACAAAATTTTCATAAAAAAGGGCCAAAATGTGGATCCCAGCTCTCGGCTGAGAACACTTGCCATTGGTGCCATCTACAGAGTCATGGACCCCTGCATATATAAAGGCACCTGAGAAAGCAACAGAGAGGAGGTGAGATACGAGAAGCACAAGCCATGGGATCTTTACAGAATTGTAATTTTTCGTAAATTGTAGTAACTCGGCATCAGTAAACAAAATTTGTGAAAATGAATACATTCTGCACATGCAGTTCACAAATGTATGTTCCATAGTTAACATGGAACTAGATACTAGACTAAATGAAACAAGACTTGATTCAAATTTTGATTCAACTACTTGAGGCAAAGATAATTCCACCAAACCATCTCATTTCCATTCCTTGTCTGAATAACTCAGTTACTCCACAGCTCCTCGCATGATTACATATTCGCATGAGACTCCCTCTTTGTTTGCGGCCCACAAGAGTCCTTCCATCATCCAATTCGTTCACCAGTTTGCTTAGCCATTATCAACTTTTAAAAGACAGACCTCGACATCCTCGTGCCAGCTTGACTTCGTTGGAGTCTGAATCGAGCAGTACATCATCACTCAAAACGTTCCAGGCTTGGCTTCACGTCTTCGCTTCAGCTGGCGATGCTGGATCGTCACCTCTGTTGCACTCACGCCGGCTTTTCATTGGTGTCTGAATTGAGCAGTACACCATCACTCAATATGTTCCAGGCTTGGCTTCGCGACTTCGTATAGCACTCGCACCAGCTTCACTCCGTTGACGTCTGAATCAAGCAGTACGTCATCAGTCAATGCGTTCCAGGCTTGGCTTCGCGACTTCGTACTGCACTCGCTTCAGCTGGCGAAGCCAGATCATCACCTCTGTTGCACTGCAATGGAGAAGATCATGCACAAATAAGAAACAACGCAAGCATGTCTTCGTAACAAAAACTTCAACCTACGAAGACAGTAAGCGAAGTGACCCAGAACCAAAGTACCGATCCCCAACAGTAAATCGGCATCTGTTAACAAAAATTTGGGAGATATACTAGTCTGCACCTGCAATTCACAAAAGTGTGTTCCACAGCTACCCGGAAACTAGACTGAATGGAACGATACTTCATTCAATCTACCAGAGGCAGAGGCAGTTCCGCCAAAACCATCTAATTGCCATTTCAGATTTGAAAATCTCTAGTTACTCTACAGGATATAAAATATTTGGACCGATACACTATAGTTCAGTTTTCATTTTTAGTAACATATCCCAACTAGTATAATTGACATGCTGAGTCCATCGACCGGTAGAGTTCAACCCTATATCTGTTTGTAGTCCAATCAATTACAGAAGATGTATTGCGTATGAAAATTCTAATATTCGTATCTGTGCAGTTGATAACAGAACAAAATCGTAACTCAAGCAGAAAAGGGAAGTGCACATACCTGGAACAAAGGAGACAATCTGCAGTGAGCATAAACTTCAAGTATGGGTTAGGAAAGCAATGGCTAGCAAAAGATGATAATCATAACTTCTATTTCATGCACGTGCAATCAATTATGACAAGAATGTATTTCACAAAAAAAGATAACAATCATAACTGCTATTTGTCAAAGAAAACTGTGTAACAGTAAAAATATAACATGGTTTTAACTTTCCATGGCATCACACCACACTCATGGCCACCAAAGGATCGATCCAAGATGTTACTTTATCAATAGATGAACTAATAGTTTAGTGGCCAGGATATTAAACATTTTGTTAAAACAATTTCTTTTGAAAACTCAAAATGATTTCAGCATTGTGCCAACAGGTTTTGATTGCAGTAATTCAGCATCTTTTGACAAAAGCTTGTAAGAATTAAAAACAGAATACAGCCCAAAACAGCACATTGATCATGTTTCACCTTTCACGTCGTACTTACTGAGGTACTAACTAAATGGAAACAGATTAGATCCAATCGCATAAGCAAAGAAATCTGTGCCAAACCATCTAACTGCCATCTTTGATGGTAACTATATGGAACCTAAAATCCAGATCTCTTCCATTGAAACGCAATATTTCAGATCTCAGTTACAGAAATACCGATGCACATGTGCACAATTAAGCAATAAGACAATCCAAGACGTGTGCAGCAACAATTTTGAACCAAAGAAATGTGTGCCAACCAATCTAATTGCAATCTGCAACACAGATTCTAGATGGAACCTAGATAAAACCCATGGTTTTCCTGTTTGAAACGCAATATTTCAGATCTCTGTTACAGAAAAACTAGTGCACATGAAAAGCTAACACTAGCAGCTGCACAATTAAGCAATGTATGTATGACGATCCAAGACGTTTGTGCGGTAACAAATGCTGAATCAAAGAAAAGGGCAAGGGGATGGCAGTGCACGTACCTTGAGCAAGGAAAGCAACACCTGCAATCGGGTTAGGAAACACATACCTCACGGGGCCAAACCGAACCTAGCACATGTCCATCTCCGGCGGAGGAGGCGGGAGCTGCTCCACCACGGTCGTCCTTGCCGGCGCCGCCAGCTGCGGCGGTGGATCGAACTCGACGACGTAGACCCCGTCGACGTTCATGTGGTGTCGGATGAAGACCCACATGATGAGCGCGGTGGCGGTGTAGCACAGGCACTGGAGGACGCGGAGGACGGGGCCCCATAGGGCGGCGACCTCGGCGACCGGCGAGAGGGAGAGGAACCTGGCGAACTGGAGCGCGCAGTGGAGCCCGGCGTAGGCGCAGCCGAGCATATGCCCCCGGGGCCCCGCGCCGGAGAAGACGCAGTACATCGCGTAGGGAGCCAGCTTCATCTTCATCCGCGGCGGCCACGGCCGCTCCTCCACTTCGTCGTCCTCCTCCTCCGTTACCGGCGGCGGCGGCGCCATCGCAGGGCGGGTGTGGAAGGGGGGCGAGATCGACGAGCAGGGGATTCGAGGGGGATCGGGGGAGCCGGATCGATCGAGAGATCGCGAAGCGCGCGCGGAGCTCTGGTGGCGTAGGGATCGAGAGATCGGGATGCGGGGAATGGAAAGCTCGAGGGGATTGGATTGATTTAGTGGGAGGAGGGGAGGGGGAGGCGGCGCTAGGGCTTGGGGCGAGTCGGTTGGGTTGCGTCGCGTGGCCCTCACGCACGGACGCGCCAGCCGGAGCCAGGTGGACGAGCCGGACCGAGTCGGAGTCGGTCTGTGTGCGACCGAATGTACTACGAGTCTATAGGACGGTAATGGATAAGAACGGTCAATTGACCAATAAAAATTTTTCAAAGTTTTTCACCACCGTAAAGTTCGGCATTAAAAAAAATTTCCCATCGAAATTGAATTACCCATAATTTGGCCAAACATTCCAGAGAGGCTGAGGGCACGTTTGAAACTCTTGTTTTGCCTTGCCTCACCTTGCCCAGCAAGGTTTGCTGTTTGGTACTGCAGAAAAAACTTGCTTTGCTGAGCAAGCTTGCTCGGGCCAGCAAGGTTTTCCTTGCCAGCGCAGACGACCTGAATCGGCTCTCCTGCGCAAGCAAGGCTGCTCGCTTGCTGCAGCTCGTTGCCCAGTAACTGGCCTGCCAGCGGCAACTTGTGAAAATCCTTGCAAACTGAATATTGGCAACAAAAATCAGCACCCATATGAGGCCGGCACCGAATCGAGCGGCAATCTCGGTAGTGGCGAACCTCAAGTAGCACAAACGAGTTCCTCAGGCACTGGATTGCGTTCTTCCGTACTTGAATCTCAACTTCTTTACCTCCTATTCAATCCAGGCTCGATTCAGCTCGTCAACGAAAGTCCTCCGCCGCTTGTGAAATTGGATGCCGCCTCGCGTCTCCAGGCAACCGGAGCCGGAATTGGTCGAGATAGATGGTGTCCTAAAAGCAATTTGCAAGTACTACTGAACAAAGTTAACTGCAAACAGGAAATAAGGTACAAACAGCTTTCGAACTCACATTGCAGAGCATTGCCCCATAGTCCCTAGTGATGATACGAACAAATTTGTTGCTACAATGAAGAAAAAGCCTATAGATGGTTCGTTCAACTTTAATTAGCAGAGAAGTCATGACTTGATTATTGCATGGTGTGTTAGAGCTGATGTAGCATTCAATAAGTCTGATGATGAAGGCTTTGAGCCTTGGATGGAGTCATTGCAACCTGCATTTAGATGCATAGGGCAACAAATGATTCGTAATGAATGTGTTGCTAAGTTTGAAAAAGCAAAGATAGAATTACGAAGTGAACTTCAGAATCTTAACTCTCGCATATGCTTCACATCTGATCTTTGGACATCAAACCAAAAGTTGGGATATATTTGTGTGACAGCCCACTATGTTGGTCCTGATTTTGTTTTGAAGAAAAAGATAATTGCATTTAAGGATGTGAAGTATCCACATACGGGTATAGCTATTGAGGAAGCCATTACAACTGTTCTGACAGATTATGGAATCAAAGAGAAGATGTTTATGATCACACTCGATAATGTAGCAAATAACAAGGTAGCTTGTGATCTTCTGCAAGAAAGCGGAAAGCCTAACATGTTATTTGGTGGTGAGCATCTTCTTGATAGATGTTGTGCTCATATATGCAACATTCTTGTCCAAGATGGTATGAACATTGTTAGATAGAGTTGATAAGAGACCTGATTAAGCACATTAACTCATCACCATCGCGTATCCAGGATTTCAATGAGATAGCTCAAAGAGAATGTCTTGCTACAAAGGTTGGTTTAGTTCTTGATGTTCCCAACCGTTAGAACTCAACCCATGCTATGATTATGGAGGCAGTAAAGATATGCCAAAGCAAATCAGCAACCATTTTCAACTGAAGATGAGTTTAGCAAAGTTGAGTACATTGGTGAGTTCCTTGGAGTTTTTGAAGAAACTACCAGGGTGTTCTCAGCTGATAGATATGCTACTTCCCACATGTTCCTGGATAATGTACTTTGTATCCATCAAACTCTAAATAGTCCAGAATGGTACAAGGATCAGGTTATCCCAGATTTGGCAAAAGCAATGGAGAGGAGATTTGATAAGTACTTGAATGGAAATTACAATATGGTCCTTATTATTTGCAGCATACTTGATCCAAGAATAAAAGTTGACTTCTTGGACTTCTTTTATGAGAAGGTGTGCAGGAACTTTATTAACATTGACGTGAGCAAAAATTTGGCTAAAGAGTGGCTTCGCAAGTATTTCATGAAGCATGAAGAGATTATTAGACAAAATGATACAAATGTAGTATCACAAACTGGTGCATCCAGAAGCATGGTGAACCGTTCTCCAGTGTTAGTTCTTGGAAAAAAAGACTAGAACAAGAATTTGCTGAATATAGGCATCAGAGGAGAGGGACTTGGATTGAAAAATCAGAACTTGATGCATATCTAGATGAACCACCAATGAGAACAGATGAAAAATTTTAAATTCTGACCTGGTGGAAGACAAACTCCAACAAGTACCCTGTGCTGTCAGCGATGGCACGTGATTTCTTAGCAATTCCACTCAGTACCGTTTCTTCTGAATCAGCATTCAGCTTCAGTGGTCGGATTCTTAGTGACAATCGAAGCTCAATGACGCCAGAAACTCTTGAAGCTTTGGTCTGTTGCAAAGATTGGTTGTACAAGTATCCCACCAATGAAGGTAATTTTTACTAACTGAGGTTTCCTTAGTATAACCTGATGTCTTCCAGTCTTTTCCTATTCTATAGTATAACCTGACATGATGATCTTTATTTGTCTGTAGTCCAGGAGGAGGTTAGAGAGTTCTGAGATATTCAAATGGCTCCTAAAGGTACCCAACTAATATGCATATTCTATAAATTGGGCGTTTTGTTCCTATTGGCACATGTAGTTGACAATTGTGTAGGTGAGATTTGAGCATATACATGTACTGATGTTACTGCATATACATGTATTGATGTTTCCGGTATGCCTTTTTTCTTTAAGTTTTCAGGTTCACTTTTGCTTATTTAGCAGTCTGTTATTAAACTGCCAGTGAAGGGGATGTGCTGCATCGCAAATTGAAGGTTGAATCCTTTTCCTCCAGACTTTGTGCTTCCAGCATAAATAAGTGAATGCTTGTCGGTCAATATAAATAGCTATAGTGCATAATAAGAACTGTTGAGGACGACTTTGACTTTCAGCTTCCAGTAATTTTAGTTCTAAAAGTATAACCCATTGAACAGGTGGACATTCAGATCTCGTCTAGAGACCCTTGTTAGTCAATTCGACATGCCACTTCATTTCACTACAGATAAATGGTTTCTGTTGTGCTTCTTTAGTAGATGATACATTAATCTTGGTTGCTCACATTTTGCAGGAATTAGTTCTGAACCACCTGCAGAGAATCAATTGCAAATCATGGGCCAGTTTCAATGTTCGGCGAATCACTTTCTGAACCACCTGCTGACATTCAAAAAGTAATGACCCACAAATTTGGAGGTTGGCGTCAAGATTGAAGGACACTGAAGACCCTGTTGTAATGTGTTTCAATGCCATTAGAGGAGGAACTTTGGATTTCCGTGCATAGGTGGGTGTTCGGTAATACCATGGATTGTAAAACTGTGCCATTTTAGTCCCATCGTATGTGTAAGAATGATTAGGCATTCTGACAGATCTGATCATTAAGTATATGGTAACCCATGGCAACCCATTGCTGGTGGGACGGGACGGGGTGGGTAGATAAATTAAGTATATGGGGTGGGACAGGGTGGGTGAATGAGTTAATTTATTGCGGGTTGGGGCAGGGGTTGGGGCGGGTTTCAACCCATTAGCAGGCACACTGAGGACATGAACCTTTCTCAGCGATGATAATGTCAATGGCAACGATACACAAAGGAACTAGTGCCTTTTTTAGATTAAGGAAAATATCTGGTTTGGAACATTCGCAAGTGAATATCTACGACCATAGAGAACACGAGTACTTAGACTCGAAGCATCACATTGAGGAACTCAAAAAGCAAGAAAGAAAGAGACTAAGAATGAAAGCTACAAAGGCTAAGCTTTAAACTTCTTTTAAGTCGTTCCTTCAACCTTGCAATGGTCCAGTGCAGTGACAAACTCCTTACATCTTCTATCCTCTTATAAACTTTTCGATGTAGAGATCGTCCTATCTAATGGACAGGCGCTACTTGGTGATCTCCTGTCTCATAGATACCGCACCGAGTCGATCTCTAGCACGAACTCCACCAATCACACTTGGACCAACTTGGGAACCACCATCCCACCAAACTGACCCTGGTGCCGCCATCCCCAAGACTCCAAAGCGACGCCCCAAGAGATAAGCGACGTCAAGATGTTGCTGCCACCCGAACCATTAGTTCTTTAGTTTTGACCTGGAAATGTCATCGAAGCTTGAGGTTCCCACGACAACGCCTTCAAGAAGGAAATGCACCATGGCACCATCGTTGTCGGCAACCGTCAAAGACCGAGCATGGCTTTCGCCTGAGAACCAGCACAACCTGACAAACACCAACCGCCATCTCTACCGCTTCCCTGCGAGTCCAGGCAAATTGTACTGGTTTTGCATAGCGCTAGTGCCCACTGCCAACAAATCAAATACTATTTCTAGTAATTTTCATCCTCAAAAGTGTGGAAATTTGCTTCTGCCTTTTCTCTGTTTGGCAGTCATATCCTTTGCAGGGAACTTCAAACCATGAAGCAATTATGGTAATGATATGTACCATTAGATTAGTTCAGTTACAGATGTGCACATTATTACCAGGGATTGCTTTAGTCCCTTATTTCTTTGATTATTCCTGCAACCACGTCAATTTTAGGTTTCCAACACTAGTTTTACTTTTAACTTTGTGCGTGCATCTCATGTTGAGCACAGAGCTTGATGCAGTTTTAGATATAGGCACGATCCAAGACAAGGTAATATCCAATGAGAAGAGTTTAATGTGGTTGCTGATGTCAGGCTAATATAGAAGTTTTGGAAAAAATTTCACGGTTATGCTTGCATCAAGAAGTAGTTAGGGTAGCATACAAGTGAGTGAAATCCTGAACGATCCTACTCCATGTCACTTATTCTGTCCTGATGTATCATTGATTCTCTAGCAAATTATAAGGCTCAATTTTCATTATCTAGGCTCATTTGCGGTTTGGTTGAGAACTTGAGATAGAGGCGGATCTGGGCCCCGGGCTGCCCGGTCTGCAGCCCGGGGCGAGGCTCAAGCAGTGGGAAAGTCCTTCATAAAAATAGCATAAAAAGGCTTTCTGGCCCATTAGCCCACCCCGAAGAAAATTTGGCCTAGGCCATCACCCTAGCTCTGCCTGCCTGCTCCCGTGACCCGTCCGCCCACCCCCGACTCAGCCGCCTCCCGTCTGCAAGGAGCTAGCCCCCGCCGGCAGCTGCCCAGGCGCCGCGTTGGCACATCCCCAGGCCCCAACTCACCGTCGGGCTTCGGCCGCGCGCCGCGCCCCTGCCGGCAGGGAGCCCGAGCTAGCGCCCGCGCGCCTCCACTCGAGGCCCTGCGCCCCCGCCGGCAGGCCGCGCGCCGCCCGGTGCTCACCGAGTCGCCGTCGGCCCGTCGCCGACTCACCCCCTGGGCCCCCGCCGGCCGCCGCCCCGCCTGCCGCGCGCGGCGCGCCCACGCCCGGCGCCCCTAGGCCCCAGGCCACGCCGGCAGCCGGCTCCCTGCTGAAATTACTCCGGTATGCCATTTTTTTTTGAAATTGCTCCATGACTGCTAGTCTGCTACCTTTTACATAGAAATTCATGACTGCTAGTCTATTTATGCTATTTCTATGCAAAGTAATGAATATTTCATTTCATTAATTTGAGCAGGAAGTATTTGAGTCTTAGTTTGCAATTGTAACATTTCATAATCATAACTTAGAATGGAGAAATACTATGCTAAAAAGAGTAGTGCCAAAAGTGTAGAGACCCGGGTTGAGCAAAAAACACCACGGATTGAACTTGATATGAGAGCTATAGTTGCTGATCTAGGAGAAAGGAAACCAATTGATGATTTTCATCATGATATTAGGGATGAGGCAAGGAGAGGATATCTACAATTTCATGGGTTACAAAGACTGGTATTGAACGAAAACCCATATACCTTTTACATCCACTGTTTTGCTCATCAATTGCAGCTTGTGATAGTTTCTGTAGCCAAATGTTGTGGCTCAACTTTTGAAGTTGGCTCAACTTTTGATTTCTTCAATTATGTCACTTCAATCGTCAATGTTGTTAGTGCTTCTTGCAAGAGAAAAAATCAACTTCTTCAAAGTCATCAGGATAAGCTTGTTGAGCAGTTAGATAGTAGTGCTATTTTTTCTAGGAGAGGGAAAAACTAAGAAACTAGTCTTGCTAGCCCTGGTGATACACGGTGGGGTACACATCACAAAATATTAGCACGTCTTATGATCATGTGGTCCTCTGTACTAGAGGTATTGGAGAATATTAGTGAAGATGGAACTGATGGGGAAAAGAAACTACAACCTCTGGATTGATTCAAAGAATGGAGTCATTTGAATTTGTGTTCATATTACATCTTATGATCAGAGTACTGGGCATGACTCAAGACTTGTCACAATGTTTGCAAAAGAAAAATCAAAATATTGTTCGTGCAATAGGATTAATTGGCTCTGTGATGAGAAATATGAATGAAATGAGGGAAAATGGTTGGGATGCTCTTTTTGAAGAGGTAAAGGAGTTTTACCTCCTCAACAACATAGAAATTCCTAACATGGAAGATATGATACCAGTTAGAGGTCGTTCGAGATGTCGTGGTGCTAAATTAGTGAGTTACTACCATCATTTTCATCATGGAATTTTCAATGTTGTGATTGATCAGGTTTATTGTGAGTTAAACAATCGATTTCTAGAAAGATCAACTCAACTCTTGAGATGTGTTGCTTGTCTTGATCCGAGGGATTCTTTTGCCAACTTTGAAGTACAGAAGTTAGTTGAGCTTGCTAAGATTTATAAAGATGACTTCTGTGATTATGATTGCATAAAGCTTGCGGGTGACCTTCGTATATTCATTGATGAAGCCAGAAATGATGATAATTTTGACACTTGTATTGATCTTGGTAACCTTGCTGAGAAGATGGTTCAGACTAGAAGAGATATAGCTTTTCCTTTGGTGTATTGTCTCATTGAACATGCATTGATTTTGCCGGTGGCAACAGCAACAGTTGAAAGAGCCTTCTCTACTATGAATATTATCAAGACTGAATGAAGAAATAAAATGAATGATGATTGGTTGAATAGTAGCATGATGTGGTATATTGAGCGAGATTTGTTTGCGTTGATTGAAGATGAAAAAATTCTAAAGCGCTTTCAAGGCTTAAGAAACCATAAGATGAATTTGCCAAGCAAGAGCTCAAGGTGCGTGTTGTTTACTTATATTATATTAGTATATTTCAATACATAATGTTATCTTACTTTATATAGGGCTGAGATGTTGAAAATTTTTATGTAGAATTGAGGACGTCGGAACAAGTGGAAGTGGTGTTAATTCATGAAGACATGTATGGTTCTTTTTTTATCATGGAAGACTCTTAATTTGGTACTTTTCTACCTTCAATGTTCTATGTATTGTTTGAGTCTATTGGTTGAATACTTGGAATCTAGAGAATTATATAATTATCTGTGCTCTTTGAAAAATATGTTATATCTAATAATATATGGCTAGTTGCCTTATATTAGTTAGCCCGGGGTGGAGGCCGTTTCTGGATCCGCCACGGCTTGAGATGGTTCTAGTTTGAACTGTTATTTATCATTGCTTCATCCGCCGCACCTCGCGACGGCCTGCCGGCCCCGGCCGCAACTTCCTGCCGCCGCTCACCGTCGGCTTATTCCACCAGCAGGACGCAGCCGCGCCGCGCTTCGTCCCTAGGGCTTCTGCGTCGCGCCGGTTCCTCAGCATCCGGGCGTCGCCGCTGCCGTTGCTGAGCACGCTCGTTGACGGCGGCCTGTTCGACTCCTCCCGCATCGAGGCCTCCAGGAACGGCCTCCTCGCCGTCGACGTCCGGCGCGGCGGCAAGCACGGCAGGGCCCTCAAGCTTTGCGTCTGCAACACCATGACCGGCCAAGAAGTGCACGTACTGCCTCCCCTTAGGGCCTTACCGCGTGCAAGGACGGCCTCGGGCACTACGCGTGCACGGTACTCACCGCCGACGACTACCACGGCGAGGACGACGGCATCGATCCGCCGCGGTCACCATCCTCCTATCGCCTGCTACTGGTGTACAGCTTGCGTCGCTTCACCGCGTTCCGGAGCTACTCGTCCGACGACGGTGGCAGTTGGAGCCCGGAGGCCAAGGTGACCGGTGCCCAGCTCGGCAAGATGCGACTGACACGCAATGGCGTCGTGGCCCCGGGCAGCCAACTGGCTGGCCAAGGACGTGGTGTTCGGGCTGCGCCTCGACACGCTGGAGGCGTCGGTGGCTTCTGCCTTCAGCCACATCGACCTTGCTCCACCTCTACTAATTTCTCATCCAAGAGTCACCTTGAACCGTAACAATAACTTTAATCTTGATCTCTAATCCTAGCCAGGAAGGTGAGGCCTCACTTGTACGCACAAAATTTTCATAAGAAAGGGCCAAAATGTGGATCCCAGCTCTCGGCTGAGAACACTTGCCATTGGTGCCATCTACAGAGTCATGGACCCCTGCATATATAAAGGCACCTGAGAAAGCAACAGAGAGGAGGTGAGAGACGAGAAGCACAAGCCATGGGATCTTTACAGAATTGTAATTTTTCATAAATTGTAGTAACCCAGCATCAGTAAACAAAATTTGTGAAAATGAATACATTCTGCACATGCAGTTCACAAATGTATGTTCCATGGTTAACATGGAACTAGATACTAGACTGAATGGAACAAGACTTGATTCAAATTTCGATTCAATCACCTCTGTTGCACTCACGCCGGCTTTTCATTGGCGTCTGAATTGAGCAGTACATCATCACTCAATATGTTCCAGGCTTGGCTTCGTGACTTCGTATTGCACTCGCACCAGCTTCACTCCGTTGACGTCTGAATCGAGCAGTACGTCATCAGTCAATACGTTCCAGGCTTGGCTCCGCGACTTCGTACTGCACTCGCTTCAGCTGGCGAAGCCAGATCATCACCTCTGTTGCACTGCAATGGAGAAAATCATGCACAAATAAGAAACAACGCAAGCATGTCTTCGTAACAAAAACTTCAACCTACGAAGACAGTAAGCGAAGTGACCCAGAACCAAAGTACCAATCCCCAACAGTAAATCGGCATCTGTTAACAAAAATTTGGGAGATATACTAGTCTGCACCTGCAATTCACAAAAGTGTGTTCCACAGCTACCCGGAAACTAGACTGAATGGAACGATACTTCATTCAATCTACCAGAGGCAGAGGCAGTTCCGCCAAAACCATCTAATTGCCATTTCAGATTTGAAAATCTCTAGTTACTCTACAGGATATAAAATATTTGGACCGATACACTATAGTTCAGTTTTCATTTTTAGTAACATATCCCAACTAGTATAATTGACATGCTGAGTCCATCGACCGGTAGAGTTCAACCCTATATCTGTTTGTAGTCCAATCAATTACAGAAGATGTATTGCGTATGAAAATTCTAATATTCGTATCTGTGCAGTTGATAACAGAACAAAATCGTAACTCAAGCAGAAAAGGGAAGTGCACATACCTGGAACAAAGGAGACAATCTGCAGTGAGCATAAACTTCAAGTATGGGTTAGGAAAGCAATGGCTAGCAAAAGATGATAATCATAACTTCTATTTCATGCACGTGCAATCAATTATGACAAGAATGTATTTCACAAAAAAAGATAACAATCATAACTGCTATTTGTCAAAGAAAACTGTGTAACAGTAAAAATATAACATGGTTTTAACTTTCCATGGCATCACACCACACTCATGGCCACCAAAGGATCGATCCAAGATGTTACTTTATCAATAGATGAACTAATAGTTTAGTGGCCAGGATATTAAACATTTTGTTAAAACAATTTCTTTTGAAAACTCAAAATGATTTCAGCATTGTGCCAACAGGTTTTGATTGCAGTAATTCAGCATCTTTTGACAAAAGCTTGTAAGAATTAAAAACAGAATACAGCCCAAAACAGCACATTGATCATGTTTCACCTTTCACGTCGTACTTACTGAGGTACTAACTAAATGGAAACAGATTAGATCCAATCGCATAAGCAAAGAAATCTGTGCCAAACCATCTAACTGCCATCTTTGATGGTAACTATATGGAACCTAAAATCCAGATCTCTTCCATTGAAACGCAATATTTCAGATCTCAGTTACAGAAATACCGATGCACATGTGCACAATTAAGCAATAAGACAATCCAAGACGTGTGCAGCAACAATTTTGAACCAAAGAAATGTGTGCCAACCAATCTAATTGCAATCTGCAACACAGATTCTAGATGGAACCTAGATAAAACCCATGGTTTTCCTGTTTGAAACGCAATATTTCAGATCTCTGTTACAGAAAAACTAGTGCACATGAAAAGCTAACACTAGCAGCTGCACAATTAAGCAATGTATGTATGACGATCCAAGACGTTTGTGCGGTAACAAATGCTGAATCAAAGAAAAGGGCAAGGGGATGGCAGTGCACGTACCTTGAGCAAGGAAAGCAACACCTGCAATCGGGTTAGGAAACACATACCTCACGGGGCCAAACCGAACCTAGCACATGTCCATCTCCGGCGGAGGAGGCGGGAGCTGCTCCACCACGGTCGTCCTTGCCGGCGCCGCCAGCTGCGGCGGTGGATCGAACTCGACGACGTAGACCCCGTCGACGTTCATGTGGTGTCGGATGAAGACCCACATGATGAGCGCGGTGGCGGTGTAGCACAGGCACTGGAGGACGCGGAGGACGGGGCCCCATAGGGCGGCGACCTCGGCGACCGGCGAGAGGGAGAGGAACCTGGCGAACTGGAGCGCGCAGTGGAGCCCGGCGTAGGCGCAGCCGAGCATATGCCCCCGGGGCCCCGCGCCGGAGAAGACGCAGTACATCGCGTAGGGAGCCAGCTTCATCTTCATCCGCGGCGGCCACGGCCGCTCCTCCACTTCGTCGTCCTCCTCCTCCGTTACCGGCGGCGGCGGCGCCATCGCAGGGCGGGTGTGGAAGGGGGGCGAGATCGACGAGCAGGGGATTCGAGGGGGATCGGGGGAGCCGGATCGATCGAGAGATCGCGAAGCGCGCGCGGAGCTCTGGTGGCGTAGGGATCGAGAGATCGGGATGCGGGGAATGGAAAGCTCGAGGGGATTGGATTGATTTAGTGGGAGGAGGGGAGGGGGAGGCGGCGCTAGGGCTTGGGGCGAGTCGGTTGGGTTGCGTCGCGTGGCCCTCACGCACGGACGCGCCAGCCGGAGCCAGGTGGACGAGCCGGACCGAGTCGGAGTCGGTCTGTGTGCGACCGAATGTACTACGAGTCTATAGGACGGTAATGGATAAGAACGGTCAATTGACCAATAAAAATTTTTCAAAGTTTTTCACCACCGTAAAGTTCGGCATTAAAAAAAATTTCCCATCGAAATTGAATTACCCATAATTTGGCCAAACATTCCAGAGAGGCTGAGGGCACGTTTGAAACTCTTGTTTTGCCTTGCCTCACCTTGCCCAGCAAGGTTTGCTGTTTGGTACTGCAGAAAAAACTTGCTTTGCTGAGCAAGCTTGCTCGGGCCAGCAAGGTTTTCCTTGCCAGCGCAGGCGAGCTGAATCGGCTCTCCTGCGCAAGCAAGCTGGCCTGCCAGCGGCAACTTGTGAAAATCCTGGCAAACTGAATATTGGCAAAAAAATCAGCACCCATATGAGGTCGGCACCGAATCGAGCGGCAATCTCGGCAGTGGCGAACCTCAAGTAGCACAAACGAGTTCCTCAGGCACTGGATTGCGTTCTTCCGTACTTGAATCTCAACTTCTTTACCTCCTATTCAATCCAGGCTCGATTCAGCTCGTCAACGGAAGTCCTGCGCCGCTCGTGAAATTGGATGCCGCCTCGCGTCTCCAGGCAACCGGGGCCGGCAGGCTCTTCGCATTGCAGATCTATGGACAGTCCGCCTCCTCCGCAGTTAGCCTCAGCTGCTTGCTATCCACAACATCTGCCAGCCATGCCCGGCCTTCTCCCGATCTGTGTTCTCGATATCTCCTTCCGTAGTTCCGTGGTTTTGTTTGTGTCTCTATGTCCCTCCCAATGACAGGGGAGCCCACCATCATGGTTTGATCAATGCTAGATGGCACAATCCGGATTGTTTCGATCTATGCTAGATTGCATGATTCAAGTGATTGTTGGATTGCAACAATCTGAAGAAAAGTTTGCGCCATCCACCTGTTTGATTGAAAGCTTTCTGGACTATAAAAGCTGGATTGTGCAATCGTAGAGGGATCCAAACAAAAGTTAATTCTTTTCACCAACCTGGCGCTCTCCGCCGATCACAAATTCGCAGCTCCCTAGCCTGGAATCACCAACTCACGCGCAACTCAGGCCCTGTTTAGTTACCCCAAAATTCCAACTTTGGCACTATGCAAAAAGAAGATTCTCCATCACATGAAACTTACGGTACATGCATGGAGTACTGAATGTAGACGAAATCAAAAACTAATTGTACAGTTTGGTTGTACTTTGTGAGATGAATCTTTTGAGCCTAATTAGTCAATATTTGGACAATAATTCACAAATACAAATGAAACTATACAGTATGCTATAATGCTGACGTAGTGATTTTGGTTATCCAAAATCGGGCAACTAAACAAGGCCTCAGGTTCTCTAGAACAAAATCTGACATGAACAGAATCAAAGTACGGTTCAATATGGTATGAAGGCAGCAAGATGATTGCCTACAGTACATTTTAAAGTTCCAGATCACAAAAGAAACGAATGATCAAGGAGAGAAATTATGGGTGTGATTGGTTCTCTTCCCTGAGGAGCCTGGCTCGCACCAGGGAACCAGGCCAGCCGGAACCAGGATCTGGGGATGCAAAGGGGTCGTGTTTGGTTGTCGTTTGAGTTAAACTAGGCTGCGAAGATACGGTGATTGGTTGCACGTACGAACCCGGAATTTAAAAATCAGACGCTGTTTGGTTGGTTGCATAGAGGCGGTTCCAATCACCACTTGCATTGAGCAGGTGAAGTTACCTGGCCGAACATAGTTTTTGAGGAAACTAGAGTTTGTAACTAAACTAAAATTATTTAGACTTTGAAACTAAAACCACAATTATTACAGCTTGAACTAAGATAATTAAAGCATCTAACAACATTAACATATATTTACAGTCCCATTGAGCATTCTTCATAATAGGTCGAGGTTGCGCCGATAGCTCTGTAGGTTCAAATTTTGCACCATGAAAAGCTTACATCGTTTCGTCTTTGGTCTTGTACTTCTTGTAGCATGCTCCCTTGAATCCATTCACCTGATCATGGCAAGCCTCCCAGGTAGAGTACACTCCAGTTTGACAACCAACACTGATAACGTACCAAGCCATGTGTTCTACAAAAATAGATAAAACAAAGTATCATTGGCCTTACAAATAACCTGACAAGAACTGCTCAGATTCAGAAAACAGAAATGACATATCATTGGCAAAGGGCTAATGCTTAGATTCAGGAACAGATGAAAGCATATAGCAAAATGACAGAAATTAGCACAGAACAAAGTATCATTGGCCTTACAAATAACCTGACAAGAACTGCTCAGATTCAGAAAATAGAAATGCACATATCATTGGCAAAGGGCTAATGCTCAGATTCAGGAACAGATGAAAGCATATAGCAAAATGACAGAATTTAGCACAGATTATGAATTAGATGAAATCATGTTGCAAAATGACAGGATTTAGGACATAATTGAGATAAATAACTGAATCAGGAATGTACTGATCAGTTTCAAAGGGCATAAGCTCATATTCTGAATTATATGTAAGTAGGTAGCAAAATGATAGCAATTAGGACAGAATGTATATAAATGAGTGCAACATGAATGAACTTATCATTGGCATTGGGCATATGGTCACAGTAACATTAGAACAACACAACAAATAACTGCAGAAATCAGGAGCCATATGCTTAGACAGGCAATGACATGAAAGCAACAAGCAACAACAGCATCATTGGCAATAGGCATATGCTCAGAATGAAAATAACAATAAAGCAACAGCAACATCATTGGCAATGCGCATATGCTAATTCATCAACACAGCAGCATCATTGGCAATGGGCATATGCTCAGTCATCACCAGTCAGTCAGTCATCACATCTGATGAATCAATGTTCAGTCACTAATCAGCTACCAGGAGGCTACCAACAGAAGAGGGTCAGCCTGACTGCACAAAAGAATGAAAGAGTGGACCTGGAGGCTCATGCAAAAAAAAAGCCACCATCTGATCAGCAGTCACTGCACAAAAGAATAGTCACTACACAAAAGTAGGTCTCTGCACAAGAGCCTCACTGCATGTAGAAGTGCTTTGCCAAGTAGGTCCTCAACCACAGCACCCTGTGAGAACCATTCATCTTGACAAAAGCAGCACCATAAACCTTGTTGCCAAGAAGGTGTTCATAGGCAGCCATTAGTTCTTCATCAGTGAAACCAGGCATGAACATGATAGCATCATATAGATCAGGGTGCACATCCTCTACCTTGGTCTGAATAATGGTATTGGCAACATTGTTGACAGCATCAGTCATCCCAGTCATCACCAAAATATCCCCCTCACTAAGCATGGACCTCTTCCTCTTGTTCCCTGCTTCCTAACCAAGAGGACCAGCAGGTTGACACTTCCCTGCCATATCATCCAGCTTGATATGGTTATTCTCTGAATCTGCAAAGTCAGAAGGGGACCCCAAAGGTTCACTGGATCCCATAGCAAATTTCCCTGTTGCCAACCCATGCCCAAAGATCACCTCCATCTGCTGGTAGTTCTCAATGGGCTTGTTCAATAGTTCAGCATCCTTTGGGTGTGCCTGAAATCCAAACAACACATCATCAGTATATGCTCAGATTTTGGGTATCTTACAAAACAGATGAGGTAGTAAACATAAGATTACCTACATATGGCCCTTGTAGTGCTCATCCTCCAAAGTGATCATGAAGTTGTCATCATCCCACAGTGCACCACTCAGTTCTCTTAGTTTGATCACCCTGACCCACCTCTGTCTCCACTTCCTCAAATGGTTGTAGACTTGAGTCTCTGTGATCTCAAGCCCTGAGAACTCATTGACACTCTTGGCAACTTGGTTCAAGTGCACTTCCTTGAACCCCTTGTCAGTTCTCACACCAATAGAGATTAGTTGACAGAAGCGGCGAAGCACAAATGCAGACATCACATTAGTCCACCTCATAGCAGCTCTGGATTGCTGCCTAGCACCACCAACACCTGCAGCCAGACCTCCAGCAGCTGCGGCAGCCTGGCCAGCAGCTTGAGGTGCAGCCTGGCCACCAGCATGGATGGCAGCTTGGGCAACAACCTCAGCAGCCTCAAGTTCCTCCACCAGGTCAAACTGACCATTCATTTGTGCCATGTCCTAGTAAACATCATTGCATGTTGCCCATTGCCTCAGGAACTAGTAAAACATCATTGCATACAACCCAATGCCTCATGTATGTGCAATAACTATACAACAATGCATATAGAAACATAATGCACATATCATCATTGCATATAGCCCAAAGCCTCATGAAAATTAACAGAATGCACATATCATCATTGCATATAGCCCAAAGCCTCATGAAAATTAACAGAATGCACATATCATCACTGCACACTTGTCCATTGATTGTAGTTCAATTGGTTGGCTAATAACATCATAGCATAGTTGTCCAATGTTTGAAGGCACAAAGGGAACAGAAACATTACAACACCCTAGCAAAGTTATCCAATGTCTACAAATGTGCATTACCCCTACTAGCCCACATTTGATTAGCCCATTCATCTCTAACAGAAGCCCAAGCTGCATTGTCATCAACAGGGACCCATGGCCATTAACAGAATTAGGCTCCCATGTGGACTCAAGAGGAATAACCTCATCACGTCCATGTCCCAGAATCCAATTATGTAAAATGTAACAAGCAAGGACCAACTTCACTTGTGTCTTGAATGGATGAAAAGGTTTGTTGTCAATAATGCGAAATCTATTTTTTAAAGCCCCAAAAGCCCTTTCAACCGTAACACGCAGACTAGAATGCCTCAAATTGAACAGCTCCCTTGGATTGGTTGGGTAATTTCTACCACCAAACTCATTAAGATGATATCTAGTACCCCTGTAATGAAGTGTCCCCACACAAGTAGAGACTAAATGTGCTACAAATATTAGTCCCAGGAGGCTGATAACACATTTATTCGATAGATAATTCAGTTACCGTACAACTCTCGAGGGAGAGGGCGTGAGAGCCACGCAGCGATAAGAAGTAAATAAACAACAGCGTGACTGCCAAAAGACAGCACTCGGGACTACACGGCAGCAGCAGCAGCATCTTGGAAAGGCCAACACCACAGGCAGCGTTGGGTGCGGACACAACCTCCACTCAAGGTCTTCGGTGATGAAGTCCGGGTCTTCCTCTGTAGTAACAAAGCAAGGATGAGTACGAACGTACTCAACAAGTCCAACCCCATCCATGGAGGGGGATACAAGCAAGTATATGCACAGGATATATCAAGGATAGGCTAGGGTTTATTTGTAATAAAGCTAGATTTTCAACACATGCATGGGCTCGTTTTCAAACAAGTTTTCGTAAAGCTTTTCTTTAGTAACCGAAACATTAAGTGGGGTTGATCTTACCCAATAGGATCCAAGTTTTATCGCTATCGGACTCCCCGTCCGCCATAGCTCACGGCACAACTGCCAGACACTTCCAAAATCCAACACACACACACACACGACATCCATGCCCAAGTACTAGTTATGTGACCAAGCCGTAACTCGTCCAATACCATGGACACAGCTACCCGGATAGGTTTTAACTCTACAGAGGTTGTACACTTTTCCCACAAGTAGGGTACCGTAGCACGATCACCTTAGTGCCGGTGCGGATCCTAACAAAGCCATTACCCACCTAAGCTAAGACTGGCTAGCCCTTACGGAAGCACCCAAGGGGTTCACGGCTCATCCACGAGACTGTAACCGGGACCTAAGTTACCAAGATCTTACTCCTTTTCCATGGGCTCCCGTTGCTCACCAGCACCCCTGAAGACTAACAGTTTAGCTAGTGGGATTTATGCTAAGCCGTTGCCCATACAACGGTCGAGTGGTTGCACGATGGTGGAATTAGGCAAGATGACACATCAACTCGGTCCTTAACCATGACAAGATGGATATCTCCTGACATTGCTCAACCACTAAGGTACGAGCACAACATCCTGGTATTTCACACAAGAAACACCCATCTATCTCGTCTACACATTCCTTTCCTCTGAACCCGGAAAACCATTTTCGCAATTGCACACACACACATATTTATTTTCCGAATAAACCATTGTAATAATGATTGTAGTCGAGTAGCAATTTCCTAAGCATTCTAGCGGTGGTTATCGCCTAAATAGAGCGGATCATATTTAGAGGCAACCATAGGATAACAAGGAATGTTCATAACAATCAAGGGGTGGCTATCCAACCATATCTTGCAATAAAATAATATGCATTTTATAAAACAGGCCAATAGGTTGTGTTTGAAAAACTAGGTATTAAGTATGCATCAAAGGGTGAGATTGGACTTGCCGTCTTCAAAGCCTTCCGGGAGTTCCGGCTCGTGCTGCTGGTCCTCGGGCTCAACCAAATACACCCTTCGTGAAATAAAAACTGTTGACATCTCACGGGCAACTTCTTCGGCCGACCCACAAGGGCCCAGGCACCGCCTCTTCAACGCCGTTTCTCTCGCTTTCCCCATCCATCCGCTCGTCGCCAACCCAAAACCCTTGCCGCCTCGCTCAGCCGCCGCTCCACCTCTCGCATCCCAATCCCGCATCGCCACTGCCATGTTGCCTCCCGGATCTGGTGCCGCTGATGTCGCCGATCCCGGCTCCGCCTTGGCCATCGTTGCTGGCACAGTCACCGGGCACCATGTCCTGCACATCGAAGCCTACTCGCGCACCAAGGAAGAGCTACCCAATGGCGAGGGCATCAAGTCTTGTCCTTTCAGGGTTGGAGGTCGCTCCTAGCGGCTCTGGTACTACCCTAATGGCGAGCGCCCCCTTACACTGATTACATATCCATCTTCCTCTCCCCTTGAAGAGAGTGCTAAAGGGCCTGTCACCATCCACTACTAGAAATATGAGCATTCATCCTCTACCTTAGTACCGGTTGCTTTTTATCCGGTACTAATGTTAGCATTAGTACGGGGTCCAAAATTGGGGGGGTCCTCGGAGGTCTTTTAGTATCGGGTCGTAACACCACCCGGTACTGAAAGGTACGACCCGGTACTAATGCTCCTAGAACTTTTAGTACTGGATAATAACACCACCCGGTACTAAAGGATCACTTTTAGTGCCAGTACCGGGTTATAACACCACCCGGTACAAAATGATCACTTTTAGTACTGGGTGGTGGTAGGACCCAGTACTAAAGGTCTTTCCACGAGTTTACTTCAAAAATAAAGTATATCTACATTCATCACACGTACTGTGTAGGTAGACTGGTAAGGAAGGATCACGCGAGGATGGAGGTCGTGGGTTTGAATCCTCACGGACTGCGCACGTGCATATTACGCGTGACTTGTGACACACGCATATTTTTTTTCATTATTTTTTGGGAAAAAATGGATTAGTACTGGTTGGTCTCCCCAACTGGTACTAATACATACCTTTTAGTACCGGTTATTTGATCCGGTACTAAAGGACCTCCTTTAGCACCGATATAGAAGTACCGGTTGCACAGCCGGTAGTAAAGGGGGGTTTAGAGCCAGTACTGAAGGCCAGTTCCTCAGCAATGATCTAGAAGTGAGCACTGCCGCAACCACACTTGTATTGGCGGAACAGCACGACTGCCAGGGACTGAAGGAGGCTTGCATTGAGTTCGTGACATCTCCTGATGCACCGGAGGCCGCTGTCATGGTAACCGATGGCTTTGAGCATCTAACTAAAAGCTGCCCTGCTCTTGTGAAGGAGTTAATGTCCAACCTTGCTACCCGATTGTGCAAGAGAAGAAAGTTATGAGCATGAGCCTATGTTTTGGCAGTGACAATATTGGAATTACCCAGAAAAACGTTAGTGGATAAGCCTAAGCTATCAAGTACTACTTTAGTTTGTTATATGTGTATAGTCTCGTCGTCAAAAGTATGCGATGTACCTCGGCTTGTTTTTAGTTCAGTGGACGTATACTTTGTGGGTAAATTCTAGCCATGATGTAAGGAACAATTATTCTAATGCCACATGCAGCTACTTTAGTTATAATCCTGCATGCCTAGTACTACCATCAAAGTTAGCCAATTGTTCCTTCGTACGATGCTGGCAGCCAATTCAAATTCATGTTGCATGCATCTTCAGTTCAGTACAAAGGTTCATGGACATTCAGGGAGTACTAGGAACTCATTTCAGTCACTGCTGATGGACTTCGTATGAAAGATTTGGAAAGTTATTCATACTTGGATGAATTGACAGTTATACAGAGGTTAGTTGAATTACTCTATAGTCCTAGCACCTGTTTATCTCATGATATATTACTATCTTTTCTAGCAAATAAATGCATATCATGCTAGTGTTTTAATAGGTCCATCAGTCCAAGGTTTTCATGAAACCATGAATTTTTACCACTTGTTATCTGCATGAACAGTTGGAGTCTTTTGATAGACAAGATTGTGTCAAATCAGGAGTGCCGCAAAAGTTCCTTTGCTAACCACATGTAAAACTGGTTATCCACTTCATCTAGTCTCCAGCTCACTTAGCATGCGTTTAGCGCACTGGACATACACCTAGAAGTTGTTTACAGACTATTTGTTATTTGCTTTTGTGTTGTTTATGCGTCATTACTGTCTCATTTCACAAATTGAGCAGCATATGTACATGAATTTTGTGGAACTTCCTTTGAGCATCTGCTAAAAGCTGCCCTGCTCTTGTGAAGAAGTTAACGACCAAGCTTGCTCAAGAAACATTTTTGCTAATGTGAATTAGTTCATTTACAAAATTGCACATTGATTTCAGTTTTTTCTGACATTAGTTTAACTTTTATTTTGCTATGTGGGGAGTGCTTTGTTCAGTACAATGTGTCATTCAGGGTAAGTAGGATAAAGGCTTATGTATAGAAGATTTGCAAAGTTTATTCTTGCTACTAAAGGTGATGGTTATATAAAGCGAAAATTTTCAGCAATCCTAGTACTCGTAGTCATCCGTGTCTGTGTCTTGACGTATCACTATTTTTCTCTAGAATAAAAGAATGTTTGGGGCAGTACAGAAGGGCATACACCATGATCACTTAGTTCCTTGATTGTTCTTCTACTCGTTTGCGATCCATGAGGGCCTTGTGTACATATGAACTCTCTTTCCTTCTTAATTGAGAGGCAGAGCTCTTGCCATTTTCCTTCAGATAAAATAATATTCTCTAGCTAATTGATGCATAGCAGGCCGTTGCTTTTGTAAGTCTGTAGTTTCCAAGAATTTATTGCTACATGTTATTTAATTGCCAACTAAAGGCACTCTTGTGCCATTGTTTCTACATGAAAACTTTGCTGTATATATTACCAACGAGTCATGATATGCTTTTTTCGTATTTACAATATCATTTTTATTGTCATCTGCCTTATCTGCTTATATGTGTTTATTTCACACCACAGTTAATTTGATTCAACAATATTTCATTTGTTATCATCTTTGATTCAACAACATTTTATTTGTTACCATCTGAACTTTTACCGGCAATACTAGAAGTCGTAATGTGCTAACCTCACGTGTTGATTAATTTTATAACAAATTGTATACCAGTTCTGGTGCATGGATTGACTTCGACTAAAACACCAGCTTTCTGCTGAATTGGAGCCGAATATAAGATTGAACCAAACTGTGTTATTATTCTCTGCTGATCATCATAGATTCATACTTTCTTCATCTTGTCAGCATGGTGTGCAAGCTTGTCAGGTATAGCTATGGTCAGTTGGCTCAGGAGGATATGGAAAGATATGTGTTTGTATACTGTCTGTTTCATAACATCACTCTGCAGCCAAACAATTATAACTTGAGAGGTGGAAGCTGATTTGTGAATATAAATTGTGAAAGATTTCTAGTAAAACGCAGTTGTGATCTGGAGGGCGAACTAAATGTTTGTCCTCGGATAAGTACATTGCTTGTTGGAAATTCGACTGGAGGACCTGGAGGGGATTTTTGGAGGAATTATACTTACCAAAATTGGTGTTGCAAACATAACTGAACTGAAGTGTCACCATGAAAAATATTAAAGTGAAGTCTAATACTGATACCCCTGTCTAGTTCAACTAAACTGCTGTTTCTGGTATTGTCGATAGAATATCTTTACTGTGCTTGTGTTCTTCATGTTTGTGTTACTTTCGCGAGCTAAAGCAGAACCCTCCTTACAAGTTACAAATCAGGTGCAAACTCAGGTGACCTTTAGAAATCTTTGAAGCGTTACCTTTTGTTTCTTTTGACACTCTGTGCTACCAGTTTTCGGACAACTGATGCCTTGACTCAGGTGACCTTCTCTTGTGGGTGAGCTCCTAATCCATCAGGATTGAGTCCTTGGAGTAGTGTTTTACTTTTTACAACAATGGTCAAATGAGATAATTGGCCCCGCCATGAAATGAGCGAATTAGTTTTCTAGACTGTTTGCTGGGCATTTGACTTGAAAAGGTTTTCTTTTGCTAAATCTTTCTAGTGCACAATCTCATGCTGAAACTACAGGAATGGCTCTGGTCTCTAAAATTGGAGATTGCTCACTCGCTCAGCATCAGACCACATTATCCTTGTCGCTTGCACCAGTAAGGATGACAAATTTGAATTTTTACTGTCCTACATGATGGGCTTTGTAAAATTGCCATTGTAAACATGAGTTTTGCAAAATCACCACTAAAATGAGGAAAATGGAAAAGAAATCACTAAAATGAGGAAATGATTCAATGATGATTTTGCGAAGCCCATATTTGCGATGATAACTCCATTGTTTGGAATGTTAAAACATCCAAATGGATGGTCGCTTAACGGAGAGAGTTTTTTTTTTATCAAATTTTACCAAGTAACTGTCTTCTTGCATCTCATTGCCGTTTGCCCGGCGGCCGGCGGCGAGGTCTGGGCTGAACGGAAGTCAGACAGGCACCAGAAGCGGCCCATCCACGCGGAAAAAAATTGGGTGAGGACCGTCCGCAGGTCTGGGCTGAACGGAAGTCAGACAGGCACCAGAAGCGGCCCATCCACGCGGAAAAAAATTGGGTGAGGACCGTCCGCATACTTCTCTTATGCGGCCTCCCTCCCGATTTCTGCCGCATGGGTGTCCACCGCGATCGTGCGAGGGAACTCCGCTGGGAATGAAAGTGCGTGCTCGGCTCAGTCGCGTGGGAACGCCTGGGCTGCTAGCTCACTCGGCTCGCTCGTTCAATCGCTAGCTCCGTCGCTAGCTCGCTCGCTTGGCTCATCGTCAAAACCAGATGCGAAATAGAAACCAACGCTAGATGAGAAACAGAAACCGTCGTCCGCCCACGTTAAAACCTCCGCTAGATGATAACCGCCCGCCTCTCGTCAAAACCTCCGCTTGAGAATCCATTCGTTGTCTGCCACCACATCCCTTGTGTGCCGCCGACGCTACCACCGTTTTCCGGCGCCGTAGCCTAGGTCAGGAGAAGACGTCCTTGTGCGATCCTAGATCGTGGCATAGGAGGACAGCCGCCATAGAAATCTTCGACGAGCATCGCAGCCGTAGCAGCCGTCATGGGAGAAGGAGGCCAGGAGGATACCAATCTGCATTCCACGACAGGAGAAGCCTCCCCACATATCACAGTTGCAATGGCAGTAGGAAGCTAGGAGAAGGACAACGTTCTCGACTCATTGCTTACGGTGTCGTCTGTGCCTACCCTAACATACAACGGAATGTAGCCAACGCAGGTACATATTTTTTTCACATTCTTTGGTCATCATGAGTTTTCACGTATGTGTTTGACCGTGTTACATGACCTCCAGCTCCACTGATTTGTGACCATATATATGCTAGATTGCACAGAACTACTCCGACAATAACATTAGAGTTTGTTGCATGATACCCGAAGAAATAGCAGATGAAGCACAAGATAAGGTAACTAAATTACAAATAATTTGTTTAATTGAGAGCGTAATTTTTCATATCGCAAAGGTAAGTCACATTAATTCTTGACTTAATGTACAAGAGATGGCTGATGAAGTTGTGCAACCTATGATTGTTCCTGAAGTTGGAATGGCTTTCGAATCAGAGGATAAAGCTTATGAGATGTACAACACCTATGCCGGTAAGATTGGGTTTAGTATTAGAAAGAGCCATACAAAGCGACGAGGAGATGGGACTCTACGTCAGAAGTATTTGGTTTGCAGTAACGAAGGTCATCGAGAAACTGAGTCATCAAGGCACACTACAAGGACGGATTGTGGTGCTCGTGTTCAGTTTAGTATTAGTAAAGAGGGGATTTGGACGGTGAAAAAGGTTATACTTGATCACAACCATTACCTTGCTAGTCCAAATAAAAGGGACAAGCTGAGGTCCCAATGAAGTGTTCAAGAAGTGGACATGAAGCTAATTGGGCAGATGAGGCAATCCGGGATGAAGCCAGCCCAGGTTTTTGAGTTTATGAAGGAGTTTTATGGAGGAGCCGACAAAGTGCCATTCTCACGGATGGATTGCAACAATGAGATTGGCCATGAGCGCAAGAAGTACTTAGAATCCAATGATGCACAAACACTATTGGAATACTTGAAGCGTAAGCAGATAGAGGATCCAACTTTTTTTTATGCCATGCAAATAGAGAAGAAAGATGGTCGGATAGCTAATTTCTTTTGGGCAGACGGCCAATCTATCATGGATTACACATGTTTTGGTGATGTTGTGTCATTTGACACAACGTTTCAGACTAATAAGTTTGAAATGCCTTTTGCTCCATTCCTTAGAACCAACCATCACAAGCAGACTATCATTTTTGAGGCTGCACTGTTATTTGACGAGACTATACCATCATTTGTTTGGCTATTTGAAACCTTTCTAAGAGCAATGTCAGGCAAACATCCTAGCACAATCTTCACTCATCAAGACGCGGTCATGGCAGGAGCAATTGCTTATGTATTTCCAAACACAGGTCATCGCCTCTGTTTATGGCATATTTACCTTAATGTTGCTAAACATTTCAGCCATGTAATTCAAAAGCATCCTGACAAGTTTCTACCTGATTTTAAGAGATGTGTCTATGAAGACAGATCAGAGTTTTACTTAAAAAGAAGTGGGATGAGTTATTATGTGACTACAACCTTGAGGACAACAAATGGATGGCAAACCTATATGATTTGAGGGCAAAATGGGCTGCTGTGTATCGTGACTCATTTACAGCTGATATGAACTCGACCCAAAGGAGCGAAGGTATGAATAATGTATTTAACAAAAGATTTTGTAGAAAACTGGGTCTTTCGGAACTTCTTGAAGAATGTGAGAAGGTTTCCAGTACTCTTCATAATAATAAGTTGGATGAAGATTTTAATTCATGTCGAAAGAGCCCAGTTACTCATATTCTTCTGTTGAAGAAAGCAGTTGAGTCATATACAGGGAGGATGCATAAAGAGTTTGAGGAAGAATTTAGCAAACAATTTTCATTCTCTTGTAAGTTGTTGCAAGCCGAAGGGTCAATTCTAACATATACGGTTATGCATATGCATTCTGATTATGGAGCAACTATCATATTCAACAAAGCAGACAGTACCATTACATGTGCTTGCAGGAAGTACGAATCCATAGGTACGTATATATATTCAAATTTGAAATTGTAATAATACAACATCTAATACAAATTTATGAAACATGGCATTCATATCTGATACAAATTTATGAAACATGGCATTCATATCTGATAGGTATATTGTGCAAGCATGCTTCAAAGTTTTCAATGTCAACGATGTTTTCATTTTGCCTTCGCAATATATCCAACACAGATGGACAAAATATGCAAAGAGAGGATTTTATATTCAGAAACAAGGATATGAGGAGGAAAGTACACATGCCGCACGTATCTCACGGAAGGCAACATCTATTGCATTGAAGTGTTCAAAGTCAATTGAACTTTTTGATCTTTTGGAGGAAGCCACGGATAAGTTGGATTTGGATTGTCTTAGAGGGGCGTTTGGTTTCATTTGCTTATTTTTAGCATGTGTCACATCGAATGTTTAGATACTAATTAGAAGTATTAAACATAGACTATTTACAAAACCCATATAATAAAAGTGGAGGCTAAACGGCGAAAC
>NC_028458.1:19143843-19278449 GCF_000263155.2 Setaria italica | reverse complement strand
TCCATCATTAGCAAATGTTTATTGTAGCAACACATTGTCAAATTATGGACTAATTAGGTTTAATAGATTCGTCTCGCCGTTTAGCCTCCACTTATGTAATGGATTTTATAAATAATCTACGTTTAATACTCTTAATTAGTATCTAAACATTTAATGTGACGGATGCTAAAAATAAGCAGGAACCAAACCAGACAAAGAGCTCGTTGGCGCGATGAGAGAGGGCAGTGCTACAGGGGCCTGCGTCCAGACTGGTGATATGCTACCTGAAGTCTTCTGCATTTCATATACATCGCATCGACTTGAGTCCACTCCAGCTGCGGGCCCACCTGTCAACCTCGCCGCTTCTGTCCCGAACCCCTCTCCTGTCCTCATTCCCCAACCCAAAACCACCCCCTCGCCGCCGGCCGCCGCTCCGCCTCCCGCGCGACGCCGCCATGCCTGCGCCGGGATCCGCCTCGTCCATCGTCGCGGGCACGGTCACGGGGCACCACCTGCTCCACATCGAGGGCCACTCGCGCACCAAGGAGGAGCTCCCCAACGGCAGGTGCGTGCAGTCTCGCCCTTTCACGGTCGGAGGTCTCTCCTGGCGCGTCTGGTACTACCCCAACGGCGCCCAACCCGAATGCGCCGATTACATATCCATCTTCGTCTGCCTGGACGACAGCACCGCCGCCGCGGAGCGGCCGGAGCCCTTCAGGGCGCGAGCCAGGTTCAGTGTGCTCGACAGGGATGGAGAACCGGTGCCATGTCACACCCACACCACGGAAGTGCGCGAGTTCTCCGGCGATTCCACCGGGTACGGCTTTGACAGGTTCGTGAGGAGGGGATTCCTGGAGAAATCGGAGCATCTCAAGGACGACTGCTTCACCATCAGGTGCGACATCATCATTTCTGAGCAGCTCCGGACGGAGGACCGGGCCGCTGCATCTCCGCTCACCCCGGTGCCTCCGTCTGACATGCACAGACATTTCGGTGATCTCCTTGTGACCCAAGATGGCGCCGATGTCACATTCCAAGTTGCCGGGAAGACATTCAGGGGCCACAGATGCATTCTTGCGGCCCGGTCTCCAGTCTTCAAGGCAGAGCTCCTTGGCGCGATGAGAGAGGGCAGTGCTACAGGGGCCTGCGTCCAGATTGGTGATATGCTACCTGAAGTCTTCAAGATCTTGCTGCATTTCATATACAATGACTCGCTGCCGGAGATGGAGGGGCAAGAGGAGGCTGTGCTGGCTCAGCATTTGCTGGAAGCGGCCGATAGGTATGATATGCAGAGGCTTAAGCTGATTTGCGAGGACAAGTTGTTCAGGCACCTAGACGTGAGCACAGCCGCAACAACGTTGGTGTTGGCTGAACAGCACCACTGCCATGGGCTCAAGGAGGCTTGCATTGAGTTCCTTAAATCTCCTTCTGTGCTGGAAGCGGTCGTGGCAACTGATGGCTTTGAGCATCTGAGTAAAAGTTGCCCTGCTCTTCTGAAGGAGTTAATGTGCAAGCTTGCTGCCCGTTGATTCAGCAGAAGTAATTTGGAGCACAGGTCTAAGGCTTCAGTAATGATAATTGCAGCTGTCTAGGAAGAAATTGGTATCTGAGTTGTCGAATAGTAGTTAGAAGTTTTTTTTAGAGGTAGTAGTTATATGTGTAGTCTCATCCTGAAAAGCTTCCAATGTAGCTCCGATTTCTTCTGGTTCGTGGTCGTATCATTTCTGGGGAACTTGCAAACATGATGCAGCAAGAATCATCTGTCCTAATGCCATGTGCTAAAAGATTATTGCAAACCTGGAAATTCCCTGTAGACACTTGTTCTTTATTCTAATGCCTGCATCTGCACTCATTTCAATTTCTCTGGGTTGCATTGTTATTAGGTTTACTTTAAGCTCCTTTGATGCATCTTTTGTTCTGTAAAAATCAGTTTTGTTATATGCTCATCATCAAATCTTGGTTTCTTTATTGTCATATGTACAAGAAATGCCAATCATTTTTTGGGGGCTGAAATGCTGATGAATTTTTATCATCCAACAGTATGGCATTTTTACTGTGCTGCTTTTTTTTTGGCAATAAATGAAAGAGGTATGATTGGTTAATTTCATGGTGATCAATCTGATAGCAAATGCACACCTATGCCACTTCATGAAGATCTTCGTGTAAACTAAACTGATTGTGGTTGAATTGACGAGGGTTGACAGTTTTATATCAAAGTTGAAGTTCAAATTAGAGTTTCTACATCATACTTTCGGTGTGGTGTGCAGAACCACACCTGTCCCTCTTATTCCCTTGGCCCTTGGGCAGAGACGCAGAGTACCCTTGCCAATATGATCATTGACATTGAACCAAACGCATGCCTTTTGTCAGTTTGTTTATTAAAACGTCTATCTGTTGAGAGATTTGGGCTATGTAAAGATTTACAAAGTGAATTCTGTCATGCTCACGGTCGATAGCCATATATCCTATTAAAAATCTTGCTGGTGACCAACATTGTGTAGAAGATCTGCAAAGTCCTTCATGCTTATAACTACAAGTGATACCTGTTCATGCCCTTATTTCTCATTTTCTCTAGCAAATTAATGCATAGAGGTCTATAGGTTCCAAGAATTATGATGAGTACACATGTTAATACTGATGACCTGATAGTGTTATTTTGATGATGCTTAGTGTTCGGTTTTCGCGGATTGAGCATAAGCTAATTGCAGGAACTCTGGATTGGACTGTACCATCAGATTGGCATAAGAGAATCTGAGGTGTTAACGACTTGTCTGCAGCAGTAACTTCTCCATAGTGTAGATTGTTAGGTCTCTTCTAACATCATTTCTCATATTATTTCTGTATTTTCTTGTCATGACATGTTCTGTAATTTGCTTATTTTTTTACTCTATCCTGAACAAGCAAATGGCATAGTTTGCAGTTCTTTAAGTGATCATTATAAATTAAACAAAACTTAGGTAATATTTTGCTGCGATTCTTGAAAATTTGATTTTGAACTTGTTACCGGTGCAGCCTCTCTCTATTTCTACTGGATACAACAACAACAAAGTACAAGAAAGATGTCCAAATGTGCTGGTCACATACAACAGTTACATGCCTCCCCACAAAAAGCATCAGTTCAAAAGATGAACTACCAACTATCATTCTTTCTAATTGTCTATCACATTCACATAGATGAAAGCCTTCCATTGTTGCGCTTGATTGTTTGCACTACTATTCTGAAACTCGGTCAAGAGTCACATATATTTTGACTGGACAATGATGCAAAAAGAATTTTACTGAGCTTCTATGGATGTGTTTGGTTGCCTAGGTAAGGGCTAGCCAGGCTCCCCAGAGCCAACCAATCAATTTTTAACCGATCAATTTTTTGTTACCTGGTTAGACCCTTTAGCCAGGCTCCACCAATACAACCAACCTCTAGCCAGACTAGAGATAAACGTGAGGAACCCACGTCTCTAGCAAGCTGCAAGCTAGGCTTGCATAAGACAGGCGCACCCATCCCCTCACCCTCGGAACGCATCTCGTCCTCCTCTGCTCGTCGTCGTGCCTCTTCATCCTCTTCACCCGCACGGCGGCACTAGCCCGCACGGCCGGCGGCGCCCCGAGCGGCGGGGCTCACCAGCACGGCTGTCTTTGCCCCGAGCGGTGGCGCTCCTCGCTGCTGGCGGGCAAGGGCGCCGAGCACGAGCTCCCTCTCGTCGCTGTTGGACCCTTGCCCGCCACCGCGGGCACCTCCTGCTTCTCTTCCTACCCTTCCTTGAGTAGGGGCAAGATCGAGCAGCGGTGCGTCCGAGCCGCAGGCTCCGCTCTCGACGGCAGCGTCCAGGACAGGAGCGGTGACATGGAGGATAGCTGTGCTCCTGCTGCTGCTGGTGGCGCCATCGATATCGAAGGCACAGAGCCTCGATTTGGCCGCACGGGACCTAGATTCGCCCGCAAGGGATCTTGATTCCGTGGACCTTGAGGTCATGACGGCGAGGTAGGAGCGGCGGAGCTCCATTTGACTGCCGTATTCCTTCAATGACGCAAGGATTGGACAACGGCGGCGTGTGCTTGGAATCCTACGTTCTTGTTTTTCTCGTCGAGAAGCTAATGGCTAGTGCTTCCGTACTTTCGAATGTACTTCTCTTTTTATCTCATCTAGCGTTTAACAATTGAGGATCCGGTGTGTGAAGAGAACAAGAGAAGATAATTGGTGACAGTGAGCAGAGAGAACAAGAGAAGGAAGAGAGATAATTGGTGGTAACCTTCAACCAAGATGTGGTTACTGTATCACAATATAATATGCAGGCAACCAAACATGAGCCAGTGTAGTCGAGACTAACTTAAACTAGGCAACCAAACACGGATCAAATGCAATGTTGGAGACAGGCTTGAGCTAGCCAGGCTTAGGATCCTAGCCAGGCTAGACTTAGCCGAGCCACCTAACACACCTATGAATGTGTTTGGTTGCTTGGGTTAGTTATAGCCGGGCTAATAATTATGCATGGCCCAATGTAGCCTGTGTTAGTGTAGCTAGAACCCATCTGTTTGGTTGGGTGGCTACTCTGGGTCAGGCCAAGATGAATTCGTGTTTGGTTGATTGGCTAACAGTCCGGCCTGCATAACAATGGGCTTTGCATCATGTTTGGTTGGACTGGCCAAGCCCGGTCACTAGTGTCAAACACACGCCTGCAGTAGACGGCAGCAGCCATTCAACAATCGCTCAATCGCTCAGAACTCAACAGAACTCAACAGAAAACAACGTTGTCACTTGAACTCAACAGAACTCAACAGAAAACGCCGGGCTAATACTTCTCACTTGAACTCAACAGAATACTTCTCACTTGAACTCAATCGCTCAGAACTCAACAGAAAACACCGTTGTCAACCTACTTTGGCTTAAAAGACAAGGAACAAAACTAGCAGAATTCAGCCAAATCTGGTTCAAGTTGCACGATGATGCTACATGTTCCAAAGAAGCTCAAAACTGAATCATTCTAATGAGTAATAGCATATAGGTAGCACTGATAAACCAAATAACTGAGTATCGACCGCACAACTGTGTTTGCAAGTGACCAATTGAACTGATGATGAAACCTGAGTGCCAAGGGCCCAGGACATAGAAGTTCAGTTTCACCAGTACGCTATGCCTAGTAAGACTCTCTTTACTCAGGAAGTTTGCCTAGTATTGACTCTCTTTCCTAGCGACACAATAAGCGATTGCTCAGGAAGTTTGCCATTACAGGAGAACGGGAACGGGATGCGCTTCTGCTCCTGGGGCTTCTGCTTGCAGATCTTCCACGAGAAGGCTGCAAAAGAGTTAAATGAACTGCATTTGAACAAGCCATTTCATGGTGTAGCTGAGTAATAAAAAGCTTGGAACACTTACAGAAGAGACAGGGGATCGGGATCTAGATAGCGATCTGCAGAAGGTTCCAGAAACAAAATTTGTTACTTGATGATGCGTTAATAGAACCGATATAAAATTGTATCATAACTAACATACCATTTGAGATACTCATAAAAAGATAATATTTCACAGCATGTAAATGGATTGGTTCATAAGGGGAGCTACAATGCTTAGTACACATTTTGGTGTTTATGCTTAATACTTCCAATAAAATAATATTGTTTTTAAGCCTATCAGGTATTCAGGTCGTAACTGGAACTGCAAATAAGCAAACTAAGCAAAGTGCATCTTAAATATTATTATTAGTGTCAACTTATTTGAGATAAGAGCAAGCTCAGAATGCACATTTACAATAAAATGCTTAAAAAACATAATTTTTTTGTGTGCAAGAAGCACTAATATGAAAATTTTACCAGGATGGTAATATCAATTCAACAAAAAACTTGTGACTTAATAGTCAACAGTTGTTTCAGTAACACCACAAGATCCATTTTAAATATCCTTACTGTCAGTCCTATCTTGCTCCTAAGACTGGTTGTAGCCCACTTGTCATACATGCATCACAATCCAGCTCTACTATCCAATGACAAGTAGTAGTAGCATATAGCATATAACAAAAGTTCAGAGGTAAGCAATCACCCAATGACAAGTAGTAGTAGCATATAGCAGAAGCATATAGCATCAATTTTTTGTCTATATCTCTACAAAACATATGTAAAGCTAATAGGCTGCAATTCTTGGAAAAGGGTGTCATATCTCAAGCTGACAACATGCAGAAAGAACATGTAACACCCTAAAACTGTGTAAAGCTAATGAGCTAAAGCTAAAGCTAAAGCATTATTGACAGTGTAAAGCTAAAGCATTAATGAAATGAGCTAAAGTCATACCAGAAATGTAACCATAACAAGTCATATGACAAATATTCAGTGTAAGCATAAGGAGAGTAATTCTCAGAAGATAACTTACTTTAGAACATAGTGCTGGTAGACATTACTGTTGTATCAAAGAAGTTCATCTCCTACTTAAGCTGCATCTTATGATCACAGAAGGTTATTGTCTTCCAGGTAGGTTCTCATCCACAGGTCTCTATCTTCTGGTGACATCTTCACAAACTGAATAGCACTAGCTTTGTTTGCGGTCATGTGGTTCAAAGCTTTCATCAACAAAGGTCTTGGAAAACCTGGAGTGTTCATGCATGCTTCATATGTTCTAGGGTACACTTCAGCATGAGCAGCGTCTTGCACAGCAGCTGCAAATCCCCAGATAGCATCAGTCATTGCATGCATCAGTGAAGCATCCTCTTCGCTTACCATCCTCTTCCTCTTTCCCCCGCCAACCTTGCCTCCAGAGCTTGAAGCATCCTTTGTTCCTTCAGTTGGTGCCGCTGTTGCTAGAGCATCTGCCTCCACATCCATTGTCTCAGGCACAACAAATGGTTGTCCAAGGGCTTCATTTGATCCCATTGCAAACCTTCCTGTAGCAACACCACTTCCAAAGATCATCTGCATCTGAACAAAGTTCTTGATTGGGATGTTGAGGTACTCCGCATCCTTAGGGTGGTCCTGCAAATACTAATATTGCTTAAACATTGCTGGCAGTAATGCTTAAATCAGTAGTGTTATCATGTAGACAGCAAGTTCAACAACTCACCTTGATGTGCCCTTTGTAGTGCTCTGGTGCTAGTGTTATCATGTAGTTCTCTTCATCCCAGTTGGACCCGCTAAGCTCCTTCAGTTTGCTGATTTTCACCCATTTGGCCCGCCATTTGCGAAGATGATTGTACACCTGAGTTCCGCTAACCTCTAACCCTGTAAACTCACGCAGATCACTAGCCACACTATTCAGATGTACCTCTTTAAAACCTTTGTCGGTCTTTAGTCCCTCCCCAACCAGCTCAGTGAACCTCCTTAGGACAAATGCAGACATTACTTCTGTCCACACTAGTCTTGCAGGCCCCTGCCCACCATTTCCATGCCCACCACCTCCCTGTCCACCATTTCCCTGCCCACCATTTCCCTGCCCACCATTGCCCCCAAATCCCTCAAAGATACCCTCAAAGATACCATCATCCATCCCTGACTATGTAAGATAAGTATGTAAGACATATTGAAAGGTAACTGATGATCTACAGAGCACACATTTTAGAAATGTAAGACATATTGTAGTCAGACAGCTTGAAGTAACTGTTAAGTAACTGGAACTAAACAAAATAGCAAGAGTTACAGTGATCAGAAAAGGTAATTGATGATCTACAGAGCACACATTTTAGAAATGTAAGACATATTGTAGACATATTGTAGTCAGACAGCTTGAAGTAACTGTTAAGTAACTGAAATGTAACAGATCAAGATAATTGAGGTGTAACAGATCAAGATAATTGAGGTGTAACAGATCAAGATAATTGAAATGATAAGTGTAGAAATGTAACTAAAATGTAACTGATGATCCTTTGATCAAGATAATAACAGAAAAATATTTTAGAATCTAAAGAGCAAAAGTAACAGATAAGTATGTAAGACATATTGTAGAAATGTAACAGATAATTAGGTAAAAAAATAAGTAGGTAATCATTGCAGTGCAGCAAAGGTCTCAGAAAAAGTTAACAGATAAGTCTCATCATAGCAGAAAAGTAACAGATAAGTATGTAAGACATATTATAGAAATGTGACAGATAATTAGGTAAAAAAATAAGTAGGTAATCATTGCAGTGCAGCAAAGGTCTCAGAATAACTTAACAGATAAGTCTCATCATAGCAGTGCAACAAAGGTCTCAGAATAAGTTAACTGCATCATTGCAGCAATACATAGTCTTAACAAATGTTACAGCAACAACTGATAACAACAGTATATTCTAGTTTCTAAGGTTGCCCCTGTTATTCCACATTTGCTCAGCACAGTTGTCTCTCAGGGAGGCCCATGTGCTATTATCCACAATGACATCATTGTGGACAGTCTCATCATTCACATTCTCATTCCATGTGGACTCATTAGGTACATACTCATCTACTCCAAACCTAAGGATCCAATTGTGCAAGATGCAACAAGCTAGGACCAATTTGACTTGTGTCTTGTATGGGTGGAAAGGCTTATTGTCCAAGATCCTGAACCTATTCTTGAGAGCACCGAAAGCCCTCTCCACTGTGGTCCTAAGGGAGGAATGCCTGAGGTTGAAGAGCTCTTTAGGAGTCTGTGGCACCCTTGCACCAAACTCTCTCAAGTGATATCTTGTGGCTCTGTACGGAGGCAGGAAGCCTGGCCTCACTGCATATCCAGCATCTACCAAGTAAAATTTACCTACCATATGACAAACATAGCCAATGAGGTGGTGTTTCTAATTGTATGTGGTATAAATAGAAGCATCCTATTGTTAGTTACCTGGTGGCACCCTTAAACCATCTTCCCTTTCAAGAGCATCATTCAAGATTAATGCATCATGAGCGCAGCCCTCCCAACCAGCCAGAACATATGTAAACCTTAGGTCAAAGTCTACAGCAGCAAGCACATTTTGGGTGGTTGTGTGCTTCCTTCCTAGAAAGGCAGCCCTGATTGACCTTGGAACTCTTGCAAGAACATGAGTCCCATCAATTGCACCTATGCAATCCTACAATGTGAAACAAAACAGATGGTTACTACTTCCCATCAACTGCACCTATGTACTGGTTTGTGTATGCTAACCTTAAAATATGGGTTCCATCGACGGCTACCCACAATCTTGGGATGAATAGCAGTTGAGGGAGGTTGGATCATCTCTTGTCTAAGCTCACCAACAGCATAAAGGACCTCCTGAAAGTGCCTGCTAATGGTTTCAAATGACCTCCTAAAGGATAAATTGATTACCCTAAACCTTTGGTTGTGACCAACTACATGCAAGAACATTGCCACCTGCTCTTCCACATTACAGTGCATTGTGTCCTTCAGCAGCTCTCTTGTGCGGAGAAGGTCACACAGTTGGAAGAAGGGTGCTCTTTTCATTCTAAGGAGGTCAACACACCTAGTGTCATCAGCTTGATAAATGTAACTAAGATTGTTCTGCCTCTGTTCCTCTCTAGCACTCATGGGGGCATATGTGATGGGTGGTCTGGTGAGACAACGGCGCCTGAACCTAACAAACATCCAAGCTGTGACTACAACAACAAGTGATGCACCCCTCAAAATCAGCCATCGGCGTCTTTCAGCACCATCCATCCTCTAGAACAAAGCATCACATATATCAGAATACTACTATTTCATCAGTTGTGCTACAACATTTGAAAAGAAATGGATGCAAGTCACGGCTGCAACACCCAGACAGATGCGCCTCCCAGTGACAACCATCAAGAACCGTGCACTGCTACTCAGATAAGTTTAACTAAAACAATCAGCCAGACATGAAAAATTAGAAATTTGTCATCATTGACCTTGCTGCACCGCTCATATGTAGGTAACAAGAGTAACAATTTAAGCATTACTGCCAGATCTACAAAATCAGTCATATTGTACCATTTCATCAAGTAGATCTAATATTTCAAGAACATGAGAGCACAAATTCACAAATCAAGACACCAGTAACAAGCATCAAGAACCATGCACCGCTACTCATAAAACAATCGGCCAGACATGAAATTTATCATCATTGACCTTGCTGCACTGCTCATATGTAGGTAACAAGGTACCAATTTAAGCATTACTGCCAGATCTACAACAAAATCAATCTCCCAAGAATAAGCAAATCAAACACATCTCATAGGAAAGCATCACACGCAGAAGGGAAACCATGCGGGAGTGACAAGTCTTGAGAGGAACTCGCTCACAAACCAGTCCAAGGAGCCGCTAGGCAAGCGATCTTACCGGATCGAAGAAGCTTTCAACCTTGCTACGGGAGGAGGAAGACGAACAGGAGGAGGAAGACGAACGGGGGGAGGCGACGGCGAACGGGGGGAGGCGACGACGAACGGGAGGAGGTGACGGCGAACGGGAGGAGGAAGACGAACGGGGGGAGACGAACGGGAGGAGGACCCCGATTGCGGCGCAAATGGGGAGGGCAAGCGGTAACCTAGCGGCCACCGAGCTGCACAAGTCAAGCCACCGAGCTGCACAAGTCGGGCCTGGCTGGTTGGAAACGGCCGAATCGGCCGTATTAGCTGGGCCTGGCTATGCCCCCTCGGGTGGCTTGGGCTGGGCTGGCTAAGTCCTCTAGCCAGGCAACCAAACTAGTGCATCTTGCATTGGGCTGGCCTAGTTAGGGGGATAGCCACCCAACCAAACACATCCTATGTGACCAGACATTGTGCTCTGGGATAAAGCTTCAACAAGGCATCGAGAAACCTATTCAAGCTTTGATGAGCCAGGTGCATCTGCCTATCCCAAGCTATACTGCAGTTGCATATCAGTCCGAAAGAGCAGATCGGCAGGGTTATGCAACATCTGTTATGTTTCTTCTTGATCAGGGGCCAGTGAAGATGATTGGCTGGGTTATGCAACATAGCAGGTTCAAAATTTTGGCCGAAATTTCGGTCTTTCGATGGTGACCGAAATCACTGTTTGCTCGAAATTTCATTCTCGTCATCGAAAGATTCACTTTTTACTCCAAATTTCGACCGAAATTTTGCGAAATTCCGTGTTTTCACCGGGGACCGAAAAATTCGAAAAACGAAATCCTAATCCCTGTGTTTCTTCTTGGTCATAAGTGCAACTTCAGCAAAAATCATCTGGGGATCAACTAGGACTGGTGAGTTTGCATCTGCATGTGGCGATATGTGCATTGAATAAAAGAGGAGCTTGAATCCTCGTACAGCTGTTAGCCTGTTACACAGTGTAACTTACACTACGTGGAGTCTGAGATTTCTTTGTTGCTGGTCAGAGCTACGTGGAGTCAGAGATTTCTTTAATTCTTTGTTGCTGGTCAGATCTAAATTCGTTTGTGTGCTGGGCACATAGCTGCCTCTTGAGTTATATATGAACTCAGAAGCTAGATGGATGTAGCGCTGTAGCTGTAGTTTAACGGCTAATGCCATGCAATTTGGCCAAATATGAATTCTTCTGACTTCTTTGGCAATTTGCTCAATACCAATGCAAACGATTGCGAGCTGGAAAATATCATCCAAAGGGACCAGTGAGTTGCGAAATGCCAGTATCCTGACGGAGAGGCACTGGAAGTTCGTCATTGGCACTGCATGTGGAGCAAAAAATTTGAAGATTCAGTTAACCCGTTTGATCAAATCTGTCTCTTTTACAATGGCGTTGAGCAAAATAAACTCTTTGGAAATTGGACGGACATGAGTCACCGTTGAAAGTGCAATGTAACAACTTATTCGTTCTCCAAATTGTAAGTAGAGCCATCTTATCATAGGAAGAAAAACATGGAGCACTGAGTTTCTGATTGACAAATACCTCACTATGGGAAACAGTAAAGTTGCCGAGTGCCACAGGCACTCGGTGAAGACCAAAAACACTCTGCAAACAGGTGTTTGCCGAGTGTCAAACATCGCGCACTCGACAAAAGTTTTGCCAAAGGCCGAAAAGACACTCGGTGAAGATAAACACTCGGCGACAACGGCGGTGACGGCGTCCAGGTTAATGGCAAGTTTGCCGAGTGTCAGATGGCAGACACTCGGCAAAAAATTAAAGTTTGCCGAGTGCCGGCCTCAAGGCACTCGGTAAAAAAAATAACGTTTGCCGAGTGTCAGTCGGCAAATACGTAAAACTTTGCCAAGTGCCGGTGGCTCGACACTCGGCAAATACGTAAAACTTTACCGAGTGTCGGGGTCGTGGCACTTGGCAAACATGGGTCACCGGGAGCATTTTATGCCTTCTTTGTCGAGTGTTTAAGCCAATACACTCAGCAAAGAAGCACTAGATAGTGGTGAAACTGCCACCTTCTAACATGCAGTGCCAAATGTCATACGTGGGGAGTACAAAAAGTGTGGAGGGTGAAGGGAAAAATTGTTTTGGTTTTGCCGAGTGTCGCAAAAAACACTCGGCAACCATTCATGTTTGCCGAGTGCCGGAGGAAACCACTCGGCAAACACATGTCTTTGCCGAGTGTCGACCGCGGCACTCGGCAAACTTGTAACTTTGCCGAGTGTCTGCAACGGACACTCGGCAAAGGACTAACGTCCGGCACGCTCCTCTAACGGACGCCGCACGTGTCGGTCACGTGGTTAAAATTTACCGAGTGTTAGTTGTTTGCCGAGTGTCGGTTACGAGTTTGCCGAGTATCGGTTACGAGTTTGCCGAGTGTTTTCAGTTTGACACACGGCAAACACCTCCTTTGCCGAGTGCTCGAGATAAAGCACTCGGCAAATAGAAAACACTCGGCAACTTTACTGTTTCCCGTAGTGCCTTAATGCTATAGGGGAGCGAATATACTCTTCGAGCTCTGAGTTTTTTTTCGGTAGTCTTATCCTCTGCAGGAACTTGTAACACTGATGCGAGAAATGATTATTCTAATGCGTATGCAGTTAGTTCTTTATTGTCAATTGTTCTTTCACTTGATGCTGGCAGCCAATTGAGTTTCAGGTTGCACTGAGATTAACTTTACCTTTATACTTTTATAGCTACTTTAATCTCACTTAAAAGTGGAATTCTTTCTCGGGATCCTGTTCATGTCTTCAAGTATTTTAGTAGTACTAGTTGCACTGTTGTAGGCAGGCAGTATAACGGTCAACGGAATACTGTTCAAAGTTCAACGTACACTAACCCCTGTCAATTTTTTTTTCCACGCATTAAAAAACTTGAAACAGAGAAACTTCGAAGAACTTCAATGTCAAGCCCTTTTAGAGTACTTATCATCTATCTTCAATTGATAACTACTTGGTACATTGTAGTAAAAGGGATAAATATGCTAGGTAACATTGCATATATATAACAAAAAACTGTATATATCTCTAAGGATCCAACATATATGTAAAGGAAATCGACAACATAACCAATATCATTCAATATTACCTTTAGAGGCGTCGCGCTTAATAAGCAACAGACGAAGCCTGGTCAGGATTATTTCTTCCTTCCGGAGAGAGTTGCGGAAGTCCAAGCATGCACGCTTCAGCCCTTGGCAGTTGTGTAGCTCAGCCAGCGCAAGGATGCTTGCCACCGTGGTTGCTTCAATGTGTTGGCATAAATTATCTTCGCATATCAGCTTCAATTCTCGAGATCGTAAGAATCTGCCGCCACGTACGAGCAAGTGCTGCCACAATATCATTACATCATCGTCGTAGTTGTCGTCACTAATCTTTGGCACCGAGTCGCGGTAGATGAAACTAAGCAATAACCCGAACACTTGTGGTTCCATGTCATCTATGCGTAGGGCGCTCGTAGTCGTGCCTTCCTTCATGGCGCCAAACAGTTCAGCCTTGAAGACCGGAGACCGGGCTGCCAGCACGCGGCGGTGCGCCATGAATGTCTCGCCGCCGACCTCGAACGTCACGTCGGCGCCCGGCCTCACCGTCACCGGAGAGGAGGAGGCTACCGAGATGCTGTTGAATACCTGTTCGTGGTGACACCACAACCGAAGAAGAACGCTCGGTGCTTGCACTATTCGTGGTGACGATGATGTCGCACCTTACCGTGAAGCTGTCGTTCTTTAGATGCCTTGATCGCTCGAAGAGGCTTCTTGTCACGAAGCTTGAGTAGCCAAAACAAAATCCACCAGAGACGTTCCAACTTGGCGACGTACGGATGCGCGACGCCTCTTGCTTCTCAACCTGATCAATGAAGCTGAACTCACACTGCAACGCCAGATGATGCTCGACGGCGCGACGACGGTCCTCGTCGAGCGAGAGGTAGAACGAGATGTAGTCTGTATTGTCGTATTCGAAGCCATTAGGGAAGTACTCGATAAGCCACCGGTAGCCTCCGACTCTGAATCGTTGGGACTTTATACTCTTACCACTGGGGGGTGTCATCTTTGGTGCGCGAGTACCCGCGGACCACGAACAGGTGGTACCCGCTGTCCGATGATCGGCGGCGGTGTCCCAGTCGGAACCCGACGCCTCGCCGCCGCCGCCGATGAGAGATACGCCAGCAAACGACATGGAGAACGGCCGAGCAAAGCACCCGTGATTCCGCCGGTGGACCTGTGGATGTTTTTTGGCCGCGCGCTGCAGGCACTACCTGTGGATGTATAAACAGATGGTCCCACATCAGACTTCGAACAAATGCTTGCGTAGCTTCAATAATCAATGCCTTAATACTAGTAAGCAAATAAACAGATGGCCCCACATCAGACTTTTGGGAAGAGCCCCACCACGGCACCACCGATGGCCCATGGGTTCGAATTCGATTATCACATTCCTTAATAAGCAAGGGCTTCGGTACCACCAGTTACCACTTACCAGGGAAGAAAATTCTCAGCATCGCCCGCTGCAAAACTGACCTGATAGTTGTCCATTAATATATCTTCTGTTTAGTACAAAGGTTCATGCAGCTTTCAGGGAGGAGCACGAATTCTTTTCAGTAGGAATAGCAATGATTTTTTCGGAGTTGCAAGTACTGGATCCCTAGCTCGTTACAGGGCATCTCGTGGGGCATTACAGCCGCCAGAGCAGTAGATCGGTCTATTTTTTAAAAAAAGCAGTACATCGGTCTACTGGAGAAAGCTATGCCCTAAACATTGCCACTCGCTAAGCAGTCTGAGCTCAGCGGTGGTAAGTTTTCTTTTTGGCCACTCGCTAGGTGTAATGACACACCTGCTGATGTGTTATAATGTGTTTTGTTTGATGTGTTATAATGTGTTTTGTTTGACTGCTCTAAGGGACCAAAATAGAGCTATGCTCAGCTCGCAGTCATCCCATCAAATTTGATCCCACAATGAAGCAAATATATTTAATTAGCATTGACAATATTAAAAATGCTACTCCATCCGTCCCAAATTATAGGTTATTTTAACTTTTCTAGTAAATATCTTTTCATATGAATCTATATATACGCGATGTCTAAACTGTACATAGGGAACTAGTTACGTAACGTGCCATATTAATACAATTATCCCTCTATATTTTACTTTATTTTAAGGTGCGCGCGTGGTGTGTGTGTGGGGTCTTAGTATCACGGCTCAACTGGATTGATTTTGACTCAAGAAGACCCACCTGCATATCCGGATATAATTGTTGCCCCCAAATTACCTGAAACCACCACCAGCTGCAAAACCCTCGCCGCCAGCCACTGCTCCACCTCCTGCATCATGCCGGCGCCAGGATCCGCAGCGGTTGACGTCGACGAGCCCTGCTCCGCCTCGGCCATCATCGCGGGCACGGTGACAGAGAACCACCTGCTCCACGTGGAGGGATACTCCCGCACCAAGGAGGACACTCCCAATGGCAAGTGCATCAAGTCTTGCCCTTTCAGGGTTGGAGGTCGCTCCTGGCACATCTGTTACTTCCCCGATGGCGAGCGTTCCCAGTACGCCGATTACATAGCCATATTCATCTCCCTTGTAGAGAGTGCTACAAAGCCAGTCAAGGCGCGAGCCAAGTTCAGCCTGATGGATCAGAACGACGAGCCGGTGCCGTCGCACTCGGTATCCACAAACCTATACGAGTTTCGGGTCCAAGGCAGACCATTGGGCGTGTATAACTTCATCACGAAGGCAGAGACATATTCTTGCTGCGCGGTCGCCGGTCTTCAAGGCAGAGCTCCTTGGTGCCATGAGAGAGGGCACCGCCACAGGGGATTGCATCCGGATTGATGATCTCTTGCCTGAGGTGTTCAAGATTCTGCTTCATTTCATATACAATGACTCGTTGCCGGAGATGGAGGTGCAAGAGGAGGCTGCGATGGCTCAGCATTTGCTTGAAGTAGCGGACAGGTATGACATGCAGAGGCTCAAGCTGATTTGCGAGGAGACGTTGTGCAACTACCTAGAAGTGAGCATGGCCGCAAAACCACACTGGTGTTGGCTGAACAACACAACTGACAGGGACTAAAGGATGCTTGCATTGAGTTTCTGAAATCCCCTGGCACACTGGAAGATGTCATGGCGACCTATGGCTTTGACCATCTAACCCAAACCTGCCCTGCTCTTGTCAAGGAGTTAATATCCGAGCTTGCTACCCTTGATACAAGAGAAGAAAATTAGGGACATGAGCACAAGGTTTTAGTGAAGACAATTACAGCTACCCAGAAAGGAAACTATAGTGGCCATGCCTAAGTTTTCAAGTAGGAAAAAGCTAGCGCGTGCTCGATCGCGCTCGCTCCAGAGTGCGCGGCCTGCGCGGCCTACTGCGGCCCATTTGTTTCGCTGCGGCTCACGTACTTTTTATTTTCCTTTCCCCTTTTAAAGCGTGATAACTTTCTTCTCAAGTGTCTATTTTCGATTCCATTTGCACCACTGCATTCATTTTGATGACGTCTATAAAACTAGATCCATGATGAATATATTTTTAATATATTTTTTATATTCTAGCAACTTATATTGGGTACATAATAGCTGGTTATATATGAAGTGTGTAGCAATTTATGTATAAATCTATCAACATATTATATACATAACTTGCTACATTTTTTTTATCCAATATAGTTACGTATTTGAGGATCTCATTTGTCTCTGTATATATGGATACATTAACTCCGAAGAAGCTATTACATTGACTTTATGTGAGTTATAATTAATATAATATGTAAGTTATAACATGTTCTCTATATAAGTTACTCCATATAAGTTGACTGATAATACCATATTTAATTAATAAGTTGTTATACAGTTTGTCCATAAGTTGCCAATCGTATAAAACAACATCAAAATATATCGATCTTGTTTTTTTAGATCTCATCATTAGGAACACAATGGCACAAACGGAATTAAACAGACACTTGATGAGTGAGTTATGCTTATTTAAAGAAAATGTACTAGCATTTCCCATAACTGATATATCACTGACATCATCTGGACCCAGCACGGCAGTAGAGTGGCGGAAGCTGGGATCGTGGGATAGTGCAGTCCTTTCAAGTATTAGTTTTAGTAGTTATGCCTGTAGTCTTGGTCTCAGAAGTATGCGATGTACCTCTGTTGGTTATTGTTCGTTAGTAGTATCAAATACTTCTACTTTTAACAATGGTGCAATAAGGACTTATTGTAATGTCATATGCAGAGCATGCACAGTAACATCGAAGTTTTTGTAATCATTCATTCGTAAGATGCTGGAGCTAATTCAATTTCAGGTTACAGAGATTAATTTTACTTTTAGCTCCTTTAAGACATCTTCTGTTCAGTGCAAAGGTTCAAGCAGTTTCAGGTAGTAGGACTTCGTTTCATTCACTGCTCACTTCTGATGGGCTTATGTATGAAAGATTTGGGAAATTGTTCACACTTGTATGAATTGATTGTTATACACAATTAAGTTGAATTTTCTCTATAATCCTAGCACCTCACACCTGTTCATGTCCTGATATACTATTAGTTTTCTCTAGCAAATAAATATATACATGTCATGTTGGTGTTTAAACTTTTTATAGGTCCATGGTTTCCATGAGACAAGAATTTGCTGTTATTGCTACTCGTCACATGTTCCGGTCTCCATCCTCGGGGTGTCGGAACATCCAGTCACTCACATGACCAAATTCTAGCCGTTAGAAAAGTAACAGTGAAAAGTTCTTCTGGTGTTTGCTTCAATGTTTTTGAGCTAAGCATCGGATCATCCGGTGCTGAAGGGAGTTTGGCTCAAAACCTTCTGTCAGCTTCAATTGAAAATATGCTTCCTTCGATGCATTCATCCGACGGTCATCCACAGGACGTCGGATCAGTGCTGAAGGCCCAAAACTCAAAAATCTTCTATCAGCTGGAATTGAAAATATGTTTTGTCCGATGCTCTGTACCAATTCATCTGATGGTAGCATCGAAACAAAGGATGCCTTCCTTCAGGAATTCCAATCCCAGAAAATTTATCCAATGCAACTAAAAAACAGGGCGTCGGATCATCCGACGGTCCCTTTATCTGTATAACTCATCCAATTCAATCTCCTTTGAGTTCTTCAACGATTTCTTCACTTTTTGAGTTCTTCCATGAGTTGTTTAAGCTACCAAGTGCCAAAGAGTATTGAGTGTGCATCATTTTCATGGCTAGCTTTACATGATCAAGCTACTATCACCGAAACCCCTCTTAATAGTATGGTCCATGAGCTACACTAAGTGTCCTTCATCTCTTTGTGACACTTAGTTCTAGAAAGATCCTTAGCCTTGTCGCATTAGCTCCATGTCCGTTACTGCAATTCAAATTAGGGGTCCACATTCTACTATACTCGTGATGAGATAACCAATGATATATCCGCTTCAAAACACACGGGTTAGTCACAAGCATAAGGTTGTCATTTATCACCGAAACACACCCTTACTAAAGGTACGAAAGGGCCTAGATGACGCCTAGGTGCTTCAGCAGACAAGCACCACAACTTGGGCTTTAGGAGGCACGCTTGCAGTTCTTCCCCTGCTCCTTGCGACTCTGTAAGGAATTGGTGCTTGTAGTCTAAGAGGGGGAGGGGGTGAATTAGGCAACTTAAAAACCTTAACCTATGGCTTCCACTAGTTGCATCAAAACATAAACTAGATCAAGCTATCTAGATGTGCAATCTATAGTTGATCTAGTATGAAACTCTCATCCCAAAATAAGTTTTGCAACCTATAGCCAATCCTATCAAGATATTACTCTAGGAAAGTAAAGGCACATAAGTTGCAAGTATGAAATGTGAAAATGTAAGGAGGGGATGAGAGGAAGCAGACTCTTGACACAAGGATTTTTCCCGTGGTATCGGTAGGCACTAAGCCACCAGTAGTCTAGGTTGTCGAAGCACTCACACAAGAGTATTGCTTCTCGGTCACCAAGTCTCTCCCAAGGCACCCATTGACTTGCCACAAAGGCTCGGCCACTAAGGCACACGCACAAGTTCCTCGATCACTTTGATGCTGTTTCCACTAAGGAGCTTCTTCACGAAGGAAGGGGGTCTCCACGTCCCCCACACAAGGTTGTCGACGCCGCTTCATACCAAGCCGGAGGGTCGAAGACTTGCCGGTGAGCCACCAAGGCTTCAGGGCACCAGCACACCTCTTGTACAGCGATGGTTCACTCTAGAAACTGATCATAAGGTTGGCACACCTTGCACTCACTCCTCTCTAGGCCTATACAAGCACTAATCCCTCTCCTAAGCTTATGCTAAGCCTTTGATGAATTACTTAAGCACTTTTGGTGGCTTGGATGTGTTCTTGATGAGTCTGGGTCTTCAAAGCATCCCTAGACACTCTAGCAACTCCAAATGGGTGAGTGGTGGGGTATAAATAGCTCTAAGGGCTCAAAGAGCCGTTGCTCCACTGGCTAGTAAAAAGGATACCATCAGATGTTCCGATAGTCTATTTTTAGCTTGCATCGGAACATCCGGTGCAACTAGCCGTTGGAATCCCTGTGCCCAAATTCCTTAGAAATTTATCCAACACTTTATCCAGTGCCCTATCGGATCATCTGGTGCGACTATTCACGTCACATAGCCATTGGATCCCCCTGACGTCATTGATCCGACACTTTCTCTGATGGTGCCATCGGATCATCCGGTGCTAAAGGCATTCTGGCCAAAAACGTTCTGTGTGATTTCAAAGTAAATATGCTTCGTCCGATGGTTAACTACATAGAGCATCGGAACATCCAGTGCTATATGGTTTCCTCTGCCTCCTCAGCAAATTGCTTCGACGCTTGTAAAATGACCCCCATCGGATCATCTGGTGCACTCAAGATTTTTCCCTATTTTTCCCGTTCTACCAATTGCTTTGATGGTTAGTCCAACACTTGGTTTGGTGGGCCATCAGAACATCCGATGGTGTATTTTTCCTTCTAACTCATCCAAAGCAAGCACCAAATATACCGTCACTTGGATGGTCTAGAATTATTCTATCTCTAGATTTTTTCTATCATTTGGATGCTTCAATACCATAGAACAATCCTAGATATCATGGCTTGGTCACTTAAATACCATAGCTTGGATATTCGAATACCATGACTTGGATACTTGAATACCATGTACTCGAGCATATTTGAATACTCAATCCAATGGAGTACTCAAAAGGAGCACCACAAACTAATTGGCGACGTCTACAGAAATACTCGGGACTGCTGCATTTGACTAAAAAGTACTCGGGCTTGTCGGCCATACATCTATAGGCCCACCGGGAGGCTTGGGCAGTCATACAATATAGGGATGTACACCAAGACGTATCAGACATGGAGACTACGGTGCAAGACGGCGTGGTCCATGTGGCAGATAAGGACTACTTAAAGATTAGGAAACTACTCGTAGCAATTAGAGTAGGACTCTCTAGTCGAATCTTACTAGTACCCTTGTACAACAACTGACCTGTAACCCTGCCCCTAGCAATATAAGGCAAGGCAGGGACCCCCTCCAAACATCTCATCAATGAATACAAACCAACCAACACACAGGATGTAGGGTATTACGCGACATAAGTGACCCGAACCTACCTAAATTGTGTGTTTGAGTTCACCTTCAAGTTCCTAATCTTCGGTAAGCCCCATGCACAAAACACTACCTTGGGTACCCCCTCGGTAGGTTGCTAGGTCTAAACACCGACACCAAGTATGGGCACGATAGGTTGTCGGGCGGCCCGAGGCATGGTAGTCTACTGGGCCGCCTAAGGCACGACGCGGCCCACACGGCCTGCATCGGTGCCACCGCCCCGTGCACTGCCTACTAGCTCTCCACTGTTGCCCTGTGCGCCACCACCTCGGCTTGCTATCACTACCCTTAGTACGCCGCCACCACCACTGATGCCCCCGTGCCCCATCACTACCCTAGTGTGCCGCTCCCGCCACTTACCATCTTGCACATCGCTGCTCCTGGCAGCCCCCTGCGGCCGCAGCAGCCCTCTGTGTGCCGCACCTCGACCAACCCGCTCGTCGTTGCTGCCACCTACTGTCGGGGAGGTGGGGAGCATTGAGGGAGGCAGAGGCCAAACGAGAGGATTAGCCGGAGGGAAGGGGGATGGGGAGGCCACCGGGAGGGATGAGAGACAAATGGAGGAGGATGAGGAGCGGCTGTCGGCTGGAGAAGGGATGAAGGAGCGAGAGGAATTGGATGAGGAAATGAGGATCGGATAGGAGAACTGGGTGGCTATATGTGGGCTGTGGTGGAGTTAATAGGCCTCCTCGGGCCGGCCACCTAAAACCGTGCCAGGTCAGGCCGCCTGTCGTGTTGGGTGGCGGTCCACGCCCGGCACAAGCTACTAGGGCGAGCTGGCATGGGCACGGAGCCCTTCGTGCCGGGCCGGGCCAAAAATTTCAATCTTCGTGCCGAGCGAGCAGGCCACGGGCTGCATGGACATCTGTAGCCATTGGTAGTCATGACATTCATCTACAACATTTATATAATACGCTTTGTTTCCTCTATTAATTTTAGACAAATGAGCACCAATAAAAAATAAACATATGTATTGCGACTTGCGAGGACCGTTCTTGGACCTAGTAAGAGGTTTGACATGCCATGCTGGTACCGCACGACATGTCTAGCGTGCGTGCCTACCACTAGGTTGATTCATGTCTGGATGGATGATAAGAAAATAGGACAAGTATGATAAGAAGTAGATTGTATCCGTTTCCTATGATAATTTCTTGTCCTTATGCAGAGACCTGAATAATGACATATCAATGAGATTTATTAAAAAGAAATACCACTTTACATTTGTTTGAGAAAGAACAGAACAAAAAAAAATTAGTGAAAAATCAATCCTACCAAATCTTACGCAACACCTAGCCGTCGCATCTGCATCTCACATCATACATTCGACCGCGGATGGGAGTCAAACTTGCTTCCTCTGTTCCTAACTCCAGACTTTCCTTCTTTGCCCCGGGAGATCCCACGCAAAACCCTCGACCACCTCCGACGCCCCCACCTCTGCACCCACCCAACCGCTCACCACGCCGCATACGTTACTCTATGCCGACATCCTCGCCAGCCACCGGCGATGGCGCCCCACCGACCTCGGCCTCCTCCTCCTCCTCCATCATCTTCGGCTCCATGAGCGGAAGCCACGTGCTCAAGATCGTCTGCTACTCGCACTCCAAGCAGAGTGTTGTCAATGGCCGGAGCATCAAGTCTTGCAGGTTCTATGTGGCAGGCCGTAACTGGCATGTGCAGTACAACCCCAACGGTTGGAAATCGGAGGACACCGATTGCATATCTCTCTATCTTGTTCTTGATGATAATGTCGCCGAGGCCGTGAAGGCGTAGGCCAATATCAGTTTACTTGACCAAGATGTCGTCTAAAGAAATTCATTTATGGATTAAAGCAAGCCTCTAGACAGTGGTATCTAAAGTTTAATGATATAATTAAGAAATTTGTGTTTTAAGAGAACATAGAGGGCAATTGCGTCTATGCAAAGTTCAAAAATGAAAAATATATTTTCCTAATTATGTATGTGGATGATATCTTACTTGCGAGCAGCGATATCAGTCTACTGCAAGAGACAAAGAAGTTTTTGTCCTCAAACTTCGATATGAAGGATCTCGGTGAAGCATCATATGTTTTGGGCATAGAAATTCACCGACATAGAAAGAATGGGGTTCTTGGATTATCACAAAGGGCATATTTAGAAAAGATTCTAAAGAAGTATAATATGCATGCGAGTAAGGCCACACCTGCTCCCATAGTCAAGGGCGACAGTTTTGGGAATTTCAATGTCCTAGGAACCAATACGAGATCGATCAAATGAAAGCGGTTCCATATGCTTCAGCTGTCGGAAGCCTACAGTATGCACTCGCCCTGACTTAGCTTTTGTCACTAGGGTTCTTGGAAGATATCAAAGTAATCCAGGTGTAGAACACTGGAAGATGGTAAAGAAAGCATTGCGTTATGCGCAAGGCACAAAAGAACTCATGCTTACATATAAGAGATCTGATTCCCTAGAGATAAAAGGGTATTCAGATGCAGACTTTGCGGGAGATAGAGATGATAGAAAATCCATGTCTGGTTATGTGTTCACTCTCGCAGGAGGAGCTATTTCGTGGAGAAGCTCAAAACAGAAAGTAACTGCGTCATCCACGATGCATGCAGAATTTATAGCATGTCATGAGGCCACGGGGCAGGCGATGTGGTTAAAGAAATTTATACCCGGATTGAGAGTGGTCGATTGTATTCATAGACCATTAAAAATGTACTGCGACAATGAGCCAGCAGTATTCTATGCTCACAACAACAAATCAAGCAATGCTTCCAAAACTATTGAGATAAAGTTTTATGTTGTGAAAGATAAAATTCAGGATCGCACTATAAGTCTCGAGCACATAAGAACAAAGGATATGCTTGCGGATCCGCTTACGAAAGGCTTACCACCCAATTTGTTCAGAGAACATTTAGCCGGCATGGGTTTAAAGAAAAGCTTATGATTCCTGGATTGTAAAGGGCCCAAAAGAAACAAAATTATCTCAAAATAGAGAGGTGTGTTGTAGCTGTTGATTCTATCGGCGATTAAGCTGTGACGATGAGGCATGCTCTACACATTAATCTATGATGAAACTAATAAAAGCGAAAAGTGTAAAGTTAAAAGTAAATGATGAGATCAAGGGGGAGAATGTTAGATTGATCTCCTCCCCAATGGGCCCAAAAGCCCATCAGGACCCTGATCCGCGCCCTGATCGGGGGCGCCCACCCTAGCATTGGGTGGTGGGCCCCTGTCGCGCTGCGCTATATAAACAGGGTGGGGACCACAGCTCGGCTCACGAGGTTCGCCGCTGCCAGTCGCCCCACTGACACACCTACCGATCTAGGTTTTGCACAGTAGCGACGGGAAGCACCACCGCCGCCGAGCCGGCGACGCAACTGCACTGCGCGTCACTGCCTTGCACAGACTCCATCACGCGAATGAGAGATGGCCAGCAGCTCCGCTGCCGCCGCCGCGCCGGCGACGCAACTGCACTACGCGTCGCTGCCTTGCGCAGACTCCATCACGCGAATGAGAGATGGCTAGCAGCTCCGCTGCTACCACCCATAGGGGTGAAGGTATTCCTATCTCTCTCTCTCTCGCTCTCGGTTCACACCAGAAATCCCAAGACCTTCATGTTTATCGTGATGCCGACTAGATATGCATCTAGAGATTCTAGGCTCGCATCTAACAAGTTGCACTTCCCCCTAAGGTAAGGATCGGATTTCGATAGACTATTCACATATATGCTCGCGCCCTTCGCCCAAGCTCAGGCGAGATAAGGCCATATATGGCCTTCAGACTAAAGGTTCCACCTCTTCTGTCAAACCTTTTTTCATACACGGCCTTGGTATTTATTTGGAATTCGAGAATTATTATATTGACCATCCCAAATATTCCAACAGCAACTAGTAAGTTATGGCACTCTAGACTCTGCTAGCTTGTCACCAATAAATGCTTTCCTTTCCACCCATCTGTTCTCAATTCTCATTTTGATGATCCTCCATTTTTTAGGATCACCACCATTTTCTCTCATTCGCTGCAATCATGTATTGTTGGGCTACAAAGGTAGGTCAATTTGTGGCAACCTTTATAAAAGCTTTGAATCTAACGTTTAGAAAACATATTAGTCTGTTTTGTTGAATTTCTCTCACTTCACTGCTTTTTGGTAATAGAATTATTGTTCTGAAGTTTAAAGCATGGAGAGGTGATATACTGTTATGGAATTCATGAAACAAATCAATCATATCATCCCTAATAATTTTACAGAAAAGTTGATGAAACTTAGGTGAAATTTATCTGTCGGTACATTGTGCTTAAGGAGGTTACTTAACAACGTGCTAATTGTGGTTTTATCTCTGTTATGTTGCGCTTAAGGAGGTATCAGCAATCTGATATTGTTCACTTAAAACTGATGAATCGGAGTCTCAGACACCTAATTGGCATCTGCACTGATCATTTTCTAGAAGCGTTTGAGACAGACGGCGCTCTAATCCAATTATTTCGGTGGTTACAAATTCAACCGAAATAAGAAGAATCTTTGGATGCACGCTAAATTTCGTACCAAACAATTGGCATCAGCTTCTGAATGTTTTCCTGTTGGGAGGGTTTTCAAAGTTTTTACGCTACCAAACTGAAAGGCCCGGCAGACCCAAGAAATGTTTTTCTACGGCTCAAGAAGAACGGAAATATTGGGCCCAGCCAGACCCAGGCTCAATGTAGCACAAGTAATTTGTACAATGCCAGCCCATCAAGCCACCCCCGTCAAAACTCAGAAGGAAAACCTCTCAAAAAAAAAAAAAACTCAGAAGGAAAAGCCGAGCGGCCGAGCCTGAGAATTTTTTTTATAACTTTTTTAAATTTATTTTTAAAAATAACCTCAGCCGAATTTTATTTGCGGCGCATAACCCTTTTGCCCGCGCCAGACCGCCAGGCGCGGCAGGAAGCCTCTGCCGCGCCACATGCACTGGCGTGGCGGATCCCCTGCCACGTTGGCGCGGTGACGCGCGCCGCCAGCTGGGCGCTGACGTGGGCGGGCGCTTGCCGCGCTAGCCCGCCTGGCGCGGCAGCGCCCCACCTACACACGCGCACCGGCTCCTTCCTTCCTTCCTCCCTCCTTTCTTCTTCCTCCAGACACCCGCGCCCGAGTTTCTTCCTGCCGCCGCCCGCCGCCCCACCCCCAAATCCACCCAAAATCCGGCGATTTCGGTGGGGGAAAGTTGAGGAAATTGATCCCTACTTCGTGTGGAAGGTATCCCCCTACTTTTTCTCGTGTTTTACTGTTGCATTTGGTAGATCGGAGGATGTTTAGGTGACTTAGGGTTAGGTTGATGATTTCAATTTTGAATGAAATGCAATGGTGTTTTGTGTTAAATGATGCGTAGTTCAGACGCAATTGAGTCTCTGCCCACGATATTGATGTGTAGAACTTGTTGAATGCTTCAATTTAGGTATGTATTCATCCAATTGTGTAGTGTACATGACATGTATATTTTTTTATTTGCAATTTGTCCAATATGTGGAATGTGTCGAGTTGATATGTTGAATATGTGCAATGTGTAGGGTATATGACATGGTGAAATGTTTGTATTTTGTAGATGGATCGTTTAGTTCGATTTTTGATGGTGGTATTGTGAAACAAAATGGGGAGTTAGAGAATATGAATGAGTAATTTGAATTCTTCGAGGGTCCTCCAAGTTTTACTGATTTAGTTGATCGTGCAATGAGGAAATATAGATGTAGAGTGGATGAGATGAGTTTGAGAGGTCGTTTTGATGGTGGGAAAGCTAGAGCTCATTATTTCTCATGAACTTGGCATCCGATTCAAATTGGAAGCACTATAAGGATGTAGTTCACGAAGCAAATGTTGCATGTTTGGAGGTTATAGTTGAAATTGTTCGTATGCCTGGGCCAAATGTCGTCTTGAGGGAGGAAGTGGTGGTAGTGAATCGTAATGGTACCCAGGAGTCAGAAATGTTGCATCACATGTTAGGTGAAACAGAATGTGCTTTTGACTTGGCTATTGCTAATGATGATTTTCCCAATAACATTTTTGAGAGGGATGAAGCAAATATAGATGATGATAATGTCTTTATGGGTTCCAAAAATAGTGAATTCAAGGAAGATGGGGTAGTAGGTGTTGAGGCAGAGGAGGAGTCACTATCTCAGAGTGGTGGGCATGAAAATGAGGATGAGGAGGTAGAATATGAAGAGGATGGACCGCAGTTTAACACCGCAACCGTGCATGATGTAGAAGGTATTGGTCGTATGGATGATTGTTTTTCTTACACCCAAAACGAGTTGCGGCTGTTAAAAGAACGTGATGTTGAACTGCCATCTGTTCCCAATGATAAGGATATCAGTATGGTCCACAAAGCCATATGTGAATCTAGTATGGTGAATTCCGAAGGGATGCCCTTTGGTGAGAGTCCAGTGATTAAGAAGGGAATGAAGTTCAATAGTCTTGAGAAGCTGAAGGTTTTCTTAGCTGACTACGCAGTGAGGTTACATAGACCTTTTAGCGTAGTTCACTCTGACAAGAACTTAAGGTACAATGTGATGTGCAAGCAAGGATGCCATTGGCGTGTATGGTCTCGGCTAATATCAAGCACCGGATAATGGAAAATTTCAAATGTTGTGCAACCGCATACTTGTCGTTCGTCACAGCCAAAGCGAGTGCACGTCCAGTGCACAGCAAAGTACCTTGGGCAGCGTATCCTAGGCATTATCGGTGCCATCCCTCATGGAGTTCATCTTCGCCTTTAGTGGGTACCGTGTCAAGTATTCAAAGGCTTGGCGGGCGAAGCAACACGCCGTTGCCCTGCTTTGGGGGGACTAGAAGGAGTCGTATAGTATGATTCCTAGGGTACTCACAGCTATAGCCTACTACAATCCCAAGATTAAATGGTTCATTGACTCATGTGGCATGATGCATCCTGACAATGGAGTTTTCAAGCATATACTCCAAAGGGTATTTTGGTGCTTCCCTCAATGTAGTGAGGCATTTCAACATTATCGTCATGTGATACTTGTGGATGGTACATTCTTAACTGGAAAGTATAAGGGTACATTAATGATGGCAGTTGGTGTAGATCCAGAACAGCAGCTTGTGCCTCTTGCTTTTGCCTTGGCCGAGAGTGAGAATAATGAGAATTGGTCATGGTTTATGAAACTTGTTCGGCGACATGTATTTGGACCTTCACGGCTAGTGTGTATGATATCGGATAGGCACCATGGGCTCCTAAATTGTGCGAAGGACCACATGGATGGTTTTCCACCGCTTGTGCATAGGTGGTGCACGAGGCACTTTGCTGCCAATATGTCGCATCGGCAGAAGAGCGACCGCGTGATTGGAAAATTGAAGACTTTATGCAAGGTTCATACGGAGAGAGAATTTAGTGAGAAGTTAGAGGATCTAGTGAAGGACTTGAACGATGACGCAAAAGAATGGTTGAAGGGTGAAATGGAGGATAAGGATAAATGGGCGTAGGCTTTCGATGAGGGAGGGATGCGTTGGGGTATTATGACCACGAACTACTCGGAATCACTAAACGCTGTTTTCAAAGGCATCCAAAGTAGGCCTGTCTCTGGAATTATTGAATACTCATTCGAAAAATGCAACGCCTACTTTGTGGACCGATGGCAAAAGGCACGTGCAATGTTGGATGAAGGTCATAGAATTGGGAAGGTTGCAGATGAATATTTATCACAGGCTGAGCTTAGATCCGTGCACCACTTAGCAGAACCGTACGGGCCAAAAAGGATGGTGTATTCTATAAGAAGTTGCGGTAGTACTAACGTTGGGGGTGAGAGTCATGGATTCCAACACTACAGAGTGGATCTGAACGAAGTTTTGTGCACCTGCAACGTTCCTCAATTGTTGCACCTTCCATGTTCACACTTCATTACAGCTTGTAAGGCAAGAGGTCTTAACTATGAAAGTCCCTTGTACATGTCACTGTTGTACTCTAGGGAGCACTGGGAATCAAGCTTTCAACCTTACCTTGATTCGTCACAATGGCCGGCATATGAAGGGGTTGGGTACGTGCCTGTGGCGGAACCGTCCAACTTAAACTGGTTTAAATGCGCCTAATTGCTGCCGACGCAACAATTATCCAAGACACATTTAAAACAGTATAAGTCCGGTCGTCCGTCGAGTGTCCTTAGGACTCCTCGAAAGATCCACGTTGTGTTTCATAGCCATACATCAGGATAGTATCCGCGATGGGATAACATCAACAACATTACATTTTTACATACATATAAAAGGTACGAGTTATTGCAAAACATAGATTGAAGCAAACTTAACCGTGCAGTGTTAGACGGGGTTCTAAGATTTAAAACAAAAACAGTTCAGGAGGAGATAAGCATTTAAGAACTTTTTCTTAAGGGTATTGCGAGACTCATAACAATACCCTAGGGCTTCGGGGCTTCCTCCTCTGTGGACTCCTGCGGAGCTTCTGAAAGATAGCCACAAGGGATAACCCTGAGTATGGGGTACTCAGCAAGTCTTACCTGACTAACCAATATAATAGCTTTCTTTGGATGAATATGATAGCTTTTGGTGTACTTGGCTGATACAACTTTTGCCGAAAAGCTTACTACAAGTGATACCTTAGTTTTATCTTTTATTTGGGTTAAGTTATTACCTAACCATTCTAATTGATGATCAGAAAGTAAAAGCAACACTAGATATTAAGTCATACATCAAACATTATCAGAAAGGTATATTTTTCATGAGTTCATACTACGATGCTCAACAGTGATCAAGTGCATTCATAACCGAGAATTGCGGCGATCCGGATCCATTTACATCCTGCAGGAGAGTACCCTGATCACCAGCTTTATACGACTGTCCAGGTCGTACATAACAACCTTTCGATTAGCAAAATCAATGATTGGGAATAAGACTACCCGGACCCAGGGATGCACCCCCACATGAGACCCCACGTCTGGCCCGATCACCATGTGAGTTTCAGGCTACACCCCTGCCAATCTCCAGCACGTCAAGCGCGGGTACGAAGTATTCCCGATCATAGAGTTTACTAACCTACTGGGCTTTACTGGTCCCATACCCAGTAAGTGATCAGATGCTTATCACTTGATCAAAGGTTAAGACAACGAATCGGGCCTTAACCAAATTAATCTAGTAGACAGAACTACATCTCTAGCTTCTGTCCGCTTCTCAATTTCCAAGTTATCTTTTCATAAGCAACATGTATGACTCAAAAGTTTTCCTTAAGGTTGGTAAACCAAGTATGTAAGCAAGTAAGCAATTCTAGACTTGGGTTATCTATTAAAGGGTTGATCAAGTGGCAAAGATGTCCTTAAGCAAGGCATGATCATACACAAGAATAGGTTTCAAGCAATTCCTAGACGTAGTGCATACATATAGCAAATAACCGATAATTGGACACATGAAATAATGACTCAAAAATAAATAGGTATAGATGCACCGGGGCTTGCCTTGTTCGCTTAAAAAGTTAGTATTGTTCGACGGGTTGGCTTCGTAGGGGACCAATTCAAAGACTTCTTTGAGTTCCGAGGATCCTTCTGAAAATTCCAAATAATCTGCTTCTGGTGCTTCGGGATCTATAGCACAACACATGCAGGGGTTAGGAATGCAAAATTTTGAATAAAAGACTATACAACTTTTCTTCATGATAAAGTTGCAGGCCAACAAGGACTATACAATTTATCATGATAAAGTTGCAAGCCAACACACAAAAACCCAAAAAGATTAACCCACAATTTTATTTTCTCACCTAACCTTACTTAAGGCCTTTCTTTTATTTTTGGAAAAAGGTTATAATTATTTTCTAACTTAAAACCTATATTCCTATGAGTTGAGAATAATTTGTATTTATGAAAATGTTATTTCATATTTTATGCATTTTATAAAGATTAAGTATTTATTTAATTACCTTAAAAGAAAGGCATTAAATAAATACCTAAGCTTTTATTATTTTTCTAGGGTGTAAAAATTTTAATGCGTAAAGGAAAATAAAACAAGCCTAACAAAATTGGTTTCACTAATTTTGGACACTCCTAGAAATTTCTGTGATTTAAATGGTGAAATCTGGATTTAAACTAATTATTCTATAAAGGAAATCTAATTTTTCCGAAAAACACCCCGGAAAACTTTTCTCACTCAGCTCGACTCTACCCTCTCTCACACGCGTGCTGGGCCCACGGTGCGGACCCACCTTTCTCCTGTTCCACTTACCCACCGGCCCTTTCTCCCTCTGACGGGCCTATCGGGCCGATTCTTCCTTTCCTCAGTCCACCACCGGCCCAACGGCCCTCTTCTTTTTCTCTTTTCTTACGCGAGCGCGGCCTGCTTCCCACTGGGCCTCCGGCCCCTTTCTCCTTTACGGTCGACCGCCTCGACTTCCTAGGCCTCCGCTGCGCCGGCCCAACAAAACGCCCGCGCCCTTCCCCGGCCTTCCTCTTCCCCTCTCCTTTCTCACTGCCGCGCGGGCCCAAGCTCCAGGCGCTTCTTCCTCCTCCCGCCAAAACGCACGCGTGACAGGGGGCGGCGCGACTCGCCGGCCGACGCCCTACCGGCGGCGGGACTAGGCCAAGACAGCACCTCTATGCCTCCACGCACCCGCGCACGGCAACAGCTCCTCGGGAGACGGCCGCAGCCACTCCCTCCACGGCGGCGGGCGGCGACACCTTCGGCCGGTCGCGACTACTCACGACGACGGCACAAACTACTCGAACAACGACTACTACACCATCCTGGCATCCTAGGGACTTGCCTACGACTACTTAAGAAAGAAGAGAACCGGCGTAAGGTGGTGCTCACCGTGAGCGGGAGGCACGGCGACGGCGGACAGAAGCGGCGGCGGTTCAAGGCGTGCCAGCGAAGAAGCTAGGCGACAAGCTGCTAGGGTTGCTGGTGGGATGTGGGCGGAGGTGTGGACGGAAGGAATCGACGGGAGGTGCGGTGTGGCGGTGGAATTTTACTCGGTGGCGGTGTTTGACAGAGAAGGCGGCGGCGGTAAGAAAAAGACGGCGGTGGAACGGCGGCGCGGGAGCGGTAAATATACAAACTTCTTACCGCGCGCATGGTTGCCACCGTGGTCTACCCATAGGCTTGCGTGGTGAGGAGGTGGCCTATCCGTCGTGCTGGCGAGCGACCGAGAGCGGCGGCGGCGACACGTCGAGCTCGCTCTGTCACCGCTCCTCTTTCCTACCTCTGGCGCCCGTGACTTCAGACTCGAATTGCGGTTGATTTTCAATCCAAGGGTCCCCAAGTGTTTTAACCGAAGTTGGAGATAAACTTGAACCCTTCACTTTTTATTTTGGCTCTGACCCGAGATAAGCATCAAACATAGCTGAATTTTGAATTGTTTCTCGTGTTTGCCTGAATTTGACTGAAATCGGCATTCAGTTCGTCAGTAACACAACAGTGATATTTGCCTTACTTTGTGATTGAATTTTGTGATCCAAATCCTTCTTTTCCAGTCCAACTTCTTCCCATTCGTGCTCTACCATCTCCAAGGTTTCCATTTTGCTCAAGAACACCTACTCCTTTTGATCTACATTGCTCTGAAATCAACTCCAAAGTCGACCCTATGCTGCTGTTTTCAGACTTAACCATTTTCAGTGATGTCGTTTGCAGTGACAAGATGCTGACTTTGAGCTTGAATTTGAATTCATTCCCTTCATTGTTCCTAGCCAACAACACCCAATTCTAGGAGTCCAAAGTCCATACTTTGATATGGTGTAGTTGTTCTGATTCACTTGTTTGAAAAATTTGTCAGAATTCAATTTCCAAAATGGACTCTGAGGCGGTTTTTCTGAATTCTTGTTTTCGGACGATGAATAGTAAACTTCAGTTTTCCATTTTCTTTCTTCAATTCCTTTGAGAGATTTTTGGACCAGCTCTGCTTCAATTTCTTGATCCTTAAGTTCTAGTCACTCTTACACTTGCATTCCATATTTTTGCCGAATTTTTCTGAATTTCAAATTCAAAATTCAAATTTTGGCCAAATTTGACCCGAATTTGATTTTCGGCCAATTTCTTTTTCTTTTCTTCTCAATTTGCTTTTAATTCTTCAAAGTCACTTAGATGACTAAATTGGCAGCTGTTACAGCGCCCAACCCTAATTTGATAAGAAATAAAGTAGGAAGGAGGCAGAAGAAGTGTTTGACAGGCTACATGGACGTGTCGCAAGGGAGGCTCTCTGTAGATTATGGCATTGGTGATTTTGATGTGGACAAGTTAGAAAATCGTTGCTCGAAGTGCCACAAGATCATTAGGAATTGCACATGCCGCAATAGAAATTCTAAGGCCACGAAATCTAGGGCGAACAGTAATAGGCCGCGTTCTTCGAACAATAGGGTAGGCGCATTGCTCGTATTTTGCATGGTTATCATTATATATTTTTTTATAGTAGTAAATTATCATTATTACTGTACTTACCATATAATGAAGCTTTTTACTAACGATCTTGTTTGTTGTTTCTTTAGGATGGCGGCCCCAGCGTACCCACTTCTTGAGTCCGCGTACGACTTGTAGTACCGCGCCCACCACCTCGCCGACCTACAGGAGGTACTACATCAGGTCTTAACAATGCTTGCTAATTTATGCTGATGAATGTATACCTTAGGATGAGAATTGCAAGATTTTCATATGAACTGTTCTTATCAATGCTTGCTAATTTGTCGCAATAGTGCTTAACATACTTTTTTTGTCGCAATAGTGCTTAACATACTTTTTCACTTGCATTTTGAAAATAGTCGTTACGAAATTCTTATAAATTGATGCTAAGACTGTCCTTAATATTTGCTTGTGTAATTCTCAACTGACATTAAGTTTCAACTACAAAACAGTGATGACAAACACCATTGCAGTTTGTTGTGTACAATGTAAACAATTTCATACTGAAAATGTCATTTATATCATATTTGTGTTACTTACCATTTTAGTAGCCCTTTATTCGTATAGTTGATGAGCACCTTATTCTCAAATGCATTGACTTCTCATTTTTGTTTGAAACCACCTTTTTCATCAATGTCTATTTCCTTGTAGGTAAGTAATAATCTTATAATGTTTGCAGGATTTGAAACCACTCAGGGCTAGAGTGCACTCACTACTTAGGTGGGATAAGTGTGATGCGGAGTACCTGTAGAGACCAGGATTTTTGGATATTGCGGTTCAAGTTGTCGCAGGTGTCCCTCCAATGGACGGACCGTTGTTGACTGCTATGGTCGACAGGTGGCGTCCAGAGACTCACACTTTCAACCTCCCGTTCGGAGAGATGACCATCATGATGCAGGACATTGCTATGATACTCGGTCTTTCACTTGAGGGGCATCCAGTGACGGGAATTATACAAAACAAGAATTGGCGTGACATGGTAGTAATGCATATTGGGATTAGGCCGCCAGAGTCAGAGGACGGAGACAACTCCAAGAAGACCTCCGGTGTGAGCTCCGCATGGTTGAGGGAGCACTTCAACGTTTGCTCGCGGGGAGCAAATGACGAGGTTGTGCAACAATACGCTCGTGTTTGGCTATGGCACTTTGTGAGCACATTCCTCCTTCTTGATGCAGCCGGGAACACGGTGTCTTGGATGGTTCTCCTAATTTTGGGTCAGCATTGGGACAACATAGCCCTTTACAGTTGGGGCTCATCGGTTCTCGCCTGGCTGTACAAGCAGCTATGTGAGGCTTGCAGGCGCACTGCGAGGGATTCAAATGTTGGAGGGTGCACCTATATGCTGCAGATCTGGATTTGGGAGCGAATACCCGTGGGTCGACCTTGCCATCTTCGCGTCGATGTAAGTCACAACGGCGAATTCCTTTTTCTGCTTTAATGTTCGCAAAACTATTGTATCATATGACCAATTGGACTTACTTGCAATTGCAGCCATGGCATTGAAACGATGCTCATCCCACATTCTATCATGTGTGGAAGCATGTGCAGCCCGTTCGTGATAATCCTGATAGGCGCTGCAGGGACTACACAAATGAGTTGGATGTTGTCACGCAGCACTAGGTAATTTGCTCACCAGAGTTTTTTAAGCTCTATTTGTATAATGACATATGAAATAAGTATTGCGTACAAATTTTTGAAGGTTGAATAGAAACCGTACAACCATCAGCAGCTAAGCTAGATCGTATTTTCACCGACGTGCTACAGAGACAGAGAGTTGTGGAGGTGCATGACTCCAATGATCTTGTATTACGTCGTAGAGTTCCATATGTCGCATAGGGTGATGCGGCAGTTTGGGAGGATGCAACCGTACCCTCCTTTGGAATTATCGACTTCGCAGCAGCTGCACAGGTACGCAGGAATCAATAACTACTGGAGGTCATTCGATACACGTACTTAACATGTTATACTAATACTTCACTAATTTGTGATGCAGGATCGATCACAGGAAGAGGTATAAGGAGAATGATTGGAGGGTGAAGCATGCTCAGTACCTCATCCAGTGGGAGAATAGGCAAAGATGCAATCCTGAAGATGGGCCGTACTGGCGAGCAGGACCAAACAATGAGTACATACGATAGTACTGTGCTTCGACAAGAACTAAAGTGAAACCATTTTGGATTAATGTGCCCATTGAGGATGCACCGTCTGACTCGTCCGATGACATAGCTGACGTGTACGACACGATGACACGCTATGGGACACAGCCTGAGCGTGCACCTCTCCACGACTACATGGTAAGATTTTAGTTTGTAATCATAGTATCGTAACATTGATCATTAATGGGATGAAAACTATGCGTACAGGGACAGCAGCTTGCAAGGCTTGCAAACGAGGCGGGCGTGGTCATGGAGCGCGTAGTCGGATCCGGTGATGGTGTGCTTCGTCAGTTCGCAGAGGTACAAGCCCAACCTAATTTCCACTGATGCCCGTACTACCTTCGTAACCCTATCAATATCATAGTCGTGAATATATGCTGCTTACATGTTGCAAAGGGTTCGGAAAAGCTGCAGGTGAATGGTCATGAGGATGAACTGCATGTCGTCCACAGATGTGCACCACGGGGGCAATGGCCAGGGTACTTCTTCAAGATCACGTCGGACTCCACTGGCGACTCCCCCAGGGCTGCAACACCATCCACTTCTGCAGGTCCTAGCAGGAGGTCATGAGGCAAGGCACCTGCATCCCCTTAGGCAAGCGAGGACTCTGAAGGTAACCAGTCCGAGGATGACAACCCTACATATGGTGAGGAAGTGGAGATTTCCAGCATGATCGATGCTCCACCTGTGACTCAGACGCAGGGAGAGTCCAGCCAGGTACATTCACTAGTTTCCCCAAATTCAATTCTGGATTGTTAAGTTCAATTCTCGAAGTGTCATACACCGGCATGCTTTCTGCCCAATTATTCCATAGGAACCTGCACCTCGTACCCGGATGCCATGCCGGCGTCGTTCTCGGGATCACACCGACGTTGGCAGCGCCAATGTGCTGCCCATGCATCCAAGGAGGGAGCGTCGCCCAAGAGATCCTTTTAGCCCTCCAGTTCAGCGGTGGCGACGACAATGAATGTTGCATGTCTCAAGTCTGGTGCACTAGGTGTGCAATACTGCATAACTATATTGCAATTTATGCTATCTATGTGTGCAAGACTATTGGAACTGTCACGTGTGTAAAAGACTAAGTTGGATGTTAGTTTCATTTCTGTCCGTACAATGGTATATGTTTGCTTCGTGACATACTTGTGCTTCGTGTACTTTTTCGTAAATGTTCGTACTGGTCGGCTACCGCATACTAGGGGAGAGAGGGAATAATTTCATGATTCAAACTAGTTTCAGAAAAATCACAATAAAAAAGGCTATTTTAGTTTCATTAGCTGGATTGTGCAAACCTATTGAAAGTGCTTGCCGCGTCAGCTGACTCAGCAAGAGTCAGCAACCCAAAAAACCTACTGAAAGTTGGGCGGTTTTGGCACGGCACCTCACCGCTGCCGCGCCAGGTGGACAGGCGTGGCAGCCCCCAGCACACGGAACCTACTGAAATTTGTAGGCATTTGGCGCGATAGATCACCCCTGCCGCGCCACTCTGCCTAGCGCGACAGCACCCCACCCAGACCCCGAAACCTACTGAAAATTGTACGCGTGTGGCGTGGCAGCTCACCCCTGCCGCGCCACTCTGCCTGGCGCGGCAGCCCCCCACCCACAGCTCGAAACCTACTGAAACTTGTATACGTGTGGCGCGGCAGCTCACCCCTGCCGCGCCACTCCGCCTGGCGTGGCAGCCCCCGCCCAGACCCCGAGAACCTACTGAAAGTTGTGTGTGTTTGGCGCGGCAGCTAACTACTGCCGCGCCACGCGGAGTGGCGCAGCAGTTTTTCTTCCAAACTTCCTCTTTTTTCGTATGGTCGATCTTTTAGGTCCGTGGAGGAAAATTCGGACTATTTGGGAGAGAACCTAAAGGAAAAGGACTCGTTACTTCCACCACGTCAAGGTGACCATGACTGAATCCATTACAAAATTGGAAATTTCGAATTGAATCTATTTTCTAATCTATTGTATTCTTTTTCGAGAATGTTGTCCCTCAGACTCCAACTGAAAATGCAAACATTGACCGCAACCATGCACGCAAACTCAATGAAAATAACATAGTACATGTTTTGTTAACAAAGAATCATAATTGTCACAATAAATATAGTTCTATCACAAATGAAAATAGTTTTTCACAACTAATCATAGTTCTCACAATAAACATAAACATAGTTATCTCATAAATGAACATAGTTTTGACAACTAAAGAGAAACATGATCCAGCTAAATCAACACGTTCATCTAGTCCGAGTCACCTTCACATAGTAATTCATCATCATCATCATCATCATCATCCACGGCAATAACAACTCCCTTCCCTTTCTTATCGACATTAACCTTACCAACAGGTAAATCGGTAACAAGAGCCTTCATCGTCTCCATCTGTGCCTCTTCCGCTTTTTCTTGTAACTCTTCCATTTCAATCCTTCTCTTTCTTATCCTAACCTGCTGCAAATATTCTTCCCATAATCTCTTAGGGTATTTCGCATGCGGATCAACCACATAACCTAAGCGATCTTTATCCTCCCTCAACCTTTGTTTCTCCAACTCCCTCTCCTCCTGCAACTTCCTCCTATTTTCTCTCTTCTCATTTTCAGTTAGAGGTCATGTATACTTGGATCTGTTCTGCCTCCAATACTTAATAATAGTTTCCCTCGTATAAAATCCTTCAGGCTCTACTCCAGTCTCATGAACCATATCTTGGTATATTTTTCCCCAAAGTAAGTCACCGTCAGGGATAGGCACATCATACTCCTTCCGAATCTTTTCTATCAGTTCTTGTTGTTTTCTTGACTTCCATGGTTCTGATGTATTACCCAACTTTAATAACAAATCACAACGATCAGAAAAATCTTCCCAATCACAAGTCCTTCCCTTCTGCAACAACAATTTCATATTCTTACAAATTTGAAACAAGTTCCAACTTTAATAACACACAAGAGACGAGTAGTTACTCACCCAATAATCACCATATGCATTGCCACAAAACAAACCATATCCAAGCTTAGAAGGCACCACAGCTTCTGTTGCCAGTATACCACACTTGCATTTACAACTAGGAGAGGACACACATGGCCACGGTGCCTTTCCACTCTCGAACTCCCGCACTTGCTCCTCCGTTGGCCACATCGCCTTTGGGCCGTATATATACTTATTGAAATCACACAACGGCCACCCATCCTGCAAAAAAACGGTGATGACATTAAAAGTGACCATATATCAATAAAACTATAACTGCTAGCTACACGTCATACTAACATTCTCATAATAATCTTACATGAGTCTTTAGCGAGCATCGAAAGAATGGAGTGAACTTAGGTGCAACCCCTAAGTTAGAATGCATAAGCTTAGCAGGAACACCACACTTGCACATGGGAGGATCCCTCACACGCCTACAAGCAGCCTCCTGCTTCTCCTCCTCGGTCATCCTAGGTGGGTTTGGTGGAGGAGGAACCCAACGCCTAAACTGATGGTATGGTTTAAGCTCTGTGTTATGATATGGGAATAGGCGGATCCTAGGATCATATTTGCCAGGTTCATCGATCCACTGAAAGAAATCACAAGGTGCGGCAGGCATTGGATCAAAAGTCCACTTGCACACATAGAAGGCTCTTCCGGCTATCTTTGGATGCCTTGATTGTTTCACCTCTGCTTCCACGCCACATCTACAAAGAGGTACCGGAAGGGCAGGAGGTACGGGACCAGCAGCATTGGACTCGCCCACATAACGCACATACCACTAGGCCGCTTGTATTCACAACCAAACGACGTCATCTCACCTAGACATCAAGTGCTAGAAAATTAATACACAAATAAACTTTACACACGTAATCCATACGAACTATATACATCATTTCGAAAAAATACAAACACTCCATCTACAAAATACAAACACTTAACCATATCAACTATAGCAACTATATTAAGGAACAAAAATATGAGACAAATTAATTGAACATATTGCAAAAATATGCATGTCATGTACACTACATAATTGGATGAATATATACCTAAATCGAAGCATTCAACAAGTTCTACACGTCAATATCGCGGGCAGAGACTCAATTGCGTCTGAACTACGCATCATCTAACACAAAACACCATTGCATTTCATTCAAAATTGAAATCATCAACCTAACCCTAAGTCACCTAAACATCCTCCGATCTACCAAATGCAATGCTAAACCAACGCAAAACGTAGGGGGATACCTTCCACACAAAGCGGTCACCAATCCACAACTTTTCCCCACCGAAATCGCCGGATTTTAGGTGGATTTGGGGGTGGGGTGGCGGGCGGCGGCGGCAAGAAGCTCGGGCGCGGGTGTCTGGAGGAAGAAGAAAGAAGGGAGGGAGGAAGGAAGGAGCCGGCTCGCGTGTGTACTGGCACGGCAAGCGCTCGCCCACGTCAGCGCCCAGCTGGCGCAGCAGGTCGCCATGCCAGCGTGGCAGGGGATCTGCCGCACCAGTGCATGTGGCGCGGCAAAGGCTTCCTGCCGCGCCTGGCGGTCTGGCGCGGGCAAAAGGGTCACGCGCTACAAATAAAGTTCGGCTAAGGTTATTTTTAAAAATAAATTAAAAAAGTTAAAAAAAAATGTCCAAAGGAAGCCAGCGACAGCGACCGACTCTTCCCCTCCCCCGTCCAAAGATGGCAATGGGTAAATCCCCATTGGGTATGACCACCCCATACCCATCCCCGTCATAAAAATTTGAGATCGCCAGAATCCCCATACCCGCTATGGGTGGGGAATTTTCCCCAGACCCATACCCGGCCGGGTAAATCATACCCAGCGGGTCACCCATACCCGCCAATACTAATCAGCAGTTCAACATCAAATCAGCAGTTCAACATCAAATCAGCAGTTCAACATCAACCACCAGTACCAGAGCGCATAAAATTAGACAAATAATAGCATATAGTAATCTCCACTGCAACCACCAGTCACATACTCACAAAACACCATCACACAAAGTCATTGTCATAAGTCATTACATTTTTTGGGGTACATAAATATAGGACAACAATTCAACAAACATGCTGGTCATTTGTTGTCTTGTTGATGACTTGATGTGTTGGTTTCCTTCACTTGGAGTTGGAGACAACAGACAACTTGCTTTGCTCAAAGTTCAAGTTCCTATATGGCAATATGGCATGGCAGGCAGTACAACAAGAATAAGAGTTAGTATGTGTCTAGACTCTAGAATAACAGAATAACAGAATAAGAGCATGATTGCAATAGTAGTTTCATTTAAATATGTGCACACCTGGAGACCCTCTTGAATATCTTGGAGGCAAGACCAGAAGGTGGCTGCTCCTTTTTCCTTGTTGTCAACTAAAAAGGAAAACCATCAATTAGGATAGAATCAAAGTAAAGAGAACCAACCAAGCTACAAAATAAGAGAATGGACATACTTTTGTACTTGTTCCGCAACCAATCTTGTGAGCACATAAGAGCCTCTATCATTTTTGAAGTCAGCCTACTGCGATGCTCGCTAAGTACTCTCCCACTGGTGCTAAATGCAGACTCAGATGCCACTGTAGTGATAGGAATTGCATAAATGTCCTTTGCTATCCTTCTCAAGGTTGGATAACGTACTCCAGCCACCTTCCACCAATCCAGCACCTTGAAACCCTTAGTTTCCAGAGATACCAGTTCATCTTCTAAGTAGCGATCTAGTTCTGATTTGAATCGCACAGCAGATGGCCTTGTACTAGCAACTCTTGCACTAAATGAAGATAAGAACTCCATGTCTTCAGTTGGAGGTGCTGTTGCTGTTGATTCGCTATTGTCACAGTCTTCTTCCACATGGTATTCAATCATCAATTTAGTTAGCAGATCTATGATTTCAGCAACCTTATCCTCACAAATGTAACCAGTTGTACCAGTTAGCCACTCAAAACACATCAGCAAGCTCAACTTTTTGAGACGAGGATCTAGAAGGGTTGCAATACCCATCAGTCCTTGGATGTCCGACCAATATTTGTCAAATTTGGCTATCATGCTAACTGACATCTCTTCAATCTTTGTACTGCCACAAGTTGACCACTGTCTAATTTTCTTCCTAATCTCACAAATTTTTATGAAGTATATGTTGGCAGTAACATATTCAGTTCCAGAAAACAACAAAGTTATGTCATTGAACAATCGAAGCCGTTCTACAACATCAGCAGCAAATTTCCATTCCTCCTCACTAGGCAAACATGTATATTGCTTATCAACATGACTTGCTCTAATGAAAACAGCTTTATAGGGGACTGCAACACTAAGCATCTTAAAGGTTGAATTCCATCTAGTCTTGCAGTCAAGGTTTATCTTATGATCCAAACTAACCTTAACAAACTTAGCTATCTCCTCAAACTTCTCTATCCTTTTTGGTGTTGCTGTCCAATAAGCCACACTTTCACGGATATTCTCAATAGCAGTTTTAATATGTTCTAGACCATCCTTAACAATCAAATTAAGAATATGAGCACAACAACGCATATGTAGTAGTTTTCCTTCATTTATAAGCTTACTTTTTCCAATCTTCCTCACCAGATAAGGGATTGCCGCATCGTTAGTTGTGCAGTTGTCAAGGGTAATTGTGGATATTTTCTCATCAAGGTTCCAATCAACCAAGGACTCATATAGTTCTTCAGCAATCACTTCAGATGTGTGAGGAGCTGGTACATAGATGAACCTATACATGTAACAATGTATGTAATCAGATTTCAGATTGTAGGACTTGTGCAAAAATCGGTAAAACATGTGCAAAAATAGATTTCAGGACATGTACCTCATGATAATGTTTCTCAAAGTCCAAGATTCATCAATGAAATGGGCTGTGACTGCCATATAGCCCCTTTTTTGGTTGTCAGACGTCCACAAGTCAGAAGTTATGGCCACCATTGAATCAATACTAGCCATATATTCAATTGCTTTTTTCCTCTCCATCTCATATTGCATCACAATATCCTTCCTGAAAGTTTTGAAGGAATATTAAAAAATGAATACAAAAATTACAATGGCAGCAAGACCAAACAGTAAGGAACAAACCTTATTGTATTCCTAGTACCCATCTTGAATAGTGGCTGAAGTGCACTTGCAAACCTCCGAAAACCAGCATGGTCTACCATGCTCAAAGGATACTCATGCAGAATTATCATTGCAGCAAGTTCCTTTCTAGCTACTTCTTGGTCAAATGTGTAGTTTTCAACTTGAACGGTACCTGATTTTGTGGAACCAAACCTCAAACAGGATTGTGACAAACTCTTATTCCCTGCTGTCTTGATCTTTCTAAGTGTACACGACTTCAAATGATCATGTAAGTGCTTAGTTCCATGGTTTGTTTCACCTGATAGCTTCTTGAAACAATACATGCACTTTGCCTTTGTTGTGCCCATGTACCTAACTCTCTTGAACTCATTCCAAACCGCTGAGGTGAGCTTCCTCTTTGCACCACTAGCAGGACCATCTTCATCTTCTTCAATAGGATCTTCATCATCTTCTATTTCAATAGGCTCTGACATCTGAACTGCAATTTGTGAGCATTCACCTTCACTGCTAGTACTCATTTTTTTCAATCTGTATCACATAATAAGGCACATTCAATAGAAGAAATAATAATAATTACACTAATGACTAATGAGTTTTACAAGTAAAGCAGAGTAAGCTAGTTCTTGAAAAATATTTATCTAACGTTGACAAATAATAACTACACTAATGAGTTTTACAAACCACATCCTTAGTCCTTACGAATAACTAATGAGATAACAATTATCAAACATAACAGATGTTTGCAATTGTGCAGAACTGCATATACACCAAACTCATCTACCAACACTAGTGTTCTTTCAAATTTATAACTATCAGACTATCAGTTATTCAGTTACTCAAGTTCTCCTAAAAAAAATTCTGCTCAGGCAGCACAACTCACAAGTATTAACGAACTGAATTAGGAATTTAGGTCATGTATCAAATTACAAGCATGTAGCTCGCTTAGCATAGGCATGTAGCTCTTGGATTACTTACATAAGTGGCTGCAGCAACTTGCGGCTAGCACCAGGAGGGCGAGAATTAGTTACTACACCACCTGAAGATGTGGTTGCAGCGGCACCTTCCCGAGATGAAGCCGGAGAAAGAGGGGGCCGGCCGTCCTTTTGCTTCATCTTCTCCACGCCCGCAGTAGCTCCGGTCCTTTTCTTCTCCTTGGTGGTGGTGTTCTTGGGCTTGGTTTTAGGAGCGGCGCTATTCCTGTTCTTGGGCTTGGATGCAGGAGCACTGGTGGCGACGGCACCAGCGCCGATCTTCGGCTCCGCTGTAGGAGTGTCGCCGGCGACTGCAGCTTGGACCTCCGGATCTTGTAGCTTCAAAGTGTTGCCGGCGTCGACGAGCTCGGGATCCGGTGGATTCAAGTGGTCACCATCCTCCAGGAGCTCCGCGATGTTCCTTTGACGCCGGAGTGAAGGAGCTGGTTAGTGAAATAGTGCGGGGGAGAAGGAGGCAAAGGCAAGGAGCACGGTCGCGCGGAGCGCCGAGCGCCTCTGCGCCATCGCCTGCAAGTGCAAGTGCAAAGCATATGAAGGGAATTAGGGGAAGGGGAACTGGGGGTTGGGGAATGGGGATCACCGTTCTTGCTCCGTCGCCGGCATGGCGTGGCGTCAAGGACTCAAGGGGGGTTGGGGGGTCGGGCGTGGCGTCTTCCTGGCGCTTGGATGCCGCCAGCGAGACGAGGAGTCGGGCGCCGGGCGTTGATTTTTGCGGCGGGCGGCGGCGTTATTTTTTTCTCGGGAGACCAGAGTACCAGACGTTGCGGTGGAGGCGGGTGGGAGGAATTGGGATAGGCGGCGGTCGGCGGAGGCTGAGAGGGTTGGGGTGTTGGGGAACTAGGGTTTTACATGGGCTGCTGGTGGGCTTTTTTATTTTGGGCCGGGTATTTTTTTCACCCATGGGTTAACGGGTATGGGGACTGCTGGAACATACCCATACCCACGTACCCGATGGATGAAGGGTTTGGTCCATTTACGTACCCGTGGGTAGTGTATTTAGTCCATATTCAGACCCTAATGGAGTAAATCCCCGTCGGGTATCGGGTCGCGGGTACCCATTGCCATCTTGACCCCCGTCCCCTCATCCGGTATTCCGGTCGGAGTTTGCGCAAAACCCTACCACAAGTCACCGCGCCGGCCGCCGGGGCGAAATCACACTAGGAGAGGGAAAGGGTGACGGCGAGGTCCCGACAGATTTACGGTGTGGCATGTCCACCTCTGTGGCCGACGGTGGCGGCAAGCCGTCGAGGTGCTCCTCCGCCATCGTCGCTGACACCGCGAGCGGGTACCACATCCTCAGGATAGATGGTTACTCCGGCACCAAGGGTCCGCCAACGGGCGAGTTCCACAAATCCCGCACTTTCACCGTCGGCGGTCACGGTTCATCCGCTACTACCCCAACGGCCGCAATTCGGAGGCCAAAGATTACATATCCTTTTTTCTTGTGCTTGACCAAGGTGTTGTCAAGGAGGTGAAGGTGCAGTACCAAATCCGTTTTGCCGATAAGGTGGAGAAGACCACCTTGACATCCCAAGAAGTGATCACCTTCCAGTACCAGCAAAGTTCGGGGTATACAAAGTTCAGCAAGAGGGAGCACCTGGAGAAATCAGAGCATCTTAAGGATGATTCTTTTGCTGTCCGGTGCGACATTGTCATTATCAACAATATCTATGCCAAGGATATTGCCAAGGCCACTACACCAGCCTTTGTCTCTGTGCCCCCCTCAGATCTGAGCGTGCACCTTGGCGATTTGCTTCTGAACGAGAATGGTGCCGACGTGGTGTTTGAGGTTGGCAGCCAGACATTTGCTGCACACGGTGTGTGATCGCGGCCCGATCTCCAGTCTTCAAGGCGGAGCTCTTTGGCACAATGAAGGAGAGTGTTACAACAGGTGTCGTCCGCATAGACGACATGGAGGCTCAGGTGTTCAAGGCTTTGCTCTATTTCATGTACACTGACTCATTGCCTAAGGTTAAAAAAGAAGAGGAAGATGTCATATCCCAACACTTGCAATGGTAGTTTTGGCAATGGTAGTTCATGCTTTCCACTTGCAGTGCAACGCCTATCCTAAAGTTGATTTCGTTTGTCAGCCTCCTTTCTGTTAGTTGATGGCATCTGTACCAGTTGAAGATAATGTTTCTTAATCAAAAAGCTTTGAATCTCCCTAGAGAGGTTTTGTGCTTGTTATATAACTCTTTGGATGATGCAGAATATTCTTTTTTAAATATGTTTCCTAGTGATTTCATGTCATTTTCTGTTAGCCCAGGGTTTGCTATGCTACCTGATGTTTTCATAGGGATCATCGCATCCCTGACCTAGAAGTTCTCTGTTTTTATTTGGCAACGTGTCTTTTTGCAAAAAACCGCATTTAATTGAGGACACTTCTATTCGTCCATGGAACGATTTTGTGTGTGTTTGGCCGCCTCCTTTTAAGCCTGTCCATCCAAATTTTTGACCCTTTTCTTTCATCACCTGGAGTCCTAGACTAAATGTTATAAACTGGAGGGGACTTGATCCAGCATTAAAACATTTTCCATGTCAACACCACAGAAATCTAGATGTCAGACAAGCAAACATGGTATGATCAGCAGTTTCAGTAGTTTCATAAATTTTGTACCATTCCTATCCAGGTCAGTTTCTCTTCGGTAATTGTTCTGCAGATTGTACTCTTATCTGTTTGTAGTATTATCTTTGCTTGGCACACACATAACGTTCTTAAATCTATCACACATGAGAATGTTTAGATGTTCCTACAAAGAGGAGCTTGTGAATAAGCTGCAAGGTGATGCAGATGGTTCAATCCTTGGTCAGTTCTGAATCTGCCCTACACAATATTTTGGATTGGCCAGGATGGATCTGAGGGCTTGGTGTTTCCGAACCTACAGAGGTTTTAACTTGGGACAGACCTAAACATAAACCTATAGACTATAGTGCATGATATCCCCAAGTTTTCTTCAATTTGACCTTGCACATATTATCTGCTTTGAAACATGAGCCTACACAAGTGATACTAGGATGTCTTCTTTTGTTTTCTTTTTGCCCCAAGGAGATCCAACGAACTGATGACCTATCTGAGGACAAAATGTGCCCTTGAACTGACACCGGCATCAAACTGTGAAAACAGTATGCACTGGACCTGGGTTAACGAGGTACAGCCGTGCAGAAGCAGAGATCTACATAGGTAATATCAAAATCAAACAAACCAAAACAATTCTTGTATGCCGTTATTAGCAAATAGATAAAGCACAGACAACACTAATCTTTTTGCCAAGATAAGATGAGAGATCCACATACAGCCCTTTTCCCAATAAAAGATATGATGTCGACTAGCAAATTGAAGTCTATTAACCATTCTAGCTGATAATATAGTCCTTATCGATCAATTACTAGAGATCTAGAGATGCAATCAACTATCCTAAAACACATACAACTGAGAGACTGCTTAACCATCTTCTATATGTGACAGCTGAGGTGTCGAAAATAGGAACTATGATAAACAAAACCACCTGATAATTAGTCAAAAAATCAGCATCACTGAAGAATCAACTCCTTTGTGATAGAGGGACAGCTTGTGCTGAGATGCTCGAAGCCGTCACTGGCCACAAATGCCCTTTGATTTTCTGGGGAGCAGAGAAAATGCAGACAAATGCCCATTGCAGTGGTGCTGCTCGGCTAGCGTCAGTATGGTTGCTACCGAGCCTACATCAATGTACCGGCACAATTTCTGTTCGCGTTTTGACTCCGGCTATAACAAGCAGGTGACGGGCCGTGACATCTTCTCAATATTTTCATCGTATCTGGAGACAAGACGATTATATGTCAAATAGGAAGTTTTCTGCATTTTTTTGGCTAATAATTTTGTGCCAAAAAACATCCTTAGTGTCACTACACCTGGATTATCCTAAGCACATGTTCCATTTTATCTCTGTTATTTCGCTTTGAGATCGAGTCTTTTCTTACCTTTTGTTCTTTCTTTTTAGAGAAAATAGGTAAACAAGGCAGGAATTATTTAGGTAACTTCCAAAACTAGCATTCACATATAGACGAATCTATTAAGCCTAATTAGTCCATAATTTGACAATGTGTTGCTACAGTAAACATTTGCTAATGATGGATTAAATAGGTTTAATAGATTCGTCTCGTCGTTTAGCCTCCACTTATGTAATGGGTTTTCTAAATAGTCTACGTTTAATACTCCTAATTAGTATCTAAACATTCGATGTGATACGTGCTAAAAATAAGCAAAGTTACCAAACGCACCCTTAGCTTCGAGCCCCTTCTTGTCTCCCCCACGTCGCCCCTCACGGGCGACTCGGGCGGAAGCCGGCCGCCGGCGCCGCGAAGCCCCCTCCCTTCCTCGCCACCACTGGAGCGCCCTGACGGAAGTCCGCTCGGTCGCGAGGCTGGTGGCGGCGGGGTCTCTTCTCGCCCCCTTGCTCGGCATCGCCATTGAGGGGCTCCGACAGGCGGACCCCTATCCCGGCGTGGTGGCTGTAGATCCGGTGCCTTTGAGGCTGGATCCGGTCCTCCTCGGCAGATCTACGCGGCAATGGCTCGTGGCGACCCTTGGACGTTGGCGGCGGATGTTGCTCGTGGTCGCAGCGGTGGCGCCTGGCAGTGCGTTGGTGGCGCGGCGGTGGGGCTACTCGGGTTCTCCCCTGCTTTTCCTCCCCGACACCCCATGGCGGCGGCGGCGAACAGCCGGTAGGCGGTGGACGCGCCGCTGGTGGATCTGCGCGCCAGGGCCCTAGTTTGGCTCTTGGTGGCGGCAGTGATGGCCGGACTCCAACGGATCCGACCCCGCTTTGGCTGATTCCGATGCCCCGCTAGAGGATTTACGCGTCCTCGATGGCTTCTAGCGGCGGTGTGTGCTTATTGATGGAGGTGGTCGGCCGATCACGGTCGACTGGACTTGCAGGGAAGCGGCAGAGATGGTGGTTAGTGTTCGTCAGATTGTGTTGGTTCTCAAGCGAAAGCCTTGCTCGGTCTTTGACAAGGCTCGGTCTTTGACTGTTGCCGGCAACGACGGTGCAATGGTGCATTTCCTTCTTAAAGACGTTGTCGTGAGGACCTCAACCTCCCATGACATTTCCAGGTGAAAACTAAAGAACCGATGGTTCGGGCGGTGGCAGCGTCTTGACGTCGCTTTCCTCTTGGGGCGTCGCTTTGGAGTCTTGGGGATGGTGGCATCAGGGTCATCTTGGTGCCTGATTTGGTCTAGGTGTGATTGGTGGAGTTTGTGGTGGAGATCGACTCGGTGCTGTATCTACAAGACAAGAGATCAGCAAGCAGCGCGTGTCCATTAGATAGGACAATCTCTACATCAAAAAGTTTCTAAGAAGATAGAAGATGTAAGGAGCTTGTTGCTGCACTAGACCATAGTAGGTTGAAGGAACAACTTAGAAGAAATTTGAAGTTGTAGCTTTCATTCTTAGTCTCTTTCTTTCTTGCTATTCTTAGTCTCTTTCTTTCTTGCTTTTTGAGTTCCTCGTTGTGAGGCTTCGAGTCCAAGTGCTCGTGTATCTTCTGGTCTTGTGGCCAGTTTTGTTTCTCCGTGATTGTAGACATTCACTTTGCGAATGTTCAACACCGGGTATTTTCCTTAATTAAAAAGACATGAATAGTAGCTCCGTGACTTCCTTATGGCTTAACACTGATGCTGCAATTCAGTTGCCAGCAGTACTTGGCATGCTAGACATAGTATGCGCTATGCGATCATGTAGACTTAAGGCATTCTGGCCCTGTTTTATGGTGAGCACATGCTGCTCAGGTTACCAGCAGTCACATTGTCACAAACCAAGAGATCACGCAGTTCTGTTGACATCTGACCGACACAAACCACAAGCTAACTCTAGTAGTCAGCAAAACTCTACTATTTGGCCAACATTTGTAAGAAACGTGCTTCAGTTATTACAGTTATTGTTGAACAAGACATATGCTGACGTAAAATCTTTGAGGCAATAATCATATTTTTAAGACAAGATCATTCCTATTGAGCCAGACAGTCCAGCAAGTTGCACCTAGCAGAATAAAAAAAAAGAATCATTGGCTTCTGGCCTGCTAGACTAAGTAGTGTATATTCAGTAAACTGCTTTGAGCTGGAAGGGACTTGATAATAAGATATGCCCTTGATTAACAGGTGGAGAAGCAATGAAGTGGAATCAAACTATATGAAAACAGACTATGTTTAATACTCCTAATTAGTGTCAAACATCCGATGTGACAGGTGCTAAAATTTAGCACCTGCTATCCAAACACCCCCTTAAGTCTGGAAGCAGAGATCTCGCTAGGTAAAAAAAAAAAATCTGAAATTTCACAAGCAAAGAGGTAAAGCACAAGGTCAGTACTCGCTTTTTTTGCCAAGAAAAGATGACAGATCCACAAACAACCTTTTGCCAAGAAAGATGCCAACTAGCGAATTTGCAGTCTATTAACCATTCTTGCTGATAACAGAGCTAGTCACGATTGATTGTTAGAGTTGTAGAGATGAAATCAGCTGACAAAACACACTGACAAAGGAGACCACTTTAATCAGCATCTTCTTAAGAACCAGGATAGAATAGCCTACCTCTGAAAGCTGCAGTGTAGAAAACAGGACGTACCATTGCTAAAACTACATGATGGCATAAGTTCACAAGTATAAACAACCACTACTAAAATACTAAGTATCATTATGTATGATTATCACCTGAGAATCAACTCCGTGATAATAGAGGGGCAGCTTGTATTCAGATGCTGGAAGCTGTCACCGGCAACAAACGCCCTGAGATTTTCCGGTGAGCTGAGAAAATCAAAGCATGATTCCTTGAGCCCGCAGCAGTGGTGCTGCTCGGCTAGTGTCAGTATGGTTGCCACTGGGCCCAAATCAATGTACTTGCACAATTTCACTTCTCATTTCAACTTCAGCCTCACCATGCCATACCTATCGGATGCAACGAGCAGATGCTGAACTATGGCATCATCATCATCTTCCTCTCCAGTCATATCTGGAAACAAGTCCGTGTATACGAAATACAGTAGAGCCTTGAACACCCGAGGCTCCATGTCATGTATGTGCACCACACCTCCAAAAAAAGGAACCAAAAACCAGAAATGAATCCCTGCCAGCATTTTGTAGAAACCACTACTACCAAATTAAGCTAGCTATTCGAGTACAGTTTCACGGTGAGGTGCGACATCGTCATCATCACGGATGCAAACACCGAGCCATGCATCGTCTTCGGCTGTGGTGTCACCGCCGCCAAGTACTCAACAGCATCTCGGTAGTCTCCTCCAGTACGGTGATGGCGCCGTCGCGACGTTTGAGGTCTGCAGCGAGACATTCATGGCACATCGCTCTGTGTTGGCAGCCCGGTCCCCTGTCTTGTCTTCAGGGCGGAGCTATTTGGCCCATGAAGGAGGGCACAACGGCGAGCGCCATACGCATAGATGATATGGAACCATGAGTGTTCAGGTTATTGCTTAGTTTCATCTACACCGACTCAGTGCCACATGATTATGTTAACGATGATGATGACAGTGATGATGATGTAATGATATTGTGGCAGAACTTATTCGTGGCAGCGGATATTTACGATCTCCGGAAGCTAAAGCTGGTATCCGAAGAAAATTTATACCGATACATTGAAGCAACAACGGTGGCAAGCATCCTTGCGCTGGCTGAGCAACACGATTGTCAAGGGCTAAAGGATGCATGCTTGGACTTCCACAACTCTCTCGGAAAAAAGAAATCATAGATTCCGATACCTCTAAGTAATTTTGTATTATATTGGTACTTAGATATGTTGAGGACCAATGCTGATTACCTTTGGATGATGAGTGATTGACAACGTTGTGTAGAATGATGTTACTTTTGGCTTGTGCAAATATAGGATGTGACATGGCGGTCGACGGCATGCGGTAAAGGTCAAACGAAAGGTTCATGCCGATGGACCAAGGGCAGTGAAGGGTGAACTCGAGTAGGCTTAGACCGAGGGACCCAATGAGTCTGGGCGGAGTCATCAACGATCCTCATGGTACACGGAAGAGTAAGAGAAAATGACAGGATGGAGACGACGTCGGTTGAGTCGAGCGGGACGGAGGAGTCAAAGGCTTGGCGGAGGCTGGACAAGCGTCGATATCGAGGAGGTCGTGTGGTGGTCAAGCAAAGATGGACGGTTTGGGTGGTATGGACCTCAAAACCACCATGCAGGTAGGTTTCCCGATTTTTGGACCTCAAAACCGGGGGCGAGCCCGATGCAGCCGGAGCTTTGAGAAGGAGGGCACGTGGCATCATCACAAAGCTGGTGTCGAGGCGAAGCAAAGTCGTGAAGGTGGCGTGTCCGTACGATGAGTCTAAAAAAATTGGACCAAAATACCCCTGCGTGGGCGGTTGTCTTAATTGTAGTTGTAGGGGTATTTTCATTTACGCGGTAAAAAGGTTCTACATGGTCTAAACGGTGAACATGAAACGGTGATTACACAGTTTTACACGATGAGTAGACCGTTTTAAACAACGTTTAGGTGATAGGAAAGTATGCACTACAACTAATGTCAATCAGCATGGCACTTGTTATTTGATTTGAGAATTGTCAACTAGTAAAACCAACCTCAGATCTTTGGTCAATTTAACTTTTAGTGTTGGTAATTTTTTATATTTGGATGATGAAATATCAAAAATTTTAATTTTCATTTGCATAAGTATAAATTTTATTGCAATATTATAGTCCGTATACACGCCCTACTCACTGCTCGAAGAATGACTGAATGACTACACGCTGAGCCACCTCTCGCATCGTCGTCCCCCTCCCGCACCGGCACCGGCACCGGCACCCGCATGCAGGTAACGCACTAGCTCGTCGAGAAGGTGAACGACAGCAAAACTGACAGAGGCAAACATGATGGTAGATACCCATAACGTGGTCTCTTTTGACGGTATATATTTAAATGTTGGTTCTTTTGATGCTATGGATCTAAACTTTCCCTTTGTAGAAAGAGGGATGGAAATAGAAGTAGAAGGTAACTAGTCTAAGACAGACTTCTATATTTTCTGAAAGATACAAGATATATAAACAACTTATCTTTAAAGTCCATATTAAATCCATATATAATATGTTTTTAAACATCTATCAACATTTTAAAAAAATCTGATTTAATTGGTACCAACATTTCTAGACATTGGCCAACCATTTTTTTATATACCAACATTTTTCTTAACCTTTTTAACATTATTGCTTAACTTTTTTTTTACCTGCACCAACCTTTTTTTGCACTCGCTAACATTTTTTTCTCAATGTTTTTTTGATATTCACCCACTTTTTTATAAAAAATATTTCGTTGAACTATTATGGGCTAATTATTAGGCTACCGTTAGGTTACAGTAGATGTTTAGTTATCTGTCCATCCATCATCGCAAGATAGATAGGACCCAGCAGATGTTATCTGTCCATCCGTCATCGGAAGATAGATAGGAAATCCGACTTCTGTAAACATTTTTGGGCTGAAAATGATGCGTGGACCCTGGAGACTCCTGCTCTCTTAGCCCAACAACCGAGGCCCAATAACAGATATAATTTTAGCCCAAACAGTCTGTGGAAAAGGAAGAGCCCCTCCGCTCCACTTCGTCGTGCTCTCCTCAGTCCTCTCTGATCCTCTTCCTGTCTCCTCTCCGCAGTCCGCAGCTCAACTTCATTTTCCGCTAAACCCTACGAAGGGGGAGAGAGATGGCCGTCGCGATGCTACGGGACCTGAAGTATGTCGTCGGCTCCTTACTTGGCAAGGTTCGCCGGATAGTTCGTTAACAAGAACCGTCTCCTGACTTCCCAAGCTCTCTTTCCCCTGTTCTTGGCGCCGCGGCTTGCCCCAATGGGACTGATTTTGTGACTTTGTGTTGCTAATGTGGAAGGGGGAAGTGATGCAAGATCTGGAGTATTCCATGCGTACTAAGGTAACCTCTTCCGCGAGGAATCGCATCACCCCCAGTCCAAATTTGCTGTTTTGTTCTTGCCCCTGATGATGGTGGTGGTGGCGGCGCCGGCGGCGACGGTTTCTTGATTGGTTCGGGTGTGCTTCTGCTCTTGTAGGGAGACTTGACCCGATTGGAGGAGGCGAGGCTCCGGGCTTTCAGCGGGATTGCAACAAGGGGATTCGCCACGGGCGCCGCAATTTACAGTTTCATGGGGTGGTTCATGACCGGCAGTAGGTGCCTCTCCCTTTCCCCCTTCTTCTTGATACTGGAATGTGATGCATTGATCGAAATATACTGTGGTACACGAGGAACATTCTTCATAAGAAAAGGTGGGGGTGTTCCTTGATTACACCATGAAGTGTGCCGTTGGGTAGGAGATCTTGTGAATTGTACTATTGTGCTGTTAATTTCTGTTATGATATTTTCTGGGTCCATACCTGCTCTTTGTGTTTCTGCAAGGACCAGTCTGATGGACGTTTACTGTGTTGATAAGTACAGAGGGTATGTTGATTGTGTGTAGTGGTAAGATTGCTTAAAGTTCATGTTATGCCAGCAGAATGGTTGTGGACTTATGTCTACCATACTCGTGGAAGCCTTCCAGGTAACCAAACACCTTATGATGCCTAAGTCTATCTATTCCGAGCAGGCTGGCAGGATTGAGAAGCAACTTGCATCCCACCGCACAAAGAGTTGGCAATCTGGCTAGACAGCTCATCTATTGTGGCCACTGTGGACTCTGGATGTCTGTTTGTCTCTTGCAACAAAGAATTTTTTTGTCAAAACTGGTGGTTCTATTAACACGTTTCCTATGCAAGAATTAGGAGAAATTTTGACATTGAGCAAAACTTTGTATGGAGTGAAAGAGAAAGCATGCTATACCCACCTCTTCATAGATTTAGCCTCTATTTTTGACGCTTGTGATTTTCTGGAGGTACCTTCCAAATCGTGTGGGTAACTAGTATAAATTTAACACTTACGGCAATGATGTGTGATCGAGATTCTTACTAGACATTTGTCATATGTTGCAAAATTCAGTATAACACAAAACCAAAACGGTTTTGAGGATATGTCAAGCTTGAACTATACTGGCAGATGGTAGCACGCGTCTCTATTGGCAATTTGAGGAAAGGAGCATCCCTTTCCCACTATCTATAAAACCATGTGTCTTCTAATGAACAGTAGGTGTACTGAAGACAATTCCTTGCCCCTTTCTCCTAATTAGGAAAGTTCTTTTGTAAACTCTTTACTATGCATTGCACCATTGATTATGTATTTTTGTATCAAGTGTGTTCTTCATAAATTGTTATTTTCTGCCTTGTTATTATTCTTCAAAGATATTTGCATGCCTAGTCCATGGTTACTCATTTATCAACAACCTTGAATATGTTACATGTAGAGCATTTTTGTCGTAGTATATGATAAAGTACACTATTATAGTAATCTATCTGTCACTGGGCTCTTGAAACTATATTGTAAATGTGTAGTGTTTTTAGAACAAGTAAAACTTGTTTTTTCAAATAGATGTAAACAAGTAAAACTTGTTTTTTCAAATAGATGTAAAAAATACATATCTGTATATTTGTGAAGTTACATATGGCCATTCACATTTGTTATACCTCTGATACAATCAATTGTTTGTGAGAGACACTGCGAGGGAGTCATCACATTTGTAGTTTCTTCCATACGATCAAATACTGTACAAAATAAAGTTCAAAACTATCATTGTTAAAATACCTATCTTTAGGATTCCAGTTCCACCTTTGCCTCGATTGTCAAGGTTTGGCGGAGTTTATGGTAATATAATGGCTATTCAACATGTAGTGATCCCCTTTATTTTATTAATAATAAAGCATGCAAGTCTGCAGTGAGGATATCCATGCGTGCTAATTTGTTTCAATGTTTCTTGGATATGGACATGGTTGTTGGAATCCAACTTGGATTCAAGCGCCCAAATTGGAAAAATATAGTTTGATCAAACGATATTTTTAATTGGAACACAGGATATGTTGCTTGGGCCTGAATATGTGTGTCAGAACCTGACTCATATTCCAAGTGTCCAGTTCTTCTCTGTCAATTCAGTTGTCTGGGTCACAATAGTTTTGGTGTGAACATTATTTATAATAAAATAACTTCCATGGATGACTCGAGTTGACCCCTAAAAAAACATTTCTTAAAACATAGGAAACTCTTATGTGATGCATATAGAATATAAATATCTACAAAGAAACCAACCTAATTAATAAGGAATCTAGTTAACTCTATTGTCCAACAAATACTGTTGTAACTTGTAAGCATTGCATAAATTTTGGTCTGATGTTAAAAAAAATTTAAATTCGAGGGAAGCACATTGGCTTTCTCCCCTAAGAATATCTGCAGCCAACATAGGCTAAACTAGTTGTCAACAATTGCTTTTCAGAAAAAAAAAGGTTCTCAACAATTCACCATGTAGGCATCTAGGTATAGACCTGTCAAATATTCACCTTGTAATTGGAAGGAAGTATATAGCTAGTTATTTACATTCAGGAAATGGTAATATTAGTTAATTATATTAAGTTTTAGATTTAAACTAAACAAGTTAGTATTTGTCTTCTGGTCTGGAAGAAAAGACCATTGAAGGGAAAACGAACCTTGGGAACCTTATAAATAATTGGATGCATCAAGCCATTGACTCTTTGTTGTTCATATGGTGCTCATGCAATATTTCATCTTTTTCACTGGGAATGCTAATTTACTGAAGCTGTATTTCAGGTGGTGCTTTTCTAACAGGAAAGTTGATGTATTATATAGCCTTGCGTATGTGTGCTCAACTCATTTTGGAAGTTTACGATCCAGAAGACCGCATGAAGATGGAACTCGCTAACATGCATGGTTTGTCAAAAATTGGTTCACTTTTTGGCATAAGGTGTCTCAGTTAACTACTTGTTTCATTAACACAATACCTTTACTTGCTTCATTCACAGAATACTTACTAAGCATAGTGATGACAAACCACTGGTTGAAGCTGTAAGAAAGCAATTCTTTGCTGAGCATCTGTTCAATGACCTGCACCAAGTAGTCCACTTTTCAGGTGGCATCCATGCAGTTGGTATGTTGACAGCGCTTTTGTGGAAAGGCTAAAGGAAACAGAAGCTGAACTTAACACCTCTGACAACGAGACAGGAACATCTTCAAGACAGACAATAGCAAACATCGTGAGTTCTACTAATTTTCACAATTGCTCATAACCTAGCTTGGCAGCACCCAGTATCACTATGTTTTCTCCATTCATTTTGTCTGTTCAAAATTCAGAATACTTTATAGCATGATAACTCTTCTTTGTTTCTTTCCTGTATATTTACTCTTAAAGAGATTTGGAGACCTCATGGATGACCCGCTGGCTTGCATGCTTGGTTCTCCAATAAGGGACATGGGAAGCCACAATCCCTCGGAAAACACGAGAGCTGTCCTGAAGAGAACGGAGCCACGAAACCGCAAGAGAAGTCACCGCCCATCATCGCCATCAGAATGCTGACAATTTAGTTGCTGCATCGTGATGGTTGGACCATAGCCCATAGGTGTGGACTGTGGTATGATGTTGTAAATGTTAGCATTCTGGTCGTCAACTGGAGCAATTAGTTGTCGGCATATATTTTCTGGGGGTTGAGTAAGCTCATGTGCACGAGCTAATTGAAGTGTTTATCTGCTGTCACGTACACAATGATATGAACGGTAATTGCTCAATCACCCTGTTAAATGCACCCGCATTCTTGCAAATGTATACAACCGGGTTTTTGAAATGCAAGGTTCTGGTGTATAGTGTATATAGTACTAAGGATAGAAAAGTTACATTTCAAAATGACCATTCTTTTAGTTTTACAGAATGGCTACTTTGTTTTTTTAGGAAAACAGAATGGCTACTTAATAAAGGTTTGAAGATCCGGCCCAACGGATGCCAATTCTCGCGGCCCAAGAAGGCAACAACTGCGGTCCAGCAACAGAAAGCAATTGGACCCAATAGCATCGAACGGTCCGTGGAAATAAAGGCCCCGAATCACAGGGCAGCTCCATCCACTTCCGTCTTCCTCCGTTCCTCCCCTCACCGCTCTCTGCATCCCCAGTCCGGACTCCAGTCACCACTCACCAACCCTACGAGCAGCTAGAGAAGCGATGGCGGGGCTGCTGCAGCTCATAAAGGACCTTTATTTTGGCCCCCCGCCTGGCAAGGTTCGCCGGATCGCTCCCAGAAACGGCCTCACTGCCGTTCCCAAAATCCCTCTTTTTTGTGTGAAACAGTTCTTCCTCAAATCTCCTCTCTTTTTGTTTACCAACAATTTCCCTCACATCTTTTTCGCTTCTTCTCGGGCTGGGGTTTGATGGGGTTTTGTGTTGCTAACGAGGCAGGGAGTGATACAAGATCTGGAGTACGCCATGCGGACCAAGGTAAGCTCTCCTGCGAGAATCCCCCTTCCATGGCATCCCCACAAACTCCAAAAATGAAAATCGTCCTTGTTGATTTGCTGAGTTGGATGCTGCGGCTGATGATGTAGGGCGGCTTGACCAAAGAGGAGGACACCAAGCTTCAGATTGCCAATTTAGTTCCAACTGCGGCCTTCGCTTTGTTCTCAGGATTGGGCAGCTATGCAGGGTGGTTTAGTCTCGGCCTAGGTTCCTCCCTCCCTCTCTCGATTGATATTTGGGAATGTTATCTGCGGTGTTTTTGGATCGTGTTAAACAATGAACATTAAGAAACAAAAATATATGCCTGCCACCAAGTAGTGGGTGCCATTCCTGAATCCTGATAAAGCATAACCTTGTGTCAATAATTAGGAGCACTGAATTGTGTTGAAAACATGCCAGCTGCATAGTTGTGGCATTGTGTCAATGTTCCAATCGTAGTATTCAATAACCATACTTGTGCAAACAATACAAGAGGTCAAGGGAATTGTTTCTAGACAAGCCATTGAATGTTAAAGTTCAAGTGTAGATAGGACTTTTTTTTTTAAAGAACCTTGTGTTACCTGATGAACAACATTATTCCTTTCTTATGGTCGGTATTTCATAAGCTCCTATCCTAAATGTCCTGCCATGAATGTTGTTGTTTTTGTTGCTATCCAGTGCGCATGTCAGGGTAATAATGTTATTGATATATTCTGCCTTTGCTATTAGCTTTTCAAGGATGTGTATGCTTACCCTGCACTTGCATTCTTCCATTCTTATTAATGTTCAAGGATATTTGTATATGCCTACCCTATGCTTGCTTACCAACCATGATGGATCTGTTACATGTCGAGCATTTTGGCTTAGTTTATGTTTATGATAAATTTGGCTATACTGTTAGCATTTGTGATTGCTAGGACTTGAACATTATAATTGCTGTTTCTTTAACGAGTACCACATGTCTCCATAACATATGGTCAATGCAATTATTGGTTGTGACTTGTGAGGGACAAAGTGAGTCATCAGATTTTGATTATGGTTGAATTGTTGATGTAATTATGTGCTATATAAAAAAAATCTGCAGAACTATCATTTTTAAATTTGCCGTGCAGAGGATTACTGTTGGTACCAAAGCCTTGCTTACAATTCCATTGTGCAGGAAACAAGTTACTTGGGTTTCCACCTAGTCCTGTATTTGCAAGGTTTTGTGCAGCTACTGGTAAATCTCAAGACTCTTTAACCTGGTAGTGATCCTGTACAATTATGTCATGCAAAGGCATAGTCAAGCATTATTTTTGTGAGAAAGACAAATCAATAATTTTTAATTCGTTGATAAGAAATGTCTTTCATATGGACGAATCAACATGATTAGGAAATATCCACAATGAAACCAACCCAATTAAAAAGGAAAATGATTATTCACATCTCTAATTTCTAACTAATACTGTGCTGGTAGGCCCCGGATGAATCCATGAATAATACTGCTATAAAGGTGGAACACAGATTTTATTAACATCCAGTAGTAATACATTTTAAAACGCACCCATTGGTCGTTGTAGAACACACCAAAATTTAAACATATGTTACTTATTCGAATTTGTAAGATAGTTTTGTGTTCCAAAATCATGTACCTTCTATTTTTGTCACCATTCACTCATGAAGTTATAATATATTTGTGCTGTAGTTGAAAGGAAAAAAGATAGCAGTAGATAGAACCATTTGGCATAAAATATTGGACACATTCACCCTTCAATGATCATGTGGTGTTTAAGAATCAATTTTTCATCCTTTTCATTGGTAATATGAATTTATTGAAGCTCTGCTTCTCAGGCGGCGCTTATATCATGGGAACTGCCATGTATCGTGGAACCTTGCATGAATGTCCTGTATCGCTTTTAAACACTGAAGAAGGACGCATGAAGATGGAGCTAGCTAACATGTGTGGTTTGTTAACCGGCAATTCTCTCTTTGGCATCAGGTGTTCCAACTAATTACTTGTTTCACTAACATCATACTTGTTTTTTACTTGCCTCGTTAACAGAATACTTACTAAGCATAGTGATGATGCATACCTGGTCAAAGCTATGAAGAAACACTTTTTTGCGGAGCATCTGTTCGATGACCTGCATCAAGATCAACCACTTCTAAGGTGGCACCCACGCCGTTCATATACCGACAGTGCCTTTGTAGAAAGATTGAAGGAAATTGAAGCTATAAACTCCAATGATGAGGCTAGATCAGTTTCTGGAGAGACAACTGCAGACAATGTGAGTTCCTAGTTTACCACTAAGTCTGCAGTTTGTCAGTACCATACCATGTCTATACTTATTTTCTAGATCCAGTTGTCTGTCTTAAGTTTCTGAACATTTCACTGCAAGATGACACTTTTTTTTTTCGTAAATTATGCTTGCAGAGACCATCTGGAGACCTGATGGAGGATCCACTTGCTTGTATACTTGGTTCTGCAGGTGACGTGGAAAGCAACAATCCCCCTGGAAAGACCAGCACTGTCCTGAAGCGAAGTGAGCTGCGAGCCCGCAGGAGAAGTCACCGGCATCATCATCGGCATGCTGATGACAAGTTTGCTGCATTGTGAATTGGATCAGAAATGCAGTGGAATACCGTAGACGCTAGCATTTTGTTTGAATCTCCTGTTGTGAGAAAATAAGATTGCTGGAACAAGATGTTCATGCGTGCGAGCAGATTAATTGAAGTACTATGCCTGGTCAAAATTTGTAGGTTGTGACAATGTTGTGTGAGCATACCTGTGAGGAGAGATGTTGGGTTGCAGGTGCTGCATTGACAGCGATGTAGGTACTCATGTATCCCTTGATCTTTGCATTCTTCACTCAACAAATGAAAAGATGACAAGTATTCCCTCCGTCCCAATTTACTATTCGTTTTGACTTTTCTTATGTACCTCAAAAGTTAAAACGAATAGCAAAAGTTATATACCTCAAAAAAAATTAAAACGAATAGTAATAAAAGTTAAAACGAATAGCAAAAGTTATATACCTTAAAAAAAAGTTAAAACGAATAGTAATTTGGGACGGAGGGAATAGTAGTTAACAAGCATATATGTTTAAAAAGTATCGATTTTGCAAATTTCATTCTAACTACAGCATCTAAAGTCGTTGGAGTTTCGCCAATCTATGTATAAGGTACGTCATATCTGGTGGTAAATCTCAGCACTGTAGAGCCTAGTATCGATCCCCACCCCTGTTTCCCGTTGGCATGCAAAGGCACAACATGCTGTCATCGTCCAATTTGCTTTTCACGCCTTACTGTGTTTGTCAAAACATGCTTTACATTTATTCTCTGGCCCTGTGTTGCAGTGTCTAGGTTGGTCGGGGTTCCACCTATCAACGGATTGAGGTTCAGCTTATCTGCTGGTAAATCTCAACAGTATGTACAGAACCTTGTAGCCATCCCCTCCCACCTCGCTAGTTAGGTTAGGTTGTTGTAAAATTCGTAAAGATTTTGTTTGGATAGCAGTGGATTGAGGAGGAACAGGAGAGATTGGAGGGGAATTTAGTTTATTTTAGACTCAGTCCCCTTCGTTCCACTCCAATCCCTTTCTACCCAAACAAACCCAAAAAAATATCGAACATAGTAAGTAGATGACATGACTTGGAGGGGATTGGAAACTATAGTACATACCTATAGGCCAGGTTTTGAGAACCAGTAACCAACTCATCATTCTTACTTGAATTGTAATGTATATAAAAGATACCCCTTTTATTCTGAGTTCTCATCTCAATTGCTGACCTAGAAACACAAACGCTGCCCTCAAGAGAAGGTAGTTTGCTGCATAGGAGTGGTGGAATTCTGGAGATGTTGGCATCTCTTGTCTCACTTGCAGTTGCAAGCTAGTATTATTAAGCAGAATAAGCTAGTATTATCAAACCTACGAGTGAGTGCAGCACGGTTTTTCCCCTTAAATGAGTTGTACAATAAAAGATACCCTATACCATATATCAAACGTAATGATCTTGTTGAAAAGCCTCGGGCAGCCATAGTGTTCCAGAATCTAGAATGCCAGCTTTACCGAATTTTGAATGTCTCAGACACCGTTAAACATTTACTTCATTATTATTATTATTACCATAGGTCTCCATAGACACTGCGGGCATGCTGTCTTCCAGCAATGCTCGAACTGAATAGGGCAAATAGGAAAAGAAAAACGACACATAAGAAACAACTACAATTGCTAACAAGGAGACCTCATGGATAGGGGCGGATCTAGCGGTGGGGCGGGCGGGGCTCAAGCCCCCACACCGCCTCTCAGAACAGTGGAGCCCCCTTGAGCCCTTTCATGATTTTCGAGGAAGAAGGGAAGGGAAGGGAAGGAAGAAAATGGAGGAGGAAGAAGCCCCTGCTAGGTCCATGAACTGCATCCGCCACTGCTCATGGATGACCCGCTGGCTTGCATGCTTGGTTCTCCGATAAGGGACATGGAAAGCCACAATCCCTCGGAAAACACGAGAGCTGTCCTGAAGAGAAGGGAGCCACGAAACCGCAAGAGAAGTCACCGCCATCAGAATGCTGACAATTTAGTTGCTGCATCGTGATGGTTGCACCATAGGTGTGGTATGATGTTGTAAATGGTAGCATTTTGGTCGCCAACTGGAGCAATTAGTTGTCCGCATATATTTTCTGAGGGTGAGTAAGCTCAATTGCACGAGCTAATCGAAGTGTTTATCTGCTGTCATGTACACAATGATATGAACGGCAACAGCTCACTCACCCTCTTAAATGCACCTGTATTCTTGCAAATGTATAACCGGGTTTTTGAGATGGAAGGTTTTTGGTGTATAGTGTATAGTACTAAGGATAGAAGTGTTACATTACAAAATGACCATTCTTTTTGTTTTACAAAATGGCTACTTTTTTTAGGAAAACAAAATGACTACTTAATAAAGGTTTGAAGATCCTCCCAACGGAGGCCTATGCTTGCGGCCCAAGAAGGCAACAACTGCGGTACCAATAACAAAGGCTCTCTGCATCTCCAGACTCCAGTCATCAACCCTACGAGCAGCTAGAGAAGCGATGGAGGAGGGGCTGCTGCGGTACGTCACGTACGTGAAGGAACTTAGTTTTGGACACCAAGCTTCGGAAATTCAATTTCCTTCCAACTGCGAGCTTAGTTTTGTTCTCAGGATTTGGCAGCTATGCGGGTTGGTTTGGTATCAGCCTAGGTTCCTCCCTCTCTCGATTCATATTTGACAGTGTTATCCGATGCGCTGTTTCGAGGTCGTGTTAAACAATGAACATTAAGAAACAAAAAAAAAAACATGCCTGCCTCCATGTAGTGGGTGCCATTCCTGAATCCTGATAAAGCATAACTTTGTGTCAATAATTAGGAGCACCAAATTGTGTTGAAAACATGCCAGCAGCATAGTTGTGGCATTGTGTCAAAATTGTAGTATTCAAGAACCATACTTGTGCAAACAATACACGTCAAGGGGCTTGTTTCTAGACAGGCTATTGAATGTTAAAGTTCAAACGTAGGTAGGACTCTTCTTTAAAGAACCCGGTGTCTCCTTTCTTATGGTCGGTATTTCGTAAGCTCCTATCCTAAATGTTCAGCTATGAATGTTGTTGTTTTTGCTGCTATGCAGTGCGCACATCAGGGTAATAATATTATTGATATATTCTGCCTTTGCTATTAGCTTTTAAAGGATATGTGTGTGCTTACCGGTACCTGCATTCTTCCATTCTCATTACCGTTCAAGGATATTTGTATATGCCTACCCTATGTTTGCTTACTAGCCATGATGAATCTGTTGCATCTGGAGCATTTTGGCTTAGTTTATGTTTATGATAAATTTGGCTATACTGTTAAAATTTGTGATCGATAGGGCTTGACCAATATAGTTGATGTTTCTTTAACGAGTAACACATGTCTCACTACGGGACACAGTCAAATTGCCGAGTGCCAGGGGCAGTCGGCGAAGGGCAGAATACCCTCGGCGAACCGTTTGCCGAGTGTAACACTTGGCAAACGGCACACGGCAAATATAGAGTCGGCAAACACTAGTTCGCCGAGTGTCTTGTGTCGGGCACTCGGCAAAGACTTTGCCGAGTGCCCAGAAAACACTCGGCGAACACTTATTGAAAAAAAAAAATCACGCACCGAACACTTATTGAAAAAATAAAAAACAAAAAATTGTTCTGGGCACTGGTATTCGGCGCTACGCCCCCACCCCCGCCCCCCCACGTCTTCCTTTTTTCTAAGGTCCTGAGCCGGGGGTTCCGGTTAGAGGGCGGACGGCGGCTGTTTCAGGGGGAGCCATTGGTCTTAGTGGATCGGATCACCGGGGACGAGGGTCCGCGGGACGAGGTTCCAGGGGCCGGGGGGGGCCAGGAGGATCCGGGGGGCCCGGGGCCGCCGGGCGGGCGGCGGGGGGGCGCCGGGGTGGCATGGGAGAGAGGAGGGAGAGAGGAGGCAGTGAGGGGAGTGAGGGCGCCGGGTGTTGGGAGAGTGAGAGGCCAGGGCCGGCCGGAGGCACTTATTTAATTGAGGGGCCGGGCGGATAGTTTGCCGAGTGTCCTACGTGGACACTCGGTAAAGAGTTTTCTTTGCCGAGTGTCCAGCGTAGGACACTCGGCAAACGTTTTTTAAAAAAAATTTAAAAAATATCTAACAGTTTCAAAAAAATACCAAATTTTCACACAAATCAATATAGGTTTTCTACTGACTATACAAAAAGTTTTGTAGTCAAACCGAACTCGACCGTCACTTCGACTCTAAATTTTATCGAATCCTTCTTAAAGTTACTATTCTTCTTCTGAGATGCTTCGGTTTGTAATCATCGTACATGATGAAATATGCAAAACCTTCTCAATTTTTTTCCACAGCCTCCACGTATTATATCATCACATCATGACAAATCTTAAGATTTTCAGACTTTGATTGTTTTTTTTACAATTTAAAAATACTACTGCGACACGCTCATGATCGTGTTTCCTGAACAAGATGTTCGAAATTTCTTTTCATTTCATGGGTCAGGTCTCAAATTGGTCCAAATAACATGAATATCATTTTTCTACTCATTTTATTCCATAATTTGAATCACTTGCAATTCAAATTTGACTTATACCAAAAATTCCCTTGAAATGCAATTAATTAATTAAATATAGCAAATAAATTCAAAAATATACCAAATTTTAACATGGAGTACCAGATGTTGTATGTGGGGAGTAGAAAAAATTTCATGGTGAAAAGAGGAAAAAAAATTATTTGCCGAGTGTTTTTTTTGACACTCGGCAAACCCCCTCTTTGCCGAGTGTTTTTTTTGACACTCGGCAAAGAGGGGGCTTTGCCGAGTGTTTTTTATTTGACACTCGGCAAAGCCACGATTTGCCGAGTGTTTTTTTTTTGCCGAGTGTTTTTGGCTTGGCACTCGGCGAAGAGCTTGTTTGCCGAGTGTCCGAAAAAAAACACTCGGCAAAAAGTAAACACTCGGCAAATTTAAAGTTTCCCGTAGTGTCTCCATATATAACTTATGATCAATGCAATTATTGGTTGTGAGGGACGAAGTGAGTCATCAGATTTTGATTGTGGTTGAATTGTTGATGAAATTATGTGTTATATAAAAAATCTGCAAAACTATCATTGTTAAATTTGCTTTGCAAAGGATTACTGTTGGTACCAAAGCCTTGCTTACAAAATTCCGTTGTGCAGGAAACAAATTACTTGGGTTTCTACCTATTCCTGAATTCGCAAGGTTTTTTGCAGCTACTGGTAAATATTAAGACTATTGAACCTGGTAGTGATCCTGTACAATTATGTCATGCAAAGGCGTAGTCAAGCTTTATTTAGATGAGAAAGACAAATCGATAATTTTAACTTTGTTGATAGTGAATGTCTTTTGTATGGATGAATCAACATGACTACGAAATATCTAACAATGGAACCAACCCAATTAATAAGGAAAATGATTGTTCACATCTCTAATTTCTAACTGATACTTTGCTGGTAGGTCCCAGATGAATAATACTGCTATAAAGCGGAATACAGTTTCTTTTTTTTTAAACGAACCGGGCAGGAGAATTATATTAAAAAGCAGAGTAAACCCAGACTTGGTAATACAACGACTACATCCGATCGGTTGGATTGGGACATCAACACGATCTGCACCACACAACACTCAATAGCGGACGTTTCTATTAACATCCAGTACTGATGCATTATAAAAAAAATACCCATTTCGTGTGTAGAACACACTAAAATTTAAATGTATGTTACTTATTCGAATTTTGTAAGGTAGTTTTGTGTTCCGAAATCATGTACCTTCTATTTTTATCAGCATTCACTCGTGAAGTCATAATATATTTGTGCAGTAATTAAAGTAAAAAGATAGCAGTAGATGGAACCATTTGGCATAAAAAATTGGACGCATAACGCAATGACCCTTCAACGTTCATGTGGTGTTTAAAAATCAATTTTCATTGGAAATGTGAATTTATTAAAGCTCTACTTCTCAGGCAGCGCTTATATCATGGGAAAGGGCATGTCTCGTGGAACCTTGCATGAATGTCCTGTAGCGCTTTTAAACACTGAAGGACGCATGAAGAGGGAGCTAGCTAACATGTTTGGTTTGTTAACCGGCAATTCTCTCTCTTTGGCATCAGGTGTTCCAACTAATTACTTGTTTCACTAACATCGTACTTGTTTTTACTTGCCTCATTAACAGAATACTTACTAAGCATAGTGATGATGCATACCTGGTAAAAGCTGTGAAAAAGCACTTTTTTGCTGAGCATATGTTCAATGACCTGCATTAAGATCAACCACTTGTCAGGTGGCACCCACGCCGTTCATATACCGACAGTGCCTTTGTAGAAAGAATGAAGGAAATTGAAGCTATCCACTCCAATGATGAGGCCAGATCAGTTTCTAGAGAGACAACTGTGGACAATGTGAGTTACTAGCTTGCCACTAAGTCTACAATTTGTCAGAAACATGTCTATACTTATTTTCTAGATCCAGTTGTCCATATAAGTTTCCGAATATTTCACTGCAAGATGACACTTTTTTCGTAAATTATGCTTGCAGAGACCATCTGGAGACCTGATGGAGGATCCACTTGCTTGTATACTCGGTTCTCCAGGTGACGTTGAAAGCAACAACCCCGATGGAAACACCAGCACTGTCCTGAAGCGAAGTAAGCTGCGGGCCCGCAGGAGAAGTCACCGGCATCGTCATCGTCGGCATGCTGATGACAAGTTTGCTGCATTGTGAATTGAATCAGAAATGCAGTGGAATACCGTAGACGCTAGCATTTTGTTTGAATCTCCAGTTTTTTTAAACACATAGCACATTTTTCATTAAATGGTACAAGGTTACAAATACTTGGCTACAAAACTGGAACTTAAAGAAAAACCACAACAAAAGTGACACGGCCTAACGAAGCTTAGGCCGAAGAACCGAAAAACCACAACAAAAGTGACACGACCTAACGAAGCTTAGGCCGAAGAACCGATGCTAGACTAACAAAACCGGCTGGCTTCCAAAGCCTAGCCTGCTCCAAAATCACCGACGCCAAAGCAACCGGCTGCAGAGCCAAGCGCTCATGAACTCTACGCCGCTCCTTCCAAATCGACCAAGCGACCAACCATATAAGGGAATCGAATCCCTTCCGTCTAATCTTCGTGACCGTCTTCCATGCTTGGATCCACCATTTTGCAAATGTGATTTCTACTTGCAGTGTCAACCTAGGCATGCCGATGTAACTGAGGATACGAAACCAAGTTTCTCGGCTATATACACAATCGATCAAAAAGGTGGTGCAGAGTTTCCACCTCCTACGCACAAAGGGCACAGTCATCCCTGTCCCGTAGCCCATGACGTCGTAGCCGGTTAGAAGTCCAACAACGACCATGGATTACCAGCCAACCAAAAAAAGGCATCGACCCAGTGCCTGCACTTTCCATAGCTGCTTGGCACCCAGCAGCGGCGACCGACCTAGGAAGAGGGCCCGATAAGCGGAGGCAGAAGAGAAGTCACCTGAGGTGGATCACTTCCAGATGAACCGATCTGGGACTGGGCATAGAAGCCAACCCTGGGGAAGGTCCCAGATTCTGATATACTGTAGCAGTTGCTGTACTGTGCGCCCCCCCCCCCTAATGTCGCGCAATCAACGTCTATCCAGTAGTCCGTCCTACACTGTACGTGAGTTCCTAACTCTGGTTGAGACCGCTGCCCATAAATTAGGAGCTAGCGACCGAATGGAACAGCCATTGATCCATCTATTTGACCAAAATAGAGCAGAGCGACCGTCCCCCACCTGAACTATCGGTGCGAAATCTGACCGACAAGTAAATATTTGTAGTTTTGCCGTGCATTAGATCGGATATGGCCTAGCACACAATGACACAGGATGTATACTGGTTCGGGCAACACGCCCTACGTCCAGTCGGGGTCAGTCGGTCGACTTTATTCCTAAGCCCAGGTGCTCAAAGTTTGCAGTGGGGGTACAAATGAGAGGAGGATGGGAGGGGGGTGCCTGAGTCCTGGCCTTGTTCTCGTCTCAGTGGAAGAGAGTGGCAAGAGCCCAGACGTGCGCTAAGTGTGTAAGAGTGCGTGTGTGAATGTTCGTCTGAGAGTCTCCCCGAGAGTGGGGGGGTCCGTCCCCTTTTATAGTACAAGGGAACGGCCTTACAGGTCGGAGAGGATAAGAGAGTGAGTGTTCGGGCACTGCCTAGTCTTGTCGGGGCCCACGTCGTCTGGTGTGGTATGGCCTCCATCCTCGATCCCTGTTCTCCTCGTCAGGCCACTTCGTCGTAGCGAGTAGGTTTACAGCGGCACTGTGCAAGGCGTGCACAGGGTGTGGCGCGGTACGATTCTGCGTATGGTCGGCTGACCTGGACGCTTCCTTGTTATCTGTACCACTTTCTCCCTGAGCCCACACCAGGTGGGCGTCCCCGGTCGGTTGTCCCAGTCGGTCCCGACCGGTCGGAGGGAGCGGTACGGGCAGTACAGTGCATCCCCAATCGAGGGGACTTGGTCGGGAGGACTTAGTTGGGAGAACCCAGTCGGAGTCGGACTACGGCCCTACCCCTGACTAGCTCCTTTCGGTCGGGGTGCCGACTAGGCTTCCTGGTCAGAGGAATCGGTGAGTGGCCAGATCGTGACCTCGGCCTGGCCACACGTAACCAGCCAGCCTAGGTGTACGTTGTGGTTGTGCTCTTTGTTGGGCCAAGTGACGCGGGAAGGCAGTCCCGTTGGGGACCCCAGGTCTATGGACCCGTCAGGAGCCCCTAAGCCCCTTTGGGGCTTTGTTGAAGCTGTGAAGGGGCTTTCGGTCGGAATGTTCCATCAGGGGGAACACACGGGGGTGTTGTTCATTTTTATCTTGTTTGCGAAGTGAGCAGGCCGAGTAGGTTCAGGCGTTTTAGCGCCCGAGTAGGGACAGGCGCCCAGCTCTCGAGAGGACGACTGGCAGAGGCCGCAGGGGTACGTTAGATGGATATTGATGCCCAGCTCCTAAGGAGATGACTAGCATGGTCCGTAGGGGTGCGATGAGTTGCAGAGGGTGCCCAGCTCCCGAGGAGGGGACTTGCTTGTTGTCCGCCTTCTGTCGGGTTTGCACGAGCAGACCCGGTGGGTCTAGCCCCCGAGCCTATGGCCGACTGAGGAGTTGGTTGGAGGCTGAGCACTTGGGTACCCCTTTGACCGGAAGCGAGTCAAGCGAACACTAGCACCCTTCTCCTGAGGAGGGGATCTATTGTTAGTCCGGTTTCTGCCGGGTGTGCACGAGCACACCCGGTGGGTGTAGCCCCCGAGCCTGCGACCGACTGGAGAGTCAGTCGAAGGCTAAGAACTTAGGTACTCTTTTCTGGGGCTGCGGACTTTGGCATCCCCGTCGATCGGGATGAGGTGGTCCTTCTTGCGAGTCGGGGTGCTTGCCCGTGTTCGTTCTGACTGCGACTTGTGTTGCCTGTCGTATTCCCGAGTCAGGATATGGCGGCCCGAACCCCCGAGTCCCATTGGGCTTGGTCGGCATCGGTTGAGTTTCGTGCGTCACCCCGTCCGCGGTCTCGCTGATCGGAGGGGCTGAGCTAACATCACTTGCCTCGATGGCTCGAGTGATGCGCTCGGTGAGCTCGCTAACGGGCATGTCCGAGTGGAATCCGGGTCCATCGTTCGTAACGGGGTCGGCATAGCCCTCATGTGGCATTCCATTGCTCCTTAACCTGCCTCCTAATAGATGCCCGAGCCATTCCGGAGACCAACTCAGGTGGCCCGCTGGCCTTCTCTCGATGGAGATTCTGTGGGCATGACTCGAGGTCAGGATCAAACGAGAAGGTTGAGATGATCCCATCCGCTTCTGAGCGGGTCGGGCGAAGGCTGCTAGGGATTCATCTACATTTTCCCCCTAGCTCTTTTTGATGTGAGGCGGCCTCGAGCCCTTCGCAGGCTAGCCTTCGAACCCCGGTCGGTCGCAGCTCATATCGAATGAACCGCTATTACTTCGTGACGTGACACAAAGCAATTGAAATGCAATGATTGTATGTATGGGATGAATGTATGAATGCATGAATGAATACATGCATGAATGAGATGGATGAATGAATGAGTGTTTGTTTGCAGAGCAAGTAAATAGGGGGTCAGTGATGTTACCTTGGTCGAACTTTCAGGCATCACCCTATCCGCGGTTTCCGCAACCGGAGGTGCTAAGCTAGTGTTGCTTATCTCGACGGTTCGAGTGACAGGCTTGAGGCACCCTTAGCGGGTACGCCCGAGTGGAATTCATATCCTTTGTTTGTGATGGGGTCGGCATATCCTGCATGTTAGTTTTCCACTATTTTTACCTATCTCCTGTCAGATGCCCTAACCGTCCGACCGACCCGAGTAGCCTACTGGCCTCGGTTTGATGGAGGCTCTAACGGTGGGTTCCTTCGCTCCATCCGACCGACCCAAGCATCGACCTGACTGAGATAGGGGAGCCCTCGTCCTTGTCGGCTGCACCGCCAACCGACCCGGCCGAGGGGGAGCAGTAGAATAAGGGTAGTTAGTTTCTTTGTTGTGAAAGAAATTTGCGGGGGACTGTGAGCCCCCGAGTGAACAATTAAGTTTGTTTGTGATTGTGATGGGGAGCTTGTCCCACCCATCCTCGTTTTTGCCCTTAAGTAATTTCTACTTTTTGTCCTTTTCCTTTCAGACCTGCTTGTTGACCGTAGGCTACAACCTTAAGAACCCGGGTGTGGCCCACGAGGCTCAGCTACTCGTAACTGTAGTCATGGCGGGGTCTGATCGGTCTGCAAGCTAGAGGATAAGTTGCTTTTAGGGTGAACTGAAGGACGGGATGCCCTTTCGTTCAGGTGAGGTGCATGTTTACTGTGAGACCAAGTTGTGAAGTGCCTTGTTCTATTTGTGATGAGTGATTGACTAGATGATTTGAGGCTTTACCTGTTGAGTCCATATCTCATATGCGCATGATTATGCTAATGGCTAACCGGATGTGTTGTGTTGAGTGCGTTGTGTTGTGGTGTTTATCTAAACTATATGTTGTGTGTTGTGTCTCTTGGCTTGTGATGTGCAGATGTAGAATGTAATGTGGCGGTCGACGGCATAAGGTAAAGGTCAAGCACGAAAGGTCCATGCCGATGAACTAGGGCAGTGAAGGGTGGACACTAGTAGGCTTGGACCAAGGGACCCAAGGAGTCCGGGTGGAGTCATGGGCGATCCACATGGTGCACGGAAGAGCAAGAGAACATGGACGATTATGGAGACGGCGTTGGTTGAGTCAAGCAGGATGGAGGCAAGTCGAGTAGGCGGCCCGGGAGTCGGGAGCGAAAGACTTGGAGGTGTCGAAGGCTTGGTGGAGGCTAGACACGCGTTGACATCGGTGAGTCATGCCTTGCAGGGTGTGCAAGAGGGTTTGACTGGTTTGACCTCAAAACCAGGGGCGAGTCCGATGCAGCCGAACGGTGTCAAGTCGGAGGACGCGTGGCACCATCATGAAGCTTGCGTTAAGGTGAAGCTAAGTCGTAAAGGCACCGGGTCCATCTGATGAACGAAGAAAAAGCTGGACGGTTTTGCCCATAGGGGGTTTGGAGTTGTATGCTTCATGTAAGGACAACTTGGGAAATAGCCAAGTGCCTATATAATTGAGGAGAGGGCTGTTGGGGCAGCCATCTCTTTGGGCTAGATAGGTGGGGGTTTTCTCATTTTGCTTGTGAGAGCCTTTGAGGGAGAGAGGGAGAGAGAGAGAGGAGGGATCTTTGTTTGATCTTTTCACCATCCTATCTTTGATTGTGCTAAGGAGTGGCTTGTAACCGGACATAGTGAAGTAATCCAATGATCTATTTCGCACCATCTTGTCCTATCCCGGTTGGATTTATGATTCTTGCTTGTGTTCTTCGCGTTCTTGTTTTCTCCTTTTTTTCTCCCTCTCACGTTTTTGGTTGATTCGTGATTTCTGGGAATTCTTGAGTCAAACCAGTCTTTTGGAAATGAACTAGGATGTGAGTGGAACCTTTCCACCAAAGGGATTTGATTGAAACCTCATGAGTTCATAGATCGAGATGATTCAAGCTCTAGGGTTGAAAAACCGGCATTCCTCACAAGATATTTAATTCCCTTTGATTGGCTGATCTTTTTGAGGAGATCCTTTGGAACATGTTTGCTATGTTGTTAGGAAACTATGGTTAAAATTTCGTGATTTTTGGAGGTCGTTTGATCGAGTTTTGGATTTTTCTTCTCTCCTCACGAAGACTGATTTTTGTGCTGTCGGAAGTTCCAAAGGGAAAATTGCTGAAACGACAGAGAACTCTTGTCGGGAGATCCCCGGTACTTCCGATAGGTATCAGAACTTCCAATAGGAGCAGTTTGAGTCCTGTTTTGACTCAGATCTTTGGAGTTTGCTTTCTGGATCTTTGGAGTTTACTTCCAGTTGCTTCTTGAGAGTCCCGTTGTGTTATCGGCCATCACCATAGACACCTAGCCACCCAGTTGGCTCGTGGATCTCTCATCTTCCGCTCGCTTCGGTTTTGTGGTTTGAATTTGGGACAGAAACCTAAAATTTCAAAAAAAATATTTGAGGCTCCTGTTCACCCCCCCCTGGTCGCCTTTTCGGTCCTTCAGTTACGGAAAAAGTAAAGAGGGAGTGGTGCTGCACCCCTGTGGAGCCCTCGAGTGACTCGGGTCGAGAGCGCTTGGGCCGGGGTGCTGTAGGAGTAAGTGTTGAATGGAAAAGGACTGGTAATGAACCGAGTTAGGGAAAGAGATTACGTAACTGCTCAATGTTCCACGTGTTGTTGAGGATGTTGCCATCGTCATCCTTCAGTCGGTAGGCGCTTGGTCGGATCACGCCGGCTACCATGTACGGTCCTTCTTGTTCTTCTTGCCTTGCTGTACGAAGGGGTCCTCGTCCTGATCCTCAAGCTTGGCCATGCCCTTGTCCCGATCGCCGCCAAAGACCGCCCCGACCGCCTTCTCGCTGGAGGCGTGGTTTGTGGCAATGTTGAGCAGGTCCGAGGCTTCATGCAGCCAAGCTTGTAGACCAGGGACTTGCAAGTCGTTCTGGAGAGGAACACACTGATGATGTCTACGTCAACGACGTTAGGGAGGGAGTTGCATTGCTTCGAGAACATGCGGATGGAATCCCGCAGGGACTCGTTAGGTTCCTGCTTGCAACTCTTAAGGTCCCAAGAGTTCCCAGGGTGGATGTACATCTCCTGGAAGTTTCCTACGAAGACCTTCTTTAGTTTCGCCCAATCATGGATGTTGTTGGGCGGAAGGAACTCGAGCCACGCTCGAACGAACTCCCCTACGCAGATGGGAAGGTACTGGATGATGAAATAATCATCAACGGCTCCTCCGGCTCGACAGGCAAGCCGGAAGTCTTCGAGCCACACTTCGGGATTCATCTCCCCAGTGTACTTGGTGATGTTGGCGGGCGGTCAGAAGCACTGTGGGAAAGGCGCTCTTTGGATGCGACGACCGAAGGCCCGCAGTCTTGGTCTGTTTGGGATAGGGCTCCGGTCACCGTTCCGGTCGCTTGGTCGGCCGCCTCGCCTAGGGCGCGCTTCTTCGCGCTCCTTGTCGGACTGGTTGCGGGCTGCATTGGCCACTCTTGACACCATCTATTCGACATTGGCATCGTGCCGTGCCAAGCGTGGCGCGTGGATGACATTGCACGCGTCATGGTTCGATCTGATCCGCTCGCGCACGGGCTGACGCTGTGGCGTTGGTGCCAGGTCGGGCTTTGGAGCTGTCGCAGCACTACGCCGTGCCTGACGTGCCTGCAAGGGCAAGCGGATGGAGCGGTTCACCTAGTGCGGCCCTAGCGCACCGGTTGGGCAAGAGGCTGCTTGTCGCTATCGCGATGCGGAGCTCTCCGCCTGCTGTACGGCGGCGGTTTCCATGAGCACTTGGAGGTTCCGGTGGATTGCCTGCTCCTGGGGGTCAACTGGCTCGGGGAGGCTGCGCAGAAGAATCGCTGCAGTGGTGATGTTTTGTCCGGCCCGAGCGAACTGCGGGAGCGCCGATGGAGGCAGCTGCTGGTCCTGCTGCCGCTGTTGCAGCTCGTCACCGTGTGCCCGCACTTGTGCCAGGACCTCCGCGTGGTGGTTCGATGGGGTGTGAGTCTCGATAGACTCCACCACCTCCGAGACATGCGACCTCCAGGGATGGAATGTCATGGCTAGTTCCCAAGATCTCGTTGTAGTAGTTGAAAGCCGTTCACTAACCAACATAGCCCCCGTGACCTCCAGGGATGAAATGTGGTTCTTCCCGTGCCGATGGTTGGCATGCAGATGGAAGAAGTTGGTATTCACGTCCCCCTCATGTAAATAGCGCATACTTGAGCGATGTCAAGTAATAGTGTGCTCCAAAGAAGTAAGTCCTAGATATCTAACTTTGGTGAAATGGCGAAGGGCTTGCTCAGCCATGGATAGAGACCAATGGTTCTAAGCAAACTCCAGGCAAAAAATGACCTCCTTCCCAACCTGAATCTAGGTTCGAATACTCCTGACCGCCTTAGCACTCCACCTCTTCAAATCTTTTTCCATTTCACGCAGCAGATGGTCGATCATGCGAAGCGGATCCGAGTCTAGCCGTGGTTCGTTCCAGGTTCATTCGATCGCCTGGAGAAAGCTGTCAAACTACGGCCAAAAATCTTCAAAGCGGAAACATCGCTTGGGTTAGAACCCATCATCAAGCAAGAGGAGCAACGGTGCATGAGCAAAACACCATGTCGTGAGCGCTTGCAAGGAACAACATGGGAACAGCCCCTCCCAGCAAGTAGACATGAACATCTAGTCAATGCGTTCCAAAATGGGGTGAGTTCTCTCATTACTCCAAGTGAATAAGTGATCATGAAGATGTAGTTCTGTGAGCTCTAAGTCATTTAAAAACCTTCAGAACCGACCCATCATTCTCCTTGAAAGGCAATCATTATTTTTGTCTTCACCTTGATAAATCAAGTTAAAGTCCCCACAAAGAACCCAGGGGCCAACCAGGGATGCGCGGGTAGAACGAAGCTCCTGAAGAAAGGTGACCTTGTGCTCATCCTCCTGTGGTCTGTAGACCGTAGTTAACCACCAGTGTGGTAGGTGAGAATTTAGTTGGGTGACCTTAACAGATATAGAATGGGATCCCAAAGTTGGGGATGATACCCTCCAAACATTGATATCCTAGCCCACTGGAATACCCCATCGAGTATGGACCGCGGGGAGAGCAAAGTAGTCAAATTGATGCCTAGCATATCCATAATCAATGACCGATTTAGGTCATCCAGCTTAGTTTCTTGGAGACAAAGTAGGGAGACATTTTTCGACCATACTAATTCCCGAACTGCAGTGCATCTGGCACGGTGGTTCAGGCCTCTCACATTCCAAATAGCTAAGTTTTCACTCATTATGTTTACAAATAAGTGACCCAAACAACCTACACAAGGACTACAAAATAAACCGCCCCTCCCCCCTGGGTCCCAGGTCCTCTAGGAACAACTCCTTGGTGGCAGCATTGAGCTCGTCATCATCCACGATGCAGCTCTGGAGAGTTGCGCCCCATGTGCCACTAAGTAGTTCCTGGATAGCTCTGCAGTGGTTGTCATACAAGCTGACTGCGAATAGGCGGAGGTACTCCTGGAAGGAGGTGGTGTCCGGTGTCTCATCCCTCGCTTGCAGGCCAAGGCGACACATGATGATGTTCTAGCTTGCCGTGGCTGGACTTGGCCCGCGACCCTTGGAGAGGGCAGCTAGGTGGCTACTATGGCGCAGTCCGGACATCCTGGGCACTAGCGCCTTGGCGCGGCGACCCTGCGGCCTCGGTAGTAGAGGTGGCCATGGGACCTGAGACTGCTTCTGCAAAGATGCACAAAAGTTAGCGACCAAATCCCCCAAGCTACCTAGGGAGGAGCCCATCTTGGTAGTGATGTTAGTGAGATCAACAACCAAAATAGGAGAGCCTACAGTCAGAGGAGAGCGTGCAACCTGGGGGGAGGAAGGAGACCCCAGTGGGATGGGCGACCCCAACATCACCAGCGGTGACGGGTCTGCGACCGTGGAGGTGGGCACCGGGAGGGGGTCAGCAACTAGAAATGGTGCCGCGGCGCAACCGCCCACCCCCTCCAGGATACCGGATGGCATGGCAACCTCCAAAAACAACACAGACTCAAGTGCCGGCCTGGCGGTCGACAAGCGCCCGTGGGGTGGAACCTGGAGCGTGGAAGAGAGCCTGCCGAACACCGCTCCCACTGGAATGACCTGTGCCGGCATTGCCACCCGTGGCCTCTCCCAGTGCCAGGTGACCAGTGCAGGAGGCCCCCGTGGTAAGTCAAGGGAGTGCTCCTGGTGTGGGGGGATGGAAGCCTCCCAACGCATGGGATCGTCCAATCCCTACCCCGTGACCGATTCAATCTATCGGAATACGTCCAACTCAAGAGATGAAGGCCCAGACGGCCCATGTGAGGTGGACGAAGTGGAGCGTGCGACCTATGCGACCTAGGCGATCGAAGTTCCTCATCGCTCCCAAAAAGGCATCGGCGACACAGACCCTGATGCTACAACCGAAAAGGCAAATGGAGAAGCGGAAGTAGAGAGCTTGTTGTGCTACGGTGGGGGAGATGCCAGGCGGTGGATGCCCTGCAATCCTCAGGTAGGGAACGACCGGAGATGCGTAGGTGGCGGCGGCGGATGGACCGAGATGCCGAAAGTCGCCCCAATGGGTGGGCTTGCCTGGTGGTCATAGTGAGCAAGCTTTCCTGAAGATCCACCTGCACCCCTGTGAGGGCCCGCTGTGGACATAGACACAGTAGCCGACCCCCTAGAGGAACCACCAGGCCTACCGGTGGAGCCGTCGACCGACCTCCCGTGGCCGCCCGAGGAGGTAGGCCCGTGCAGCTTGTCCTCGCCACCACCGGGAGTCAATCCATCAGACGAGCGTAGGTCTATGAATTCTAGAATGTTAATGATAGCTCGGTATCGGAAACAGGGTTGCTCGTCCTAACAGTCGGCGGGGATGGGAGCCACCGTGACCTTCTCCACCAGTAGAAGATCCAGATGGATACATCCCACCATGATGAAGAACTGCTTAAGTTTGGCCTTCAACTCCGTCTCCTGTGCCATCCCAATGATACTGAAAGAGGATCCTAGAATCTCCTGCGCGGTGATGCAAAGCCACAGGTGAGCAGGGACCCAACGAGGCCAACCTTCAGGCAGAAGTCCATGGTAGCTGCGTTGGCCCAGTCCTCACAGTGCCAACACCTGAACGTGATTCTGAGGGCACCTTCTAGTGGCGTGGCATGCAACACCCGCATCAATGCTGTTGATGGCAGTTAGCACGCTAATCTATGAACCACAAGCACATGGATTAGTTGTAGTTCTTCCCTTAGAGTAATCCCCCAAGGTTTATCAATCCGTGGAACAAGTGGATTTGCACGCTTAACTAAGCACTAATCTATATAATCGAAGGTTCTTTGTATAAGATACGATTGAACTAACAAAAGAACTAAGCGATCTAGATTAAAGTAGATAGAGAGTATGGATGCAAACAAGATAGATAAAATGCTTGTCCTAGGGATATAGGATCATTTGTAGATGCAATTGCCATGCATGAAAGAACTAGATCTAAGTGTTATCATGAGTGGATGTGAACCGTACCCAACACTTTCCCTCTTGCATGTTGTCACTACACAAGGGTACTCAACTATTGGATGATAGGAACAAGGCATGATGATCATTCTAGGTAAGCAAATAAGCAACCCAAAGTAGCATTGGCCAGCCATTACATGAAAGAGCATCATCAAGATATAATTCATAATAAATAGATCTTACAAGAGATTCAGCGATTACAAATCAAGATCTCCATACAACCCCAAGGACAAAAAAGATTTTACCCCATGATCTTACACATGTTGACACAATTCTGGGTAAAGGACACCCTGTAGATCAACTGGATCGAAGATAACGATGAATGGGGGCAGAAAGCCCCAGGCCGTGTTGGTGTTTAAACCCAGCTCCTCTACCACCTTGTGATACCTTGGTTCGATTTTGGTGGCAGTTGGTGTTGATTTGGTCGTGAATCGGGAAAATTTGTGTTCATGAGTATCTGGGGAGGACTCTAACTTGAAGCATGCAGACCGTCCGTCCCTAGGTCTCGGACCGTCCGGCTGGTCTAGACCGTTCGGTTCTCTTGCCGCGGACCGTCGTCATTTTGTCCAAAGACTAACAGAGACTGTCTCCCTGGTCCGGATCGTCCGGCCCTCTTGCGGTGGACCGTCCGCCCTAAGCACGCACAAACTGTCCCAACCGATGCAGTGTTCCTGTTCTTGAGTTGTTCTGTCATAGTTTTCATCCGGATTATTTCTTGAGGATCTCGCTGTGTTTATTGGTCATTACCATAGACACCCAGTCACCTAGTTGGCTCGTGGATGTCTCGACTTCCGCTAGTTCGGATTTGGGGTTTGATTTTGGGATAGCGTCCTAAGTTTTTGGAAGAAATTTTTGAGGCTCCCATTCACCCCCTCCTCTGGTCATCATATCAGTCCTTCATATACTCGTGTTCTTTTCGCCTCCTTCTCCCCCCGGCACCGATGATTGTAAGAACGCGCGGCAATTCCAGAGACTGGGGGAATGTCTAGGGCCACCCAGGAGGAAGAAGAGGAGGAGGACGAAGAGACCGAGTCCCTCAGCAGCTCTGATACTAACACTGCTAAGGATTTTGTTTTGCAGCTCCATGTCGTCGAGCAGACTGGAACGTCTTTGGGTGCATCAAAGCGCCCAGCTAAAGATGAATCTGATGCTAACTTGGCCCCGTCGCCGAAGAAGAAACGGACGGTGGGCAAGAGGCGTGGTTCGTGTGGTCTTTCTGTTGTAGAGAACGCATCCCCACCAGTAATGGTCTTCGAAGGAGGAAAAAACCATAAGGTGAAGACGTGATTGCATATGTATGCCATGATCACTGATCTTGTCTTCTTGAGTACTGCAAGTTGCTAATGACGTGATGGAGATGACTACTGACGTCGTTCCTTCTGAACTATCCGCCACAAGGGATGATTACAAGCCCCCTGCTGCTATTGTGATGCCCGCGAGTACTGATGTACCCATGGGAGGTCGAGGGCAGAGTACCCTGGTTGGCCTGGGTCAGGATGTGCCGCCGCATGCCACGCCAAGGTTGACTGCTCCCACACCCCAATTGATGCGTTTGGTGGGAGATCCGTTACTGAAGCCGTGGAGATCTGCTAGGTAAGTACTCTGTTGGTCATGAGTACTGATTTTGTATTGGTTACTTGATTTTGTTCATTTCCTTGATGCTCCTTTCTATGCAGAATGTCTTTGGATGCGGACCTTAGGAGGTCAGATCCGGAATCAACAACTGATGGCGCAAGCCACTCAGGTGCAGATCCATACCCTGATCTAACCATGGTACCAGCAGTGGGAGATCCGGCTTCGGTGTCAGAGGCGGGCGCGATGTCCTTTGTTGCGGCATTGATGCAAGATGTGATCAGCTCCCTGAAGGATGTGACGGTTCCAGCCCCGGAGCCCATTTTGCCCCGAGTACTTCCTGAGGCTAGTCCTTTAGAGGATCCATCTGGCATAAAAGTCATCGATGCAATCCCTCTTCGCGTTGCTGACCCTAGGATCCTTGAGCTCAAAGCTGCTCGTACTATAGAAGCCGTGGCTACTACCGCAGGGGCAACATCCGAAGCAGGGACCTCTAGACGTGAACTAGTCTTGGTGCCCGGCTTGAGGGGCGAGACGGCCACTGAAGATATGATGCAGCCCGAGGAAATCCCAGACTTTGAAAGCCCGCTGCTGGATCCGTAGACGGTGGCTCACATCCGAGATATGAACCAGCGTGTAGCGTCGTACACAGAGGTAAATTCTTCATTTAACCTTCTGCTTAGATTGTATTTTTCAGCCTCTCCGGGTACTGATTTCTGGTAGCCAGGAGTTGATCAATCAATCCCGCCGGAGTACTCAATTCCTACAGGGACATGGCGAAGTTGTGCGCCGGATCCGAGTGTTGGAGAGGTAGTTGGCTGAGGAGCGACGCCAATCTTCCCAGCTTATCATGAAGTTTGATAGTACGGCCGCGTCATTTCGGGCAGAGAGGCAAGATTTTCAAAATGACAAAGACCGCCTTGTCGCCCGGAATAAGATTTTGTATCATAAGCTTGAAGGTGAGTACTCGTATTTGTGGTCCCCATCTCTCTGTAGTCTTCTATTTTTGACTTCTCGTTTCCTTTTTTCAGAATATAAGAGTCAGGAGACTGTGTTAAAGAGCTCTATTACCAATTGGCAGAACGCCTTCTATCGGTTGATAGAGCAGCATGACAAGCTTACGCGTCAAGTGGAGAAGATAGAGAATGATCTGGAGAAGGAATGCAAGATGTGCCGGGATGGTGAAGTTGGCCTTGTTGAGGCTATGACTACTCTCCAGGTGCAGCAAGATGAACTCCAGCGGTGGTCAGAGGTGGCGCGGCCCATAGCGGATATGGTGGAGCCCCCTGTTGAAGGTGTGGAGCCTCGCCCACTACTAGACAAGATCCGGGATGCACCATAAAAGATCACCGGCTATGTTCCAGGCATGGTGAAGTCTGTGTCCAAGCAGGTGTTACGCTTTGTCAAGCCATTTTACCCCAAGGCTGATTTATCTCCTATTGCGGAGGGGGTCGCTGGGGATTGCACTGACAAAGTTTTCCAGCGCTATCTAGATGAGATGGACCCCATCGCGAAGAAGTAGCCAAGTTCTTGGATCTCTAGTAGTCTTATCTTCTTCTCCTCTTTTATCTAGTATAAGTCCTGTAGTAGAATAACTGTGTATAACTTTAAGTCTTTGAGCTCTTTGACTTAGTTATCTGCATCGTTTAGTGCATCCCAAGCTTTGGTCCTGATTCTGCTCGTTCGACCAAGTTGAGTGTCTGTGCACAAGGCTACTATTATGAGCCTCTTCGGAAGTTATTTGCTGAGTACTTGGGCACTCAAGCCATCCGGTAGTAATTATTGAGTAGTGTTTCCAGGATTTCTCGCGATAGGGATTTTTTTCCTGACTCTTCGTAGCGGGAGGACTTGCATTATTGTTGTTTCTTCAGGAAGGACACACGTGAGAACTGTACGCCCTTATTTGGTTGTGAAAGGGATGAGCCGCATGTGAGCATGGGGCCCTGATTCCTGACGATAAGGATAAGCTTCACATGGATGTTGTACTGGCATCTGGAGCTTCAGGGAACTTTTACTGTGCAGTCACGAGCGCGTGGTGTATCACTCTTGTATGGTAGCTTGTTTCCTTGGCTATAAATAGGGTTGTTTCTACCTTCGAAGAGCTCATGGCTCGAGTTAGGTTTGAGGCTTTTGCTCTTCGCTAGGGGTACCTTCCACTGAATCTCATGATGCTAGGAGAATTCTTCTAATGAGTGCCCAGATCCTCCTTCCCTCTGCAGTCTCTTCGGTCAAGTCCGAAGGCCATGATGCTAGAAGAATTCTCGTAAGGAGAGAGCACCGTGCATCCTGGTCTTTATCCAGGTCACTAGTGAGGAAGGACTGAAGTACAGCTTCCTTGAGCGCAGCTTTCTTGCGTGCACCCTTTTTTTTCTCTCGCCTCGATGTTTCTTGCTTCGAGGTGTAGAGTAATCTTGGGGCTATTCACACACGCTTTGTGTGATATTGTAAAAGCCTGGGACTTCTGTTGTAACCGCTTGTAGTCGTTGTTGAGCATATTGTTGTATTTGTTGCCCCAACTTCTTCAAGTGGTGGCATTGATGTACCTTATGAATCCTGGAGCGGCAAAGTTCATTAATATGAAAATGTCTTCAAGACAAAATTGTCAAAAAATAAGTAGTCGAAACGAGTAGTTTATGTAATCTCATACGACTTGGTGATTCTTGCGGTGATAGTTCGTTTTGCGAACCGTCCGATGAGTTGAATAACTCGTGTGGACTTGTAATTACAAGTCGCACTAGGATGTTGCAGCCCCAAAAGCTTAATGGCATATAAGATGCTGTTGGGCCGCCTTTGCGAGCCATGATTGAGGCGAGGACGAGTAGTCGAATGTTCGCCAAAAAATAATTGCATTAATATGCTAAAAAAAACTTACAATGTTGGCCAGCGGCCTGTTTAGAGTGCCCCGTAGTCTTCTGACTAGGGGTAGAAATGACAGAGATGCTCGATGTTCCACGAGTTCTCGACATCTTCACCGGAGAGGTGTTGTAGCTTGTAAGATCCTGGGCCTGTGACCTTGGACACAATGTGCGGCCCTTCTCATGGCGAATTAAGCTTGTGCGGCCCCTTGGTGTCTTGAATACGCTTAAGCACCATATCGCCTGCTGAAAGAACATTCTTTGATGTTTCGATCATGATAGCGGCGAAGCCCTTCAAGGTATCTTGCGGATTGGATGAGCACTACACAGCGTGATTCTTCGAGGCTGTCTATATCCAGACGCCTTGTTTCCTCTGCTGCCCCTTTGTCGTATTGCTCGACTACTGGGTATTTCCATGCAACATCAGCAGGGAGGATAGATTCTGATCCTTAGACCAGGAAATAGGACGATTGCCTCGTGGGATTGCACAGTTGAGTACATAGCCCCCAGAGAGCGTTGGGTAGCTCTTTGAGCCACTTGCCTCATTTGGTGTTACCAATGTCGTGCAATATTTTCTTCAGTGCTTCCAAAAGCATCCCATTGGCACACTCGACTTGGCCATTGGCCATTGGCCCTCGGATGAGCCACGGAGACGTAATGGACGTCATTGCCGCTATTTTCATAGTACTCTTGGAACTCATGGTTGTTGAAGTTGGAACCTAGGTCTGTGATGATTCGATTGGCGAATCCATAGCGGTGGATGATCTCGTCGAGAAAGTTAAGTACTTTATCTGCCTTGGGGTAGGTTACTAGCTTCACCTCTATCTACTTAGTGAACTTGCCGATGGCTACCAGTACTCGATTGAATCCTCTGGGTGCCGTTGGAACTGGACTAATCATGTCAAGCCCCCAGCATGCAAAGGGCCACGTTGGAGGTATGGTAACAAACTTGTAGGCGGGGACATGCGCTGTTGTTTGGCAAAAAATTGGCAATCCTGGTATCGACGGACTAGTTCTTGAGCGTCTGCTAGGGCGGTTGGCCATTAGAACGCTGATCTAAAAGCTTTGTCCATGATTGTGCATGAGGATGCGTGGTTGCCGCAGATTCCTTTGTGTATCTCCTCTAGTATGTCCTTGCCGTCTTCTCGTGTGACACACTTCATGAGTACCCCTGATGATGCACCTCATCTGTAGAGCTTGTCTCCGACTAGGACATAGTTCTTGCTTCGTCGTAGGACCTGCTCTACCTCCATCTTTTCCGAGGGTAGTTTTTGCTCTTTTGTGTAGTCGATGAACGAATTTCTCCAATCCATGTCAATTATCATTACCTCCCAGTCTGGTGCTCTGAGACTGCGATCGGTGGTTGTAGCGGGTGGTGGTTCTGCTATGGATGGCTTGCGAAGTTCGTGGATGAAGACTCCTGCCGGTACTTGAGTGCGGGTTGAACCCATTTTGGACAAGACATCTGCGGCGACGTTATTGTCGCGAACTATGTGGTGAAACTCCAAACCCGAAAATTTGTTTTCAAGCTTGCGTACTTCTCTGCAATATGCATCCATATTCTCTATGTTGCGATCCCACTCGTCATTGACTTGGTTGATGACTACTAGTGAGTCGTCGTAGACTAGTAATCTTTTGATTCCCAGTGATACCACCAGGCGGAGCCCATGCAGTAATGCTTCATACTCTACTTCATTATTGGATGCCTCCCAGAAGATCTGAAGAACATACTTGAGTTGCTCGCCTTTGGGTGATATCAAGAGTACTCCTGCGCTGGCACCTTCGTGCTTGAGTGACCCATCGAAATACATCACCCAATGCTCTAGGCGCTCTTCTGACGTTGGTAGTTCATTTTCCCACCATTCTGCCATGAAGTCGACTAGAGCTTGGGATCTAATCGTGGTTTTTAGCTTGAATTCGAGGGAAAGCACTCCGAGTTCTACTGCCCAATTTGAAATCCTGCTTGTAGCATCTCGATTGTGGAGAATCTCACCCAGGGGGTAGTCGGTGATAACGGAGATCTTGTGTTCCTGGAAGTAGTGCCACAGCTTCTGTGAGGTAAGTAGTATGGCAATTTCTAGACCGGTGGGTACCGAGTCTTGCAGTATGAGAGTACTTCACTGATGAAATAAACTGGCCTTTGTACTTTGTATAAGTGGCCTTGTTCGGATCTCTCGACTACTATTCCGTGCTTACGACATGAGTAGTTGCAGCGATATATAGCAGCAAGTCTTCATTAGGAGTGGGTGCCGTGAGAATCAGTTGTTTTGACAAGAAATCCTTCAATTGCAGCAGGGCTTTGTTTGCCTCCTCGGTCCACTGAAACTTGTCTTGCCGCTTGAGTAGTTTGAAAAAGGGAAGGACTCATTCTCCAAGCCTTGAAATAAATCTGTTGAGGGCCACCATGCATCCGGTCAGCTTCTGAATGTCTTTGATACTAGATGGAGCTTGCATGTCGATGATGGCGGATATCCTCTCAGGGTTTGCTTCAATGCCTCTGTGGCTAATGATGAACACGAGTAGTTTTCCAAATGGTACACCAAAGACGCACTTTGTTGGGTTGAGCTTCCACCGGAAAGTCCGTAGACTAGCGAAGGTTTCTTCCAAGTCGGCGATGAGGTCATCTGGATTTCTAGTTTTGACTACCAAGTCGTCCACGTAAGCCTCAATGTTGCGGTGTAGCTATTTTTCAAAGCATATTTGGATTGCGCATTAGTAGGTGGCGCCTGTGTCCTTCAAACCGAAGGACATCATCATGTAACAGAAAGCTCCGTAAGGCGTGATGAACACGATCTCAGCTTGATCTTCTTCCTTGAGAGCTATCTAGTGGTACCCTAAGTAGCAATCTAGGAAACAAAGTAGTGTGCATCCAGCTGTGGAGTCGATGACTTGTCGATCCTTGGGAGCCCAAAAGGGTCCTTTGGACAATGCTGTTGAGATCTGTGTAGTCAACACACATCCTCCATTCGTTGTTGTTCTTCTTCCGAACCAGGATGGTATTGGCGAGCCACTCAGGATGGAAGACTTCTTTGATGAAACCTGCCGCAAGTAGTTTTGCCAACTCTTTCTTGATGGCTTCCCCTCTGTCCTGGGCGAATCGTCATAGTCATTGTCTCTTTGGAGTAGCTTTGGGATCTACATTAAGTGAATGCTCGATCAACTCCTAGGGCACACCAGGCATGTCTGCTGGCTTCCACGTGAAAATATCCTAGTTAGCCTAGAGGAAACTAACGAGCGCGCTTTCCTATTTAGTATTCAGCCCTGTCCCAATCAGGGATGTCTTGGAGGTGTCACCAGTCTCGAGGTCGATGGCTTTGAAGTCCATATCGTTTGCCGGCTTGACCTTGGTAGCCCCTGACTTGTTCTCTGGAATTTTGAGTTCTGTCGGGGAGAGTTTCTTTGAAGCGGCGAAGACTTAATGTATTGAATTGGGCACTTGAGTAGTCACGGCCAATTCGACGGCTTCGGTGTTGCACTTGTAAAATTTTTTCAAGTCTCCGCGGAGGGAGAGAACTCCCTTAGGTCCTGGCATCTTGAGTACTAAGTACACATAATGCGAGATGGCCATAAACTTGGCCAATGCTGGTCTTCCGAGGATGGTATGATAAGAAGTCTCAAAGTCCGCTACCTCGAACTGGATGTATTCGGTTCGGTAGTGCTCCTTGGTCCCAAAGGTAACTGGCAGAACTACTTGTCCAAGAGGTATATACGTGCTGCCTGGGACAATCCCATAGAACGGAGAGCTCGTCGGGATAAGCATTTATGTGATGTTGAGACCCATCTTCTTTAAAGTTTTGGTGAACAAGATGTTGAGACCGCTGCCGCCATCGATGAGTACTTTGGAAGTCTGGAGCCAGCAACAACCGGGTCCAGGATGAGAGGGAATTGTCCTAGTTCTGAGAAATTTGTCCACTGATCCTTCCTGGAGAAGATAATTGGCACCTTAGACCACTTAAGAGGTGTTGGGATAGCAGGTTCAATGGACATGATTTCCCATAGTACTAGCTTTTGAGACTGCTTGGAGGTGGTACCCGGAACTCCACCAAAGATGATGTTGATAGTCTTGGATGGGGTCTGAAACTTGCCTTCACCATCTTCGCCTTCGTCTACCTTGGCTTTTCCCTTGTCATTGGTACTCGAGGGTTCTAGCAACTCCTTCATTACTTTGCATAGGCTGTAGCAGTCTATCGCAACGTGTTTGTGATAAGGGTGGCACGGGCATTGTTTCTTCAGAAGTCGCTAAAAGCAGGCTTGTTTTCATGTTTATTGTACCCTTTCTTGGCTGATTGCGACATCGCTGCATAGTGTTGCCTGGTTTGTGCTTGCGGTTTTGACCTCCCGAGTAGTTATTTCGATGGTCACCATTACGGTTCTTGTCATGGTCCTATATGTTGCCTTAATTGTTGTTGTGTTGGCCTCGATTGCGATTCGACTCGAACCTTTCAATCTCTTTGCCTTCTTCATGTGCCCAAGATTGTGCCATGGTTTTGAGCAACTTGACATCTTGAGGATGCCGTCTGCCGAAGTCCTGGAACATGCGGTGATCGTAGAGACCATTCTGAAAGCAGTCTACTACGTCTTCTTCTGAGATGTCTACAATAGTGGCTTTCTTGTCGAAAAACCAACACAGGTAGCTTTGTAGCATCTCGTCTCGCCATTGCTTGACTTGTGCCAAGTCAAATCTGTTGCCTGGATACTACATTGCTCTCGCATAATTGTTGGCGAACGCCTTCTTCAGGTCTTGCCAAGAGTCGATCAAGTTTGGCTTCAAGGACTCGAGCCAAGTTAGCGGCATGGTTTCCATGCATATGGGAAAATATATGACTTTTGTTTCATTGGTGCCCCTGCAGGTTGAACTGATAATGAGTAGCATCATAACCATTGAACTGGATCTTGCTTGCCATCATACTTGGAGATACCCGGAGGTTTGAATTTCTCAGGTAGGATAGTCTTTCTGACCCGACTTGTAAAGGTGGGGAAGCTTTCGTTGTCATCGCCCCTGTAATTGTCTTCGAGTTCGCGTTCATGACGCCGTCCATTGATGATGTTTCGAGCATCGCGATTGCTGTTTATCTTCTCTCAGAGATCATCGTCGTCACGTGTGGGTTCGGGATCAGCTCTGCGGTGGCGCCGGCCTCTGATAGAAGTTGTCTGACTACCCTCGGATATATCTCCGTTCTGTCTTAGGCCTTTAATTGCACCCCAGTTATGTCTGGCGTCCTCATGTAGTCGAGCCAAGGATCCTACATGGTCTCTGTGACTACTATCATGCTGACTTCGCACCGATGGGGTATATGATATTGAAGGAATCGGGTTCTGCCTGTCGAGTAGTTTGTAGGCACGTTCCACTAACTGTGATAATACTATGGTGTACTTGTCTTGTGGCATGGCGCGAGTGATGAGGTCAATGGAAGCAACAATGGCGAGGGGCGTCTGGTGCTGCCATGTTTGCACTGCCTTAAAAGCTTTGTCTAGGTTCATGATCGGGAGCTGACCTGCCAATTGTCAGTCACGTTCTGCTCTTGATGCATTCCTTGCTCGCCGTTGGGTTCCCTGCCCTTCGGTTTCTTCTCCGACGATGTTGGTGGAGAGTTCATCCTGTGAAACATCATCTGGGTGATGCTCCTGGCAATGATTCCTCTCTGGTTGTTGTTGTTCTCCTTCCTCCCCATCACCTATAGTGATAAGAGCAAAGAGTTCTCTGTCTAGAGAATAGCTACCAGAGCTCAAGGTGATGACTTCTGTGGAGCCTTTGTCTTCATGAAGAGGAGTAAGAGGTGATCCCTCCTGGTACGGAAGAATGTCGAGGTGGGTGATGAGACGTGATCCGTTGTCTGGGGCAAGAAAGGACGGCTTCATGCCTGGCCAGCAGTCAAATCTGCCTTGAGGTGTTAAAGTAGTCAACAGGCCCTGCTGCGGACCTGATAAAGGGGTCTCCTCGATGGAATCTGAGTGGAGATTGAAACCACGGTCCTCAAGCACCTCCAAGTCAGATCGCAATTTGGACAGAGTTGCTTGATGGATGGAAATTGTGTTACGGAGTCCGAATGGGAATTGGCTCAGAGTTTAGTTTGATTCACACGATGGCTGGATTGCCTGCTCGTGGAGACCAACCCGAGTGGATGTAGAGCTCGAGTTGTACTCGGACTCGCTTCTGGTTAGATCAAAAAATTTGTTAAATTTCTCGATGAAATCCTCTGTGGATTGATGACAAAGGTTGATATCCTAGAGCTTCTTCTCCGGAGCCTCCACGATGTAGCGGTGGAAGTTTCCAACACCGTCTGTGATGCAAACCTAGGAGCCGAAGATGAACATCGCGCCTGCTTCAAACGCGACCCCAGGCTTGATGATGACTTGAGCCATCGAACTCGCAAGGGGAATTTTGGCAACTTCCCCTACCTAGCGTGCCAGCTGTCAATGTTTAAACCCAGCAACCTACCAAGGGAGTACCTGAGGTAGAGTTTTGGTTGGTGGGTATCGCCAAAATCAGGAACTCGATGGTGTATGTAAGCACGCGATTTAGACAGGTTCGAGCAGCTAGATTGCGTAATACCCTACGTCTTGTGTGTAATTTTGCTTGTATTGGATTGAACTTGTCCGGAGGGGGTCCCTACCCGCCCTTATATGCCAGGGGAGCAGGGTTACAGGTCGGTTGTCTTTACAAGAGTACTAGTCGGATTCGACCAGAGAATTCTATTCTAACTGGGAAGAGTAGTTTCCTTATCCTCGACTAGCCCCTTGGACTCCATGTAGACTACGTCGTCCTACACCTTAGCCTCCATGTCTGATTCGTGTACAGCCCCATATGTGGATCTGTCCAAACCTTCTGGTAGGCTCATAGATGTATGTACGATAGGCCGGTCAGCCTGGGCACCTCCAAGCTGATCGGCTTGGGAGGTTTCTCCCTCCTCTGATGCTCTGCTTCGCGTGGCTTCCTGTAGATCCAATCTTCTCCCCATTTTCCTCCTTGTGGCGGTGGTGGATGGTGTCTGCGTGGTGTTTTTTCCTCTCTTCTCCAACTCTCCTTCAAGTAATTCATAAAGGGGTATTTATAGTCCCCAATAGGCGGTGACTCTGGGTCAATGATCAATGGAAAAACCCTAGAGATGTCATGGACATCACGCTGAAGAAACGGTAGGCCGACCGGGTCCAAGAATAGGCCAGGCCGATCAGCCCAGAGGGTCCTATGCCGATCGGCCTGGGCTCTTTCTGGTCCTCCTACTCCTCTCCTTCCTTGTGCTAGCTTTCCTCGACGACCCATGTTCAAATATCCATTAAGCTCTTTATGTAAACCCCCTTATTATGTCATATTTCCTATCATAATGCAATATACTCCAAAATACAATACATATACAGTAATGGGGTTATTTCAGATATCAAGTGGCAGGTTAGTGTAAGATTAAGCATGAAAATACTAGTTAAATAGCACTAAAAGTATGTCAATAACGAGCATCAATAATTGCATCGCCGTCCCTAAACATCACCAGGAAATCCTCCGGGTAATGCGGATGTACCATGAAGGACCCTAGCTGAATCCCAAAGCAACCCATCAAGTAAGCATCCACATCAGCGGCCGTCATTTCTGGCCGTGTCCTAGTGACCATAGCGACCAAAGCACGCTCAAGCGTGATCTCATTCGCGACCACCTCCGTCGTATGTGGAATTACACAGAGCTCCACTCTTGGCCGCCTACAGGGTGCCCCAAGAGGAGGAGGATGCGAGGTGGCCGCAGCAGGGTCCATGGGAGCGCCAGCCCGGATCGAAGAGGAGTCAAAAGGCGTGGAGCAATCCACCGCTGAACCGGTAGCTATTGATCCAGACAACCCGTCACTGACAGCAGGAGGCGACCGGCGGTTAGGCTGCGGCAGTCCTTGCTGCGGTGTCGACCGGTGGGCAGGCGGTGGAGGTCCCCGCTGCGGACCACGCTGCACCCCTGGTGGAGATGAGGATGGAGGTGGCGGTACCGTGGGCGGTGGTGGTGGCCCAGCTCCCCTCCAGTTAGCGACGGGCATGGCTTGAGATGCCCCCTGGTGACGTGGAGCAACCCTACAACCTACCCTCGGCAATCAGCAATCCTCCGCACGATGTCCGACCACATGGCACCTGAAGCACCTGGCCGCGCTCGGGCACCGCGTGGCGACGTGGTTGTCAGCGAAGCAATTGAAGCAGAGGCCGACCAGGTCCGCCAGGACCTGCCGGCGGGGGCGAGGAAGAGAGCGCGACTACCGCCGCTTGCAGGGGCCACCCACCTCCCAGCCCTCCTCAACATCGTGAGCATCCAAGCCCACTGTGCCCCGAGGAGGGCCGTGGCGCCTAGCATGAAGTCTCCATCAGGTGGCGGAGGAGGCAGGGCAGTGACGAAGTGGCCCTGGGGAGGTCCACAGCGCCTGGCATCTACCATGAAACCCCCAGCAAGCAGAGGAGGTGGGGAGTTAGTGACCAGGCGACGAGTAGGTGGGAGCTTGGCGTCCCTAGGAGGCGGTGGCGGCGGTGAATCAGCGATCCAACGGGAGGGAGGGTGGTGGGCTGTGCAGAATGGTGGAAGCTTGGTGCCGGTCCGATCCGCCACCAGCGAGCGCGCCTGCCCGCCAAGCAGTGAAGACAACGGGAGTTGCGGGGATGCCAGAAGTCGAGGGCTCCGCGTTGGCAGGTGTCCCGTCCTGGCGGAGGGCCCCAGATGGGAGGACGGCAACATAATAGGCACCCAGGCTGACGGGGAGAACGTCGAGGCCGCAACCGGGCGACGGAGGAGCGCCGGCGATGGGGATGGTGTCCGCTCCGGGATGGGCACCCCAGACCCTCGGAGGATGTCGCTAAACGAGGGAGAGGGGGACCTTCCCGCCGATGATGAGGACGAGGCAAATCCTGATGAGCCCGAGGCAGCGTAGGCCCAGAGCTCACCCACCGAAGGAATGGAAGGTCCCGCCTTGGATGAGTCGGGCTCCGACACGCCGAAAGTGGGGGTCGTGTAGGGAGGAGGGGTGGCGATGGGTGAATCCACTGGATCCAGATCCAGATCCACCATGGTGGGAGCTCGGGTTAGGGGAGATGACCTAGGGTGAGTGGTGGGACGAGGGATGCAGGTTGGTGGCCAGCGGCGCCAGGATGGCCACCGCTAGGAGGCTGTGGACGCCGGGACCGGAGTGGTCACCGGCGGTGGCGGCGGGGGAGGAGAGGCGCGGGAGAGCTATGAATCTGACCGGCCGATGGGCTCAGCTATGAATCTCCTGTTGTGAGAAAATAAGAGTGCTGGAACAAGATGTTCATGCGTGCGAGCAGATTAATTGAAGTACTATGCCTGGTCAAAATTTGTAGGTTGTGACAATGTTGCGTGAGCATACCTGTAAGGAGATTGGTAACGTATCGTGATGCTTCATGCAGGTGTTGCGTTGTAGATACCCATGTATCCATCGTGATCTTTGCATTCTTCACTCAACAAATGAAAAGATGACACACACAAGTATGAAAGCAGGAACGTGGTTAACATTCATATATGTTTAAAAAGTATTGATTTTGTAAATTTCATTTGAACTGGTAGCATCGAAATTTGGAGTTTCGCCAATCTATAGTTAAGGTACGTCGTATCTGCTGGCAAATCTCAGCACTGTAGAACCTAGTGTCGATCCCCACACCTGTTGGCTGTTGACATGCAAAAAAGGCACAACAGAGCTTTGTGCCTCTGAATTCCTAGAAAAAATCCCATATCCAGAACTTGCTGGCCAGTTTGTTGTGAACATTCACGATGGGATCGATGGCAAATACTTTACATATACACTCTGGTGCTGTGGTGCGGTGCCTAAGCTGGTCGCGGTTACACTTCCACGTTCAACTGATTGAGGTTGGTTCAGCACTTCAGCTCATCTGCTGGTAAATCTCAACAATATATACAGAACCTTGTAGCGATTCTCCTCCCTAGTTAGGTTGTTGTAAAAATTCGTAAAAGGATATCGAACAGAGTAAGACGACATTACTTGACGGGATCAGAAACTACAGTATGTACCTATAAGCAACTCATCAATTCATCATTCTTACTTGAATAGTAATGTATATAAAAGGGTAATGACTTATGATACCCCTTTTATTCTGAGTTCTGAAGATGACCCCAATGACGACAATCTCGGAAATTAGGAAACTTGTATCTAAAATCCAGACCATCAAAAGATAAATACTGCAACGGTACTGATATTTGTATGTTGACAGGCTTTTATGGAAAGGGTGAAGGAAATAGAAGCTGAAATTTGAATGACTCAGACACAGTTATGCATTTACTTTTTTTATTATTATTATAACCATAGGTCCATAAACCAGACACTGCGAGCATGCTGTCTTCCAGCAATGCTCGAACTCAATAGGGCAAAAAGGAAAAGAAAGATGACATAAGAAGCAACTACAATTGCTAACAAGGACATGTTTGGATTGGGGGTGTTTCATTGGAAAGTTTTGTATTTACTTCGAATTTGAACTAGATCCAGAAACCTTCCAGTGAAATACCCTCATCCAAACAGACCCTTGTTTCTCTTCATTTGGCTATTACCTGATGGGCCTATACTGTACTGCACTGTACATACCCTGCTGCAAAGCTTTTTCTTGTAACAGCGAGGATGACTGCTATCCGGGACTGGGGGTTCTCAATCAAGCCATGCCTTTGCAGACTAGTGAACCCAAATATATGGCACAAAACTATACTCTTTGTTCACATTTGGTGTATGGTAACCTCAAGGGGTGTGGTTCACCCATATTTGTTGCTGAGTATGTGGGTTCGGTATCTCCTGATGAGAAGGAACCACTAGCCTTTGCAAAGTCTTCAAGTAGCTCGTCAATTGGCCAAAGGAAGGGCGCAAGTTTGGGTCCCTGGAAAATGAAAATGGCAAAAGAAACAGACCATGGATTAGTTCACATGCAACAAGAAGACAGATGTTCAATCAACAGAACTAGAAAAGAAGCTTCCATTCCCTTCCTGTCCAAATTAAAATAAGCTTATACATCTGAAAACTCACTTCTGCCAGCAGTCCCGAATGATCTTTGCCACTAGAGGATCAACTTCCTTGGGAATATCAAGCCGTCGGTCCTGAAAGCCAACTGCACCCACAACTTGCATCGGGTTCATTCCCTGCCATGGCGTCCGTAGCGTTGCTAGTTCCCACAAGATGACACCAAAGCTGTAAACATCACACCTGCAAAACTCAGGAGATGAATGTGTATTACAGTCAATGTTTTGTGTAATGTGCCAACACAAAGAAAATGGTAGGGCTGCAAGCAACAAAAGCTCAACTCTTCAGAAAGAAAAAGAACAACAGTTCATCAAATTTTATGAAAATTATTATCTCTACAAGGTAATATCATAAATTTTATAATTTCCGTTTAGTTTTATAGTTATGTGCTACATGCGGTATTGCACAGTGGCAATCAGATCATTCAAAGGCATCAAACCCTCAGCGTCAGCCATCCAGTAAGGTACAGTTATGTAGATGAATATATTAATTGACCAGGGATGAACTGAAAAAATCTAAGACCTTCATGGCATATATGTAATTAAACTTAGATTAAGAATACATCACCAGTCATCACTCTTTAAATGAATTAACACATTGGAAGATAGATGAAATCCACCATCAGTCTCCAAAAGAAATAACTTTCCACTATGGCAGGCTTATAGAACCATACATTTCAAGTTAGTGACTTTGCAGCTGTAGAACAAATCATCTTCCAGTTTTGCCCTAAAATTACTTAGGCGACAGGCTAAAATTTTGTCTCAGCTTATGATGGCAAATAAAAGCATTTGAGATACTGGACAATCACTCACTTCTCGTTAGATTGTTCATTCCGCAGTACTTCTGGTGCCATCCACTCCGGCTGGTACAACAAGAGTAAACAATAAATTCTATAAGAAAAGTACTTACTGTTTCTACCACAACTAAAATAACAAAGTCCTAAACATCAAGGGTACTTACAGTTCCAGCAGTGGATTTGGAAGACAAAAATGTACTGTGCTTTAAACGTGAAAGTCCAAAATCACAGACCTGTATATATTTAATTTATTAGCCAACAGTAATCCAGAAATAGTAAAGCAGTAAGAGTTCAGGCTTTGGGTCCCAAATGGCTTTAGATACCTTAACAGTCCAATTATCGTCAACCAGTAAGTTTGGTGATTTTAGGTCCCGGTGAACAATTGTTGGTACACTTGTATGGAGGCAGTTCATGCCTCTTGCCTACAGAGAAAACATCATCATATTATGGAATATGTACTTACATAAGAAAATAAACATGATACTACAATATCTGAATTTCATTCTTACCACATCAAGGGCCATCTTAATCCTACGCTTCTCATCAATTTCACAACGATGAATAATCTTATGTAAGCTTCCCCTGAAAAAGCAATTAGATAAAATTCAATGTTGAAACAGGACCATTTAATCCAGCACTGATTCAAACAGTGTCACAAAACGCTAATGATAACAGGTTTAACTTTAGCCTAATAGACCATTCTGTTGAGAACATTTAGCACATCTATGTAGCCCCATGGTAGCGTGTAAACTAGCACACTAGTAATTATGTAAAGCAGGTCTGCCATAGCACCAGTACATTTATTACATGTACCATGTTCAGATTTATTTCTTTTTCATGCATTAACCATGCATGAAGTCTTCCAGCAGTACCAGCTAATAAGTTACTACATGTTGCATCAGCCAAGGCACATCCATTTGGAAAACACAGATCAAGTCACTCGATCCCACCTATTTTGACATATTTATTCCATAAATCATTAAGGGGAAGAAACTAGCTTACCTTGGAAGATATTCCGATACAATAGATAAGTTTGGTGGCCGTGTTACAGCACCCATAAAGAGCACAATATTTGGATGACGAAGCCGACGCATAATTCTCACCTATTAAAAAAAAGTAGTCTAATTTAGCAAAAGAGAGCTGTATTTGTTGTAAGCAAGTAGCATTTCAAGAAAAAAGAAACTTGTGGGTATCACAAATAAAGTATTTCACCTACTTCGCAACGGAACTCATCCAGAGCATCACCATAGAAATCCTGATCCAAGAATTTCTTTACAGCTACTTCCTGCAAATAAGCAGAATATCAGACTGTCGCCATAGTGATCAGATTCAATCAGAAGTTGCAAACACAGACCACACTTTGACTTGTTATTTGAATTGTTTGATCGGTGTTTCACATAGAATGTAGAGTAAATCATATTAGTGTACTGAGCTCATGTAAGTTCCATATTGAAGTTGCAATGGAAAACCACTTACAGTTCCATTCCAATCAGCATGGTAGACTTCTCCATATGAACCTAAAAATTGAAAGGAGAAGATCATTTAGTCGCCACATGGAAAGAACATGATGGTGCAAGCTAGTGGAGCATAATGAGTTAATGACTCCAATTACATAATAAACAATATGCATACTTATAATTGGACACACACACACATATATATATATATATAGAGAGAGAGAGAGAGAGCAAGAACTTTGAAGTACAATTTTTCATGATGCTAGATGAATATTTTACGAGAAAGGACCCATGAACTATTCTAAACTCAAATGAGTGTAAAAATCAGTAGAGTAAAACATCAGTGTACCTAACCCAATCCTTTCACCAATTACAAGATCTTCCCAGAGGATTTCACACTCAGATACATCCTCCAGCACTATGTCAACCCTGCTTGAACCAACTTGGGATGGAGAAATAGCCCCTGAGTGCTGCTTTGGTGCACCCATGAATCTGTCAGGAGGGGACTTCCTTAGATCAGGATATAACTTTTGGTGCTCATGCCTGCCATAATTTTCCTTGTTCTCATTTGCTTGTAAAACAAGTCCTTGTGCACTGACTGAAAGTTGACTGTCAAATACAGAATACATGGAACCTTTTTCCAAATCATCACAAGGGCCCTTTTCTGCAACCTTCCCAATTTGATATGTACAAGCTGTGTTCGCAGAAGAGGTACCAATCATGTCATAATCAGAAGCAACTCCCATGTTTGACTTATCAAGGCGCTCTCCAGAGTTAGAGGCTGCGGTCGTAGCTGAGGTACCAATTGTTCCATTGTCATAGTTACGAACTGGTGCCACATATGACCTATTGTTGCGTTCTACAGCATTAGAATTGTAATGCTTTGCAGCTGACCAGGCCAGCTGAGATGATGATGCAACATTGTTGATAACATTTCTGCGAGGAACTGACCCCTCAGCAAAGTTATACTGCTTATTGTTGGAAATGTCATTAAAAGCAGACCAATTTTTTATCACCAATGGCTGCTGTGATCTTGCAGGGACCGGAGCTACGTTCTCTCTACGCCTTTGGAATTCATTGTTTCTGTTATCTGGTCTCTTTAATGCCACTGAACTTTTCCCAGGTCCAATATCCCTCAAAGGATTAAGATCTGAAAATAATCTTTTGCACTCCTCCTTGTCTTGTGAGTTTTGAAGTAATTTCAAGTCTTGTTTCTGCTTTAAAAGCGTACCAGCAGTTGATGGTTGATCTGATTGCATCTGAGGTACCAATGCACAGGGCACACTACTAACTCCAGCAGTCATTGACAATGTGTCAGCACAAGGATTCAGAACAGAGGGAGTAGTTGTCTTTGCATGTCCTGAATGATTATCTGGTATCCAATTGTTATTGCTCGGTGTATGCAACTGGTTGTGATTAGACTCAAATTGTAATGCAACTGGTTCATTGTCTGTGTTAGTTATTGAATCGGTCACCTGATTCTGACCAGTTTGATTGGAATTGAATGAAGTGCCCTTTGAATTAAAGACATCTGCTGGAATAAGAGTGCCAGGTGCAGCCATAACATCAACCAAATATTCCCTACAGAAAAAAAAATAAGTGGAGGAAACTAATTAGCAGAAGCAGACCAATAAAGTGCAGTGTAAACAATAACAAACCAATAATGCACTAATGGATTATTTTGAAAGAAGAAGTGTGTTTGATGAACTATTATAATGAATAAATGATGATTAAGAGTCAAAGTACCTATCATTATCCATCTTTATGATGCTAAAAGCGTCATCTTCAACACCAGTGTAATGACTCCCTTTAACCAGCTTGCATGGAATACCAACACTATCAGCAAGGATCTGCGTAGATACAAAAATGCATCAGTGAGACCGAGAAAGCATGCTTCTAGATACTGTGCTCATAGCAGTGGCATTTGGAAGTGTGCTCATTACTAATGCAGGTGCAATTATACTTTAGCTCCGCAGCTTTAGTAATCTCATTTTCATTTTGTGTGTCTATTTGGAAGATGCCTCATGATTCGTTACTCCTTAACACTATCAGTATACTTCCAACATATCTAATGAAGAAGCCATTAATCCACTCTACTAGAAGAAAGAACAAGATGCTTGAAGGGGGGACATGGTACAAGAGAAAATTGTTTACGAGTTCAAACATATTGATAAAACGCAAAATAGTGGCAAGAAATGTGTATAAAATACAGGTAGATATCTTAAGAGAAGTTGATGATCTATTTAACATAAAATTCAGTTTGTTGTTTACCAACATAGAGCTGTTATAACTTTTCCCCATATTCATCAATCTATGGCCAAACAGGTCAGTGAAGAGTTGGTGGAACAAAGTCCCATATATCAAATAAGTATCATGCTTAACATCTTTTAACCAAAAACCCACCTTGAAAAGCAGGGCACGATGACGGGATAAACCTATCTCAATGCGGCCAATTGGCAGCAGACTTGTCTGATGTGATGTCCTCTGCTCAATGCTTTTGCCCAACCACCTAGTAAACATTTCATTTGCATCTATCACAGGACCACCCATATGTTCTGCAACAACTTCAGCTATTCGCCGCACTGATACTGGAATATCATCACGGTCCATGCAGCACTGTGCTACATCCTTCATCTCCCTTAACGCATTATCAAACTTATGGTCAATCACTATCACTTCAAATCCAAGATCCCCAATGCTCATCTGAAGCTCAGAAAGCGATGGAATCTTTTTCTGCCTAGAAGACTCCGCAGAGAGTCCACATATGTCATAGAATCCATCAATAACTTTCTCATTGTAATCAAGGAAGTTGTATTCCTAAAATAAGTTAGAATACAGATTAGAGTCAGTAATGGATACATCAACAAGGGTTCAGTGCCAAAATTTAAAGAAATAGGAGCTAAACAGCATCTGCTCATAAAGTAGCCTATGAATTCAAAGTTGATGATGAAGATACCCCATAAGCTGACATACTGCTTAGTGGTTCAGATGGGTTTTTTTCTGACAACATGAATTGCTACATTTTGCTTCTTTCAATATGATAATGTCAGCAACTTGCAGGAACCAGAAAGGTTCTGCCAGGTATTGGTGACCTTGGCAGTTCCCAGTAATATAAAACCAGCTGTCGTTGATTCAATTTAAATTTTAGATTCTATAAGGATATGACTTCGCTGTGCATGGTCCAGTACCATTTAAAGAGCTACATGCAAGGAAACAGTCATGAATTGTGTTACTTTGCTTTGTTTAGATAAAGGGAGCAAGTATTGCTAATGGAGCTAGATGTAATTGCGATGCATTATTTTCACACCTGTCCTATACATCAGATCGGATCAAAGAGTAAATTAACATGCATGCATGTGGCATTACATGTTTGGTTGAGAACTAAGCTTGCCACACATTTTTTCCTAAGGCTACTAAGGGTTAGTCTTGCCACACTTTTGTGGCAGGAAAATTGACCACCTTAACCTTAGGCAAAGTTACGCAAGAAAAGTTATTCTATGACTAAGAAGTTAGGCAGGCTAAGTTGTGGCAGCAACCAAACACTAAGAAAACGGTGGCAACCTTTGGCTGCAATTCAAACAGTTCCGCTATATTGAGGGCGCATTTGGTTTCACGCCACCGTCTGCCATGCCACAGGTGTGACAGCCATGCTTGGTTGATTAAACAAGTTTGGCGCCGCTGCACCTGCAACGTGGCAGGTGACAGCAGGCAACCAAACAGGCCCTGAATATATGAAACAATGTGAGGATAGTTGTTTGTCTTTTGTCAACATGTCCAATACATCCCTGGAACTTACTTTGTGAACATTTGTAAACTTTAGCAATAATAAACACTAGAAAGGCTACAAATATTACAATCTTGGACCTAGCCAGTTATTGTCCTGTCTCCATACATGGCACAGCGCAATTTTCTCACTCTCCATTACTATTCTAAATAAACAGTAACAAAATTATATAAAGTATAGTGACAGAGTAATTCTTTTTATGAATGCATAGTATTGTTCTCATGTGACAAAATCTAAATAATTTTTGCATCTGAAAACTACATGTTTTGTACTCCAAATGTTAGAAATTGATCGAGTGAAGCGCTAAAACTGTTGTAAGGTATCTGCTGAACCACCTTACATTCATTGATGATACAAGCACTGTGCCCCTGTGTTGTGCATCCATCATAGGCTAAGAACTAAGGCTACATCAAAGTATCGAAGTGGCAAAATGTGCGCATGAGGAGCTTCATCCAGTACGAAATAGCAGGGGCATTTCTTAGTCTGGCATGTAATCCGCAATAATAACTCTGCATACCAGTTACTAAACATAGGGAAACAACATCTTTCGAAAAAAACATGGGGAAACAACAGAATTCAGTAAGCTTACCTGGTATTGCCGTGAGAGCGACTCCGCGGTGCCTCCTCCGCCCTGATCACCGGCGGCACCGGGATTGCCCCTGCCGAGGCTCATCAGCTTTGCCTTCCTGATCTGCTCCCCGTCGGGGTCCCCGGCCCCCCCGGCGTCCGACACCGAGGCCGACACCGACAGCGCCATCGCCAGCTGCATCTGGTACTCCTCCTCCTGCGAAATGAAGTCCTCCTCCGCTGCGGGGGGCGAGGAGGACGCCGACGCAGCCGCGGTCCTCGCCGGGGACGGCGGCTGCTGCTGCGGCGCGGCCGGGGGCTGGTTCGACGGCCCCGCGGCCTCGCTCGACCGGTGCGATCGCTTAGACACGAACGGGATCTTCATGGCTCCCCCTCGCCTCGAGCCCTGGAGCCCTGCTAGGGTTTGGGCTTCGATTTTTCTTTTTCCTTTTCTTCTTCGCTTGGTGATGTGATCGGGAGCCGGGAGGCGAGGTGGGGGTAGGAACGGAGAAGACGAGGAAATGAAGGGTGTTTTAGAAAAGTGGCGGTGGATTAGAGTGCTAAATAGGTGGAGAGTGGCGACTGCGGATGGGATTAAGCTAGTGAGAGAGGAGTTTAGTGGAATTTTTATTTACGGAACTGCCACTAACGCGGCTGCCGGTGCAGACCGGAGCGCGGTTTCCGAGGATGGCCGTCCAACGCCGGTTTCCTTCTGCTGCTAGTGGCATACGGCTACACGACGAGTATTTATAGCGGAAGATGGTCGAACCACCTGGATATACACGTGGAGTCTCGCCGTATGTGTACCAAGTGAACAGGGCTGCTCCAGATATATTTCGACGATAGTATGAATGCTCGTTATCTTTAAAACTTGCAGGCATCCTTCTGTGATCGGCGGTGAGGTTTGACTATAAGGGTGTGTCACTCAGGATTGGATTGGTGATGTGTGGTTCAAAGAACCACATGTATGTAAGGGCTGCAAGAGCTATACACTATACTACATATAGTTTTAATATTATGCACGAAATTATAGACCGTAGCTACAAAAAACGTATAAAAACAAATTATTATCGAAGCGAGACGTATAAAAACAAGTTATTATCGAAGCGGTAAGGATGGATCTAATATTGGCAGGTAGATACGCACAGTTAGCTTGTAGTTTTAAAATGCAGACCGTAGCTACAAGAAACGTATGAATCTTGACTACACGTAATGTATGACGCTAGCTACTTTTGAAATTGTGCAGGTCATCATTGTGAACGACGGTGAGCACTTTGAGGTATATGCGGTTGGCACGTAGTTTCGCACGTATGCAGACTAAGGCAATTTGGCCTACAAGAGATACACTATGCACCGCTTTTATAGTATGAAGTGTGATGGGTAGTTGAAGCCTAGCTATATTATTTGGAGATATATGCATGTTGGCATCTAGATTTTAATGCATGCTTCCAGGCTGCTAGGAATATGGTAGATCGGCAATTATGATTTTCCGATAATACGTAAGGCCAGTCTTAGTGGCATAGTTACCAAGGCTGAGAACTTAGTAACTGTGCATGCTGGTTTTCATAGTGATGAAATTCCTCTCATATATGATGAAACTTCCTCTCCTCTCTCTTCATAATGATCATGCCACGTCGGTAAAATTGCTGATGTGGCATGTTATTTAATGGTCATGAAACTCTCGATGAAACCTTTAATGAGACTGACCTAAGCCATGCATGAAGAGGTGCACCAGGTTAGGATTACACTAACTAGATTTATACATGGTGGACGGTTGTGTCGATTGTACATGCTAGCCATACTTAATGGAGTGATGGTGTCGATATTGTTAGTTGGGCTAAGATACGTACGCCTATGCCATCTAGATCTATATAAGGTTCATATTTTCAGCAAATAAAATAGTGAATATCATGAGTAATTATCCAACTTGAAATTCAAAACTCATGGAATTTTCATAAAAAATCCAAACAAATTTCGTATTAAAATTATATGATAGTATAAAAGGAGGGCAAATGATAAATTTCGATAATCAGATATGTATAGCTTGTGCACATGAACTCAATTGCATGAGGTTTGAATTTTTGTATCATCCCGCCATAAAACCGCTGGTTATACTAACTAGTACTCGCTCCGTCCCAAGTCATAAGCTGTTTTTGACTTTTGTAGATTCATAAATATTATATCTAATAAATATTATATCTAAGTGTATAAAAAAATCATGAATCTAAAAAGTTAAAACAACTTATAATTTGTAACGAAGTAAGTAGGAACTAGCAAACTACCTACGGATGGAACCTTAAAAAACCGGAATTATTAATGGCTATGGACTATACACTTATTTGTGGATACTTGACGATCAACACTCGCATTATCTCCTAAATAGGTAGACCATCTTTTCGAGTTGGCGACCCTGGAAATATAGAGTTACAAGCATTTCACCTTGGTACATACATACGTCGGTAATACAATTTCAATGTGTTCGAACCAATAAAGCAAGTATGTAGTTTAGCTCTAAGTCTGCAGCTCAATGTAGTTTAGTTCTGGTCTTGTTTGGCAAAGCTTCTAGAGCTGATTCTCTGCTGAATCCAGCAAGTGTTCTGCCAAACAGTTTTTAGAAAGAAGTGATTTTCTACTAATTCTGTGAAGTGATTTTGTAAAATAAACTAAAAAGCTGGAAAGCTGAAAAGTAGCTTCTCCTGATTCTAAAAGTGATTCTCCATCCTTATTTTAAGAGTTTATGCTAGTGCTAGAGAATAAAAGAGAACCACTTTCAGTCACAAAATCACTTTTCTCAGCAAATCAGCTCTTACAAAGAATCAAAATCAGACGAGCTCTACCAAACTAGCTTAAGTACACTTGCTTCATATCGTCATCGTTCTGTAGCCGTTTCCTTAGTTCAATTAAACTCTATTTTAAAATATCTTAATGTTTCTCAGGTGATGCCTTAGTTGAAATGGAATTTGCTCATGGAGGCAAACATGATCAAGTATGAAAATAGACTTGTACAAAAGGAATTTTTTCATTTACTCCACTCACCAATTGGCACAAAATTAGGTTCACTTTACTCCCCTAAACTATTTCAGTTGGTCGAATCTCTTTTATTTTATTCGCATGCAAGTTGAGTTTTAATTCCATATTTTATCATACATTAGAAAACTATCATAATTACTTTTCATAAATTTTGTATATCAAGACCAATTTCTTATTAAATGTTTCTAATCTATAAAAATAATCATGAAAAATCCTTTTAAATTAAGATATTATGACCTATATCTGCTCGCAAAATTTTAACTTCAAATTCAACTCATACACAGAGAAAAAAAAAGAACTCATTAGGTGGTAGATTGAGTTAACTAAAATAGTTCAGGGAAATCTAAATTTTGCTCGGAGGTGCCCGTGAACAGGTGAGGCAACTAAAATGTATTTTCTTCCATTATTTTATTTTAAATCTAATTTGAGGTCGTGCACGTCTTTTGTTTTTTGAACCTGGTCTGCCGCTGCTGTGTGTGTGGCAGAGGCGCAGAGCATTCGCAATAAGAAAGGCATACTAACCGGTCCACACAGATAATAACAGCTCAGCCCAAAGAAAGCCCAAGCCCATTTCAAACACATCCGGATTTAGGTGCGTTCCCCCTTGGCCCCATGACCTCATCCGATCCCTTTCCCCATCCGCGTCTCGACTCCTCTCCTCTCCCTTCGCTCGACGCAATCCCGCGGGAGCTCGAAACCCTAGCTCCCAAATCCGAGCCCCGGAGCCGCTGACTCCTCCGGTGCCCGGCGGCGATTCGGCTCCCGTAGCCGTTGGCCTGGGGCTCCACCGCTCCCCGGCGGCATCAGCATCGGCAGCAGGCGACGGGCGTGGCTGCGCTCGAGGAGGCGCCTCGTCTCGGCGGGTTCCCGGTCTCGGAGGCCTTCCCTCGGGCGGTTCCGTGGTGTCCCGAGCCCGGATCCGCGGCGATCTGGGAGGGGAAGGCGATGGACACGGCGATCCAGCCGTGTTAGCCCCCAATTCGGAGGGTTTCCGGCTGGCAGAGGCGGAAAGGTTCGGGCCTTCGGCGGGGGCGTTTGATCGGCTTTGTCCCTGCGGCGGGCGGCTTGGCTTCTTCCGCTACGGTGTAGGAGTGGAGCTCACGAGCCGACGAGGCGGTGGAGATAAAAAAAAAACTTTGCTTGTACACTTGTTTATGTGTTCATTTGTTCCTGCGATTTGTCCTGGTTCAAAGCATCAATTTTCCGCTCAAATTAAGGGCGAAGACAGTTTTTTTTGTTGTTTCTTGCTGGTTTCTATCGAATAATCCCTTTATTACAGAAAGAAGAGTGGAAAGGCAACAAAAGGAAAATAAAAAAACAAAAAAGATAAAATCAGAAGAAAAGAAAGGGGAAAAATTGAGTGGGCAGGCAAATGGCTGTTTATTACAAATTCAAGAGTGCTAGAGACTATGACTCGATTCCGATCGAGGGGCAATTCATTTCTGTTGCCAACTTGAAGGAGCGAATTTTTGAGTCCAAGCATCTTGGCAGGGGCACAGATTTTGATCTCATGATCTCAAATGCCCAGACCGATGAAGGTTGGTTCTTTTTCAGTGAGGTGCCTTTGGTTTGATTTTTTGTAGGGTTTGAATATACACGTAAGTTGATAGGCCTGGTAAAACAAACCAGGCTGTAGAACTGTTTGTTTGGTATGTTAATCAAAGGCTATTTGGCACATACACAAAGGTCTGCTTTGCCTAAGCCAAGCATGTTGAATGCTGATTCTAACCTTGCCTGGCTCTTGTCCTTGTGTTCTGAGCCTGCTAAGCAGGTTTGATATGGAGGATTAGCTAATCTGAGCTCCAGCATTGAGGGTTCCATTGTTTATAGACAGTCGTGTAATGAGTTTGGTGAACTTTAGGAATTTGATTTTGTTTAAGATGTTGAGAGCAAGAACCAAGTGTTGCCTTGATGCATAGTAATTTAGTCCCATTGCAAATGGTGCCCCGTATGTTTCCGAGCAAGGAGTCAGATTATATTGTGTCGTAGCACGATGTGTTTAAAACGCTATTCTACTAAGCACTCAAATTGTTGTGAATCGAATTTAGTTTGTATCGTACTTTTCTTTTGTGGATTTGGGATGGACTCATGCCTTCAAGGTATTGCTTAAATTGTTTACCGGTGGTATTTTCACTTTCAGAGTATGCTGATGAGGCTACTATGATACCAAAGAACACATCAGTATTGATTCGGCGGATTCCAGGACGACCAAGGAAGCCTATTGTCACAGAACCTGAAGAGTACTGTCTTGATCTTTGATTACATATACTGGAACACTAGGCAACCTACTTCTTAATTCCTTTTAAGTGATTCATTCGGAGTTAACACCTTGTGGCTATCTGCAAGGGGAGCTTTGAATTTGATTGTTTGGCTGGATTATGTCAATGAAAATGTTCAGGAGTTAGCTTATTAGCAAGCTTATGTTGAGATGTTTATCCAATCCCGCAGGTCCAAAGTCACAGAAGATGTGTTAGAAGTCGCGCCCGCTGCTAGTGCTTTTCTTGGTGATTCATCTATGAAATATGTAAGAACGACAACTTCTTATTTTGCTTACTCTTGGCAGAAATCGGCCATTGGAATTGCATTAGGATGTTTGGCTAACTAGAATTGTATTTGGGGAGCTGATATTCAATATATTAAAACTGCAGCCTGAAGAATCTGAGTGGGATGATGAGTTTGGCAATGAATTATATGTTTCTGATTCAGTCCTTTCTCAGCCTGCTAGCCAGGCGGTTGATGCTTCTGAAAATAAAATTGATGAAGATAGTAAAATAAAAGCACTTATTGATACATCCGGGCTTGACTATAGGTGAGTAACCTGCTGGATTAGACACCCCCTATTTGGACTGCTTGACAACTGATAGTTTTATTGTTCTTGCTATGCAGTGTAATGCTAATAAAATATTGGTTTTATAATCATTTAACTGGATGTCATATGCTTTCAGCCAAATCCCTGATGGTTATGGTTCTGGAAGAGGCTATGGTAGGGGGATGGGTGGCAGAATGATGGCTGGTCGTGGCTTTGGTAATTCTTTGTACCATCTTTTTCTAACATTAAAGAATTAGAGGTTAGGGTATAACTTATAAGCAGAGTATATCTTTGGTGCGGGGAGTACCATATCCACCTTAGCAACATGGATATCTTTTCCTTATTTGTGAAAGTTTTTGTATGTAGTGTGTTACTTAGGACTGGTTCATAGACAATAGATTGCATGTTCTTTGGTATGCAATCTGAATTTTTTCCTTATTTTTCCGAACAGAAAACTATATTTCTTAATATATCTTCCTTTATTATTCAAAGGACGTGGGCTGGAACGCAAGACACCTCCTCCAGGTTATGTTTGTCACAGATGTAAAGTGCCTGGTATGTTGGTGGCTTGTAAAATCTTAGCATTTTATGTTTCATTTGCTCTTCTTTCGCTCAGTGGATCTTGTTTTGCAGGTCATTTCATTCAACATTGCCCAACTAATGGTGATGCTAGATACGATGTGAGAAGGATGAAACCCCCAACTGGCATTCCAAAGTCAATGTTGATGCAAACTCCGGATGGTTCATATGCACTGCCAAGTGGGGCTGGTGCTGTTTTGAAGCCCAATGAGTGAGTACAAAAACATATTGAGCTTGATTTGTAATAATAACAGCACACATGCAAATATGCAATTTTGTCAAAAAAACTTAGCATTGTATTTTGCTGTGTGTTAGAGCTGCTTTTGAGAAGGAGATAGAGGGCCTACCCACCACCCGCTCTGTTGGTGAACTTCCACCGGAGCTACGTTGCCCATTGTGCAAAGAAGTAATGAAGGATGCTGTTCTAACTAGTAAATGCTGCTTTAGGAGTTTCTGTGATAAATGTAAGCTGACTTGTTAGTTCCTTATTGTGCTTTCAGTGTTTCCTTTCCCTTTTTTCAATGCCTGTAACTTCTAAAAAAAAATCGTGCTGTTTAGGAATTAATGCTGTTTGTATTTTGCTGGCAGGCATCAGGGACTACATAATTAACAAGTCAGTGTGTGTCTGTGGTGCCACAAGCATATTAGCTGATGATCTTCTCCCCAATAAAACTCTAAGAGAAACCATCAGCCGCATATTAGAGGCACCACCAACTAGCAGCACAGAAAATGTGGGAAGCATGGTCCAAGTACAGGGTATGCTCATATGTTTTGTTTGTCATGCGGATAATTTGTTTTGATTACAACTGCAAACCGATTCTGTATCTTTCGTAGACATGGAGTCAGCTCTACCGGTACAACCTAAGGTTAGATCTCCTGCTGTTTCTGCTGCTTCAAAGGAGGAGGCTAAAGCACCCACACCTGTAGAAGAGTCTCCAGATGCTGAGAGCCTCAATGGAGCAAAAGCTATGAACAACGAGGTGAGTTCTTCAGATAAGAAGGCTACCACAATTCCGGATGTCGGTGAAGGGACCATGGAGTCGAAGAACGTGAAAGAAGATAAGCCAGTAGAAGTGCCTCCTGTTGCCAAGGATTCTCAAGAAAAGTTGCCTGCAGGGGAACAAGGTGAAAAGCCTTCAGTCCTGTTTTTGTTTCTAGCTAGCCCTTGCCTGTGTTGCAGCACCTCTTATAAGTTAATTGCTAAAGATGTACAAGTGCTTTTGTATTTGATGTTCAAGAAGAAAAAAGTGTTCTAATCTGTTTGTTGAGAACCAATCTGCCCTAAAGTGCCTCTGCCTCATTTAGTTTATGATATAATGATCTAGACTAAATCACTTAGTTTGCTGATTGCTAGCTTTAAACATAGGTGCTTTAGGAGGTAATTGGTGTAATGAGATAATGATTATAGCACGACTATCGTCACCTAGTGCCTTTTCTTTATTCATGCGCTATATCAGTAGAAGAATGGATGGATCATAATGGCAGATCTAGGGCCAGTTTTTAGTTTTAGGTGGTGCTGAGGAAAGAAAGAGGTGGTAGAGGTGCGATACATTGGAGTGGTGTAGGTAAGCTAAAATATTCTAGCATGCGATACATTGGAGTGGTGTAGGTAAGCTAAAATATTCTAGCACCTGGGGCTTAGTTGGGCACCTGGTACCAGGAATAAAATAATAATATCTGTCTTAGCATGGATTGAAGGAATTGCCATTGGAGCATATTTTTGACAAGCTAACTCTGAATGGCGTGTCTTAACTTAGCACCCTGGATGAATTTATACGCTAAAGTTCCCTTAATATTATTCCTCTTTGGTCAAATAATGAAACGTTGGCCTTGCTTGCTAATAGATTTTCGGAGTATGGCAATAAATCTTGGAAGAGTATTATTAAGTTAATTGGCACCATTCGATTTTCTTTCTTTCTTTGGCTGAATTGTGTGCATCTTTCAACTAGTTCTGTTCTTTGAGTTACTGATTTTCTTTTGGTGGCTTCAGCAGTAAAGAAGAAGAAAAAGAAGAAGCCACGTGCTCCAGGTAATGGTAAGTCCTGATCCCTGATCATTGTCATCTGTCATCACGATATAGCTGCAAGTTCAAGTAGCGGCTTAAATAAATGGAATTTTTTTTTCTATCGACAGCTGATGAACAATGGAAAAATTTTCAAGATTTTGGAGCTGAAAATTTTGCGGGAATGCCTTTGGGTCCAACTGGAGCTTTCAACCCTTACTGGGGTGGAGGAGTGCCATTGCCAATGGATTACATGGGTGCACCATTTCCAGGTCCCATGCCTTACATGGGTTATCCACCAGCTCCATTTGACCCTTTTGGTGGGGGTGTTCTCCCACAAGATCCATTTATGCCCCCAGGATACATGATGCCTGGAGTTCCTAGGTATATCTTTTAGCGCCATTTGGTTTTTTTGAGAAAGAAATGTGTACTTGACCGATAGCATATGTGCTGGTCTTCTTTGTACCTCTTGAATTTTAGACTATTGTGTAACTTTGAAACTTTGTGGCTGTATTTCTCCAATTTGGTGAGAGATTAGCATTATGTTGATGTCTTACCTCTTTGATTAACAGTCTGATATTCGTGTAGCATTATATGGATGCTTCCTTATTTGGTTAAGAGCCTGATATCCACGCCGCTTTTCTTTCCACATATTGGCTATTGCTATGGTTGCTTCTTAAATCTCTTGAATTATTCATTTTCAGGGATCTTTCGGAATTGGCAGTTAACCCTATGGGAATAAATATGGGCCCACCAATTGTGAGCAGGGAAGAATTTGATCCCAGGAAACCTGATCATAGAAGGAGACGTGAAATGGATCGATTCAATGAAAGGTAATTAGGCACTAAAGATCATTTCATTGCCCCCTCTTATGTTTGACTAAAAAAATTTGAACAGCTGTTGCATTCTTCCTTTTTATATAGCACAAAAGCCTGTTAGCATTTTATGTGTCTTTCTCGATGCCATTCTTCATAAATCTCAAGTAACGAATTTGGTATGACAGATTTGGATCATCCACCGTTATTCCAAAGCCCACACGATGATCATCCAAATGTAGTCGAATGTTTTGAGTTTAGGATATTCGAGAAATTGTTCTAGAAGTGCCTTACATGGAATTGTTAGTTGTTTCCCCTCAATTTTGGGAGTTGATTTCTTTCGGTCTCACATTTTCATGTGCCCATTTGAACTGTATGGCTGATGATGAAATTTTTAAGGATTCATAAGGATCATTTAAAGTAGCAAACTGCACCAAATGTCCCTAAGCTTTGTATATGTTTATGCAAACCCTTGATAATCTGGCATGTCCTGAACTTGGATCACCTTACTTGCATCAGTCCTTCTGGCTGTCTATATTTTTTCTTGAAAAGTATGGCTCTATTTTTTTCTCCTTATGCATTTACTATCAATTGGTTCTTTGTAAACAAACCTGCCCCGTTTATGACAAAAGTGAAATGACAAACATACTGACAAGAAGTCCTCCAAGATTACATTCGAACAATCTGAAGTGGCACAAATTTGGGTGCATTAAGTGCTATTTTCAGTCTGCAATGAAAACTTTGTGGCAATGCTTGGTCATCGTATCTTGATTGCTTCTATTTAAAATGTTATATGATTTGCCTCTGTTATACTGGTTCAGTGTCATGAGTGAAAAGATGGGCATTTCATGAGGTCTTGCTGATAATCCAGTACTCTGTTGATTTGCGAATTCATGTAATCCCTTGGATGTGGAATATGTTGCGAGTAGAATGTTACTAAGGAACTAGCCCACATCGAATGAGTTAACTTTGCCATTATTTCATTGAGCTTTTTGTAGTCCTAATCTGTGGAGTTGTGTTCTTGCAGGGAGAGGGAGCGTGACCGTTCTCGGGAGCCGCGTGGCCATTCCATGGAGAGAGGGAGGGAGCACAGGGAGAGGGAGAGGGAGAGGGATCGTTCCCGGGAGAGGGAGAGGGAGAGGGAACGCGACCGCGAGCTAGAGCGGGAGCGAGCCAGGGACAGGGAGCCTCGAAGGGAAGCCAGAGAATCCTCAGCGGCCGTTAACGATAGTACCTCGATGAGGCGGAAGGATGTATGTCTTTTCCTGTCAATCGCTTATCTTGCAAAGTTTTGTACTGTTGTCTGTTCCATGGTAAACATATGGATCGCCGCGGTAGTAGACGAGGCAGGAAGAGAAGCGCACGGAGTCCTGCTTGATTCTGGTGTTGCAGAACGAGAAAGGGACTCTGTTGAACTCTGCTTACGACCAGGCAGCGCCCTTGCCTTCTTGTTGGTTGATGCTTCCTGCCAAGGCTTGTCTGCTCTGTTGCTCCGATCACAAGCAGAGGTTGGGCCAGCGGGAGCACTTTGCTGCTTTCCTGGGTTCGCTGCCCCTTGGAGATGCACCGGCAGAAAGATTTTTACTTATATTTATTTATGTTTACATTTACATTCTATGTTTTTTTTTTCCTTTGGGACTGGGTTGCTTTTACTCGTTTTGCCTTTTCCTTTACCTTTCATGTTTTTTGCTTTCTGAAAGAGGACGGATTTTCCTATTCTTTAGTTGGTAGCTTTATTTACTTTTGCATTTCATACCTGCTTGGAGCACATAGAACTAGAATGCTAAGGTGAATATGCTTGTAGACCCCACACAGCTATACGGGCGCGTTAGAAAAAAGAAATAAAAATCATGCTGCGATGCTGCCCAATGCCACGCAGCCTCTGCATTACAGGCTGCTGTAGTCTCTCGTGTGGTGGGCCATTGTGCTGCCGTGGCAAAGCTTGGGCGTCCAAGTTCTTGGGCCGTACGATTGCTATTGGTTGGTTTAAGATCACTCTGTTCGGAATTCCGGAAGAGCTCGCGTACTGACTTGTGGTCCCGTGTCTTGTTTTCTTTTGATTGTTTTTTCCTTGCAGAGGGCGCGGTCCCATTCCCAGCCGGACAGGTCGGAGCGCGCCCCGCCGCCGCCGTCCAGCCCCGACCACCGGCACTCGCGGCGCTCCCCGCACCGCTCCTCCAGCTCGGGCAAGAAGCGCTCCTCCTCCGACCGCTACGACGACCTCCCGCTGCCGCCTCCCCCGCCGCCGCCCGCGTCGCGGCACGAGCCGGAGCCCGCCAAGGCGCAGGCGGCGTCGTCCAAGTCCAAGGCCAGCGTCTTCTCCCGCATCAGCTTCCCCGGCGCCGGCGCCGGCGGCGACGCCAATTCCTCCGACGCCAAGCGCAGCCGAAGGGCCTCCTCCGACAAGCCCCCCGCGCACTCCTCTTCCTCCTCCAAGAAGAGCGGTGGCGCCGCGGCCGAGGACGGCGACGGCCGCCACCGCCGCGGCCACCGCCACCACCAGAACCACCAACGTGAGGCCGCCGAGGAGGAGAAGCGGAGGCCTGCCGCTGCCGCGACCGAGTACTACGGCGGCGGTGGCGAGGATGAGGAGAGCGACGAAGAGGAGCAGCACTTCAAGCGCCGCCCATCCTCGTCCTCCCGGCGCGAGCACGAGCAGGAGGCGCAGGAGGAGCAGCCGCGGCACTCGCGGCGGTCCAGGGACCACAAGCGCCGGTGAGGCACAAGGCCGGACCTACCTGCTGCAGCTTGTCGCCTTGTCCTTCGGCGGCGGTGAGCGTCGCCCCGTCCGTGATATAAAAAAGCTAGAAGCCGCAGGGAGGTCGCCGGAAGCGCGCCTCCCGGGAGCAGAGCGCCCGCGCCCTGCTTCTCTTTTCGTGTCCGTGTTGGGTTTGGGTCGTGTACATTGCCTCCTGCGAATATTCTGTTTTGCTATAATCGAATCTGATCGGATCAAGTGGGATCATTAGAATAAGTTCGATTTGGTATATCATCTTGATTGTTGTTTCGTTATGTTTGCTTCTTGTTGACTCCGCGATTTCCCAATGGAGTGCTATTTCTTTGAGTTTTATCCCTCTTCCTGCATTGCAAAAGATTTTAACTCCAGCACATCCTTATTCCCCCAATACAACTACCATGTTGAAGAGATCATTTTACCCGATAGTTATGGGGACAAATTAATAATTCATCTCATTTATCTCCAAATAAAGGAGGAGTTGTAACTCCTCCAATATGGTGGTAAGGTAGTTGGATTGAGATGGAATTATTGAGAGACTCGGCATTCACGTCGGGCTGCCGCTCGACTTCACATCACTTAGAGGCTTGACAGTTATAGATATTTGGGTACCCTCATGAAGAGTGTTGTAATCCGACTGGACCCTATCTATAATAATCGACTAGGGGACTTGCTATGTAACCCTACCTCCGGAGTACATAGGTGGAGGTAGGGGTACCCTAGAGGGGCGACTCATCTCATATACATCGACATCCAATCTCACCCAAGCACATGGCCAAATACAATCCACCCGAACCTGTATAAATTTATATGTCTTGTGCCGTGCGTTACGATCAAGTTGATAGTCTTGCGATCCCCTCTACCTATAAATCAACCATCTAGGTACCTTTAGGTGGACTGCTGGGCTAGAAATCCGATGGCTGCCTTTAAATGCAAATGTAAAACAATGATTTGCTGCATGTTTGTAATATAATTATCAGACGCCGCTGCCCGTTCTTCATAGTGACTGTAGCCAATGTAGATCGTAGTGTCCGAGCGCAACATTTCTGATTGATCATCCATGTTTCGGCGGCAACGACGTGGATGATCGATCAGCATGCCTCGTGTCCGTCACCGGCCGCGGTCATTGCGAACGCACCACCTCAGTGTCCTACGTGCCCGCCCGCGCGGCCGGCTCAATGAGATGTTAAAAGATATTCTGTTTTAAATTGCAAGCCGTTTTGTTTTTCCATCTAGACATACACTATATCTAGGATATGCATCAAAAAATTAAAATGACATACAATTTAAAACGAAATGAGTATTTAACACTAACTTTCTAGAATACATTCCACAACACTTGTATAATTATGAGCTTACATATCTTAAACAACACTTATAAAGTTATGAGCTCAACATATCTAAACAAGAAATAAGGGTGCAAATTAGTATCTAAGGGTTACCACCAATTTCCTTAAGTAAAAACTTAGTTCAACAAAAATGTATAAAGTGCAACATAATACATGAATTTTTTTTTGCGAAGAGATGTTATCCAATAAATGTCAAGAAATATTCCATAGAAATAATGTATTTTAGATGACACTAGTACAGACAATGTTTTATTTTGTGATCACTAATATTGATATGAATATAAACAAAAATTTTTTAGCATTGGTACTAATATCAATCAGAATATATATTTCAGCGTTAGCAAATTCTGCACCAACCTCCAAACTATAATTATTAATGCACTGAAAATCAAAATTTTGTAGCACTATTACAAATATGGATTATAAATAAATTTTCACCATTAGCAAATTTGGCTCCAATCTCCAAGGCAAAATATTAATGTACCATTAATTGAAATTATTTAGCATTGGTAATTTTCTGCATAGCAAATTCGATTCCAAATTCCAAGGCATAATTATTAATGTAATATTTTTTAAAAATATTAATGTATTATTAGTTGAAATCTTTATTGAGAAACAAAATATAATGTTCAACCACGTTATTACTACCGAAAGCAAGTTCAAGTTCTCTGGTCAAGCCATTAGCTATGATACTATACGAAGGATGTCTGCACCCACATGACAAACGAAGCCAACGGAAAGGATAAGAAGCTACAGTGCCTGCTCATTATTGCTGCTTGTTCCCCTACATGATGCCTCTGCCACATCCGAAAGTGAATAACAAGCGGATTGAACTGATAAGTGCAATTTTACATGATTACAGATGGTTTTTTGTTTATTTTATTATTTGCATTGCATATTGTTATTAGTTGTAAAAGTAATCGATAATAAATTCACATGTCTTTCACCCACAGCAATGTACGATCATATTTGTCTAGGATATTTGTAAAGTGGGAAAATCTTGCCGAGGCCAAATACATCACATAATACATTTTAAACCTGCAACCCTCTGCAAGTATATTCCAAATCCCGCCTCCCGCTTAGTCGGATAGATATGAAATCCCTCATTTAAGCCGTGGAGTCACATTAGAGCAATTTAAATTTTTGCAACTTGCCGACCTCAAATGAAGATCATATAGTTGAACCAGGCACAACGAACACTGGTGGATGCCCTGGAGGTAAAGCTGTAGTTTCCTTAGCATTCCTTGAGCACTCCATTTCTTTAAGTGAAAGGAAGCTCAACATGTCTGATGACCAAGAAGAGCTAGAACTAGAAGAACCACTGAGTACTTTTTTTTTTTTTGCGCGAAAAACCACTGAGCACTTGAGACTGCATAGAACATCAAGCATTCCATTTGACTTGTACCTCCCTATCGACGAGGCCAAAGCCCACGACGACGACGACGACGACGACATCATCAGCAGGAGCCGCGATCCAGACGGATCTGTTGACAACCTGCTGTGTCCAGTTGATGAGTCAATCAATTTCAAGCCAGTTGACTTTGACAAACTCTAGGAGGAATTGCAGCAGGAGTTTATCAACAGCATAAGCAAGGCTCTAGGTGCAGGTCGGAGATAGATGTTGGGATTGTGGAAGCAAATAGTAACATGCAGCAGCATGGGCATCATATTCAGAGAAGAGGACTGAAGGTGATCGTGTAAAGAATGTGAGAATGTCTTGTTTGGGATTGGTTGCATGTAGGGACACGCTTCTGAAAGATAAGGTTTTGGAGCTCTACCTCCCTCTTATTGCTAGATGATGTCAACAATCATATAAATCAATCATGCGGCATGTTTGTTGTTTGTAAGAAGCAAGCGTGGATCGAGTTATTATGCATATGGTTGCTCGCTCCATGGATAGATGCTTGTTGTTTGGTGATGCATGTATGTATAGATAGGCTGGTTGGCAGTGTCCGATTACAGAGCACGCACCTGGCTGGCGGTCTCGTCACACAAGGTAGGTAGGCAAGCAGGTCCTCATGGTTCAATAAACGTGTTTAGGTTCAAATTCGATAGGTGGATCAAAATTCTGGTTGCCATCCCGCGGGCACAATGCTCACGAACCCACCTGAGAGATCTTTCTTGTACCCAAATGGGATGCAAGCTATCCTACCCATGGTGCCGGAGCCGTCGGGCCCGCCGTACAACGTGGCAGTGCCAGGGTTCCACTGGGCGGCGGCGAGCGAGAGGCATGCCGCAAGAACTATGCACAAGATCAGGGACTTGGCCTTGGTCACATCCATGGACGCCAATCGCCAGAGAAGACGTATAGTTAGTTCCCCCAATGAGATAGAAGATGGATGGCATTGGGGAGTCCGGCCGGTGCTTAAATAGGAATCGGACGGGGTGCGTACTGCGTCCTTGGAGAGAAGCAGCTCTCCTGTTCACCTGTGGGGATCGGATTCTACATACAGCTGGTTTAGTTTTCGTGCTTAACCAAGAGGAGCTTGGCGATCGAGAGTTGGGGTCAAAACGCATGCTGCTAGTGGTTCATCCATCTCGTTTATATGAAAACATGTGACGTACTGTGCGTGCGGTAATTGCCTAGGTCTTACTCTTGACTTCGCGGAGTTGAAAGTTGATCTGAAGCTACGAGGTGTTGATTTGATTTGTACGTTTTCGGAACCTAAAGAAATTCCTTCCACTCTGTCGTACCTACACCTGTAGGGTTTGGATAGTTTCAAATATAAATATAAGGTTGGATACCGAAACGTATCTAATATGAAGACCATGACGTAGGATGGCATAGTCTACAGGGAAAGACAAGAACTAGTCGAGAGTTAGTAAAGAACTAATTGTAACATAGCAGGATTCTTCAGTCGTATCCTGATACAACTAATATTCTCGTAACCAACTGATCGGTAACCCTGCCCCCGTAGATTGTAAAGTTCAAAACAAGATAATTAATTTTTTTGTGGTCAAAACACCACATGATGGGTTAATCTTTATAGTGTAATGATGAAAGCCATTCGGTATTACAATATTGAGGATAGACGTTTTAGCATTACATTGGACAATGCGGGTGCTAACAAATCGATGATGTATCTACTGAAAGAAAATTTGTTTGCGAAGTCTATGTTGCATTGCAATGGAGACCTATGCACATGTACTTAATATTATTGTAATAGATGGTTTGAAAGAGATTGATGGAGTCATCAAGGATATAAGAGAGTATGAAGTACATTAAGGGTTCTACATCTAGCAAGGAAAAATTCGAGGAGATAATCGGAGAGTTAGGCATAGTTATAGGAGTCATCCTACACTAGTGGCCCATGTGATGATGATAGCTTTGATATTTTATACTGGTGGAAGATGCATGCACCAAAATACCCTATTCTAGTTCGTATGGCCCATGACGTATTGGTTGTTCTAGGCCTGCATCCGAGTCTGCATTCAGTACGAGTGGATGAATCATCACTGACCGTAGGACTAGGCTATCAGGCAACACGGTCGAAGCTTTGATTGTTTCCAAGACTTTCTTAGGGAGGCAGGTAATATGTTACTGTTTTTCACCTTTTTAGCAATGGCTTATTTATTTGAATAACAAAAACACATACTGACTCTTTGTGTTTTTTGCAGGTGCATCTTGGACATCTTAAGGATCGCGTGGGGCTGCTTGGTTCTGGGCCACCGATTGCCACGCCTAGGTGTGGTGCAGAAAATTGACGCCACAAGGTGGGGCGAGATTTCTACTGCATTTAGCTTGTCATTTTCGGTGGCTGCCAACTTGTAATCATCAACCAAGCAACAGTCATCATTTCTGCGGCCGCGCCCTGTAAGCTTGAGTAATACTGTATTGAAGAAGTTGGAGCTTGTCCGGAAAGAGGAGGACTTACTGATTATTCGTTCGCCGGAACCAGAAGTTAAAATTGTTGCATGATCACTAAAAATGCAAGGTCAGTCTTTGCCCTGCTCACGTACGTTGATTGCCCTGTTACAAGATTTAAAAATTCTAAAACTTTTGGTCGCCATCCTGTTTTCCTATGTGACCATCTTGCTGCCTTGAACTATGTTATAGGATGCTACTGTTACTGAAGCAGTGCATAATCAATTGTATTAAGGATCTATAGGCTGTTAATATCCGTTGGTTGTCTCTTAGATTGTGATAGTGTCCTTGACCAAATATCTTGTATTATTATTGGTTGATTGCTCAACAGTGTTTAAATTAAACGTTATGCAGTTGCCCAAATCTTCCCATGTACTTGCATGCTGCATGTACCTCCGTCATTATTCTCAGTTTCTGCTGTGCATGAGAATCTAGCAGCATATTAAAATGTTTGAGAAACGTTATTGTACCTGCAGGAGGAGTCCATGCTGCTTTTGTTTATGAATAAACAAATTTCTTCTTCTCCCTAAAGAAGAGATGTTGCTTTTGTTCCAATGCAGTATGAGAGCATTTTTGGCTACTGGTGCTTTTGCTTGAAAGAAAGAAGCATTCATGCAGTTCTTAAGACAACATGCTTTGTTCAGATTCTGAAGTCTTGTGATGTCATGTTTATCCACTTCTAATAGTTGATAACCGTGAATGCTGTATGAGAGCACTTTTTGATACTTTTAACCTACCTTGTAAGTGTAAGTAATATATCGATGCCTTGTCATTTATCAGCATATTTTTGCTTTGCCTTGTTAAATTTCTTCCGTTCAAACTTGTACACGAATATTGAAGGTTTCGACGGGCGGCGGAGGTTTCGACAGGCGTCTGCAAGCCTGCTTGCTTTATGCTGCAAAATCCGACAGCAGAACGCAGGTTCTAGGTACACGTTGGCGGGCTCCTGCAGAGTGAACAGTTTGGCTTATGCGGGTGGCCCTGCAGGTGCCTCAGACAGGCCTGGCTGCAACCAGTTTAAGGCCCGGTTTTCTTCCATTGATTTATTTTTAGTACCCGTCACATCGAATGTTTAGATATTAATTAGGAGTATTAAACGTAGACTATTTACAAAACCCATTACATAAATAGAGGTTAAACGGCGAGATGAATCTATTAAGCCTAATTAGTCCATGATTTGACAATGTGTTGCTACAGTAAATATTGGCTAATGATGGATTAATTAGGCTTAATAGATTCGTCTCGCCGTATAACCTCCACTTATGTAATTGGTTTTGTAAATAGTCTACGTTTAATACTCCTAATTAGTATCTAAACATTCGATGTGACACGTGCTAAAAATAAGTCGGTGGAAGAAAACACCCCCTAAGTTTGCTTCTTACTCCCACCGTCTAGACGCAGAGCTTTTAATATACACCAAAATATATACTATATCTACATATATATATATAGTAAAATATATGTATTAAAAAAGTCAAAACAATAGTATTTTAAATAGGAGGGAGTATTTAATTATTAGATCGTGATGTTACAGGTCTACAACAACTGATTAAATGTTGACAAGATGCTCGTTCTAGCGCACCGCTACGAAAAAAATCCTGTACTCCTATTTTAAATTATAAGTCGTTTTAATTTTTCTAAGTTACTAATATCATTGTAATATTATTATGCACATGTACATATAATATATTATATAGGTGCATAGATGCATCTAGAAAATGAAAATAATCTACCATTTGGCTGGTGGAGTAGCAAAATTGTCAAATTGCACTATCCAGGCGCAGCGACACGAATGCTAGTCACCTCCCGCGGCCGCTGCGCAGGCGCCACGTCGCAGCGCCGACGCTACGTGCCGCCCTCCCGGCCCCGTCTCTCATCCAGCTCGATCGCCCCATAAACCGCCCGCATCCGCAGCCACCAACAACGAGCGGGTCTCAGGTCAGAGCTCGAACGCACTGACAGCGCTTCACCTTCACCTTCACACACCCAGCAGCGAAGCATCCGATCCCAGGATGAGCCAGGAGGAGCAGGTGAGGAGGAAGCCGGCGGAGCCCGACGGCCAGGACCAGCCGGGCGGCGGCGGCGCCGTCACCGAGGCGCGCGTGCCGGAGGATCACGACGCCGGTGACGTCGCGGCAGCAGAAGCAGGCGAACTCGACGGCGGCGGCGGCGGCGGCCGGGGCGCGGCGAGGGACGGGACGAAGATCACGATCGGCGAGGCGCTGGAGGCGACGGCGTTCTCGGCGGGCGACCAGGCGGTGGAGCCGAGCGACGCGGAAGCGATCGCGGTGGCGGAGGCGAGGGCGAGCGGGACGGACGAGGCGCCGCCGGACGGGCTGGCCGCGCGGGCGCGCGCGGCCGCCGAGGCCAACGCCGCCGCCGCGGGGCGCGGCGAGGACAGGACCACGCTGCGCGACGTCCTCGCGGTACGCCACGCGTCCTCCTTCCCCCATTGATCACGTGGCAGCCGGAGAGTAGTTGGCACTGCGCCTCATCATTATACATGTACTGCCTGCACGCAGGACGCGACGACAATACTGGGCGCGGACAAGGATGTGGAGCGGGAGGACGCGGCGCGGGTGGTGGAGGCGGAGGTGCGCAGCGACCCCGACGCGACGGCGCGCCCAGGCGGGGTTGCCGCGTCCATCGCCGCCGCCGCGCGGCTCAACCGCGGCCGGCAGTAGCTATGTGCTCCACTGGTTGTCGGGGGGCAGTGTCAATGCAAGTGTGCTTGTACGTTTTCCTTTTTGAGATGGAATGTGGTGGTGCTTGGCCCGCTTGTAGTAGTTGTTGTACACGCCCTCGCAAATCGCAGCAACAAAGTCAAATAATGATGCGCAAGCAGACATGAATCGGGAGGAAGGCCTAGGCGGACCTAGCGACAAAAGTGAGTCAGCGTTGCTACAGTGAACAGAACAGTAGAACAGTGCTAAGTTACGCTGCATGCTGAGATGTTGAGTGGCAGCAACATGCATGCGTTCGACGCTGCGACCGCGACCACGGTGTGTCGAGCGCGCGAGCAGCACCGTTGACGCGCGGTTACGATCGGATCGGATGGAGACGGGCCAGCGAAAGGCGCGCAGCAGGGGGAACCAACCGGTCCACGATCACAGGCCGCACGGGGATCACGGCCGCTGGCAGTGGTCACGCCACGAACCTACAGCTACAGGCGCTGCGCGCGCGCCGAGCCGACCACGTGGTGGCGGCAATGAAGCGTCGTTGCTGCCAGCCTCATCTGGTGGGGCGCCGGGATGCAGAACCGACGGACAGATGCATGCTCGATGAGTAGTCCTCCCTCCGGTTTCGAATTAGAGATCGTTTAGGATCAGATTTAGCATGCTCGATGAGTAGTACTCCCTCCGGTTTCAAATTAGAGATCGTTTAGATCAGATTTAGCATACTAAGGTGTAATTAATTTGGTTCTTATTAAATATACTTTAGAGTCGTTTCAATACAATAACATCTTTCCATGCGGGTTCGAATCCTGAGTTACTCGTTTTTGCGACTTTTGACGATTTTGCATCGCGCTGTGGACGCGCTGGTTATTTGTATGGTGCTTTTTTTTCGTTCGCGCCGTGCATGGCGCTTTTTTTTCGTTCCCTCACCTTAGTGGTTTTCATCTCAGCCTATTTAAACGCACAGTAGGCAAGCAGGGCACCGTCCAAGGTTTGAAGTTTGTGTAGAAAATGGGTGAGCCCTTTCCAGTACCTCCGTCTTTGGAAAATGATAACGGTAATGCTTTACTTCTTCTTCTTTCTTCAATTCCCCTGCAACTATCCTTTTAGTATGTCATCGGTTCTTAGTTTTGTTTAATAGGATTTGATTTAAACATGGAGGCACAATATAAGGCACAATATGATGGTTTCATCGATTTGAACTTGCCACTAGATGAATATGGTGCCATCGATTTTGAGGTACCCCGATATGATCAGTTTGTTATTTGAAAATTCTTTTTATCATCTTTTTATCATGATTTTGAAGCACCCCAACAGTACTACTGGCTGAAATTATGTCTTGTAGGTGGATTTAATCTTAACTTCAAACATGATGGCAATGATGTGATGGACTTGATTGAGGAAACAAGTGATGGCAGTGATGGATTAGAGATGGAGGCACCGGAGCTAGGTTTTGTTTCTTGAACTTTTATTTGTGTTTTTTGAACATGTAGATGTGTTGAATGTCATGTCCACACATTTTTATTTTAAACTTCTAGGTGCTAGGAAAGATGCTACTGATGAAGTTAGGAAACTAATTTACCAAACTTTATCAGCAAGAAGTAACAATAGGAGGTTAGGGAAGAGATTTACATGAGAGGTTGCATCTCAATTTGGTTTGCATATTCGTATTGTTCAGAAGATTTGGAAGAAAGGAAAAGAGTCACTAGCTCAAGGCACTGTGATCAATGTAACAAGTAGAAAGAGAGGTCATTCAGACCGTGAGGAAACTCCTATTGATTTGGAACCTTTATGCAATATTCCTCTCAATGAAAGAATGACTTTAGAAGTTGTGAGTAGGCGCCTCCATGTTAGCAAGGCAAAGTTGATTCGGTCCATGCGTAAAGGGCTCCTTAGACGCCATTCAAACAGCATCAAACCTTACCTAACTGAAGCAAACAAGAAGACTAGGTTGCGGTGGTGTGTTGATATGCTTGATCCGGATAGCACACCTAATGATCCATGGTTCAAAGATTTATTTGATCATGTATTCATTGATGAGAAGTAGTTTTTCCTTACATAAAATTCTGCAAAATATTACTTACTGCCCGAGGAAGATGATCCACATCGTTCTAGTAAAAGTAAGAACTACATTCCACGCCTAATATTTTTGGTTGTCTCAGCTCAGCCAAGGTTTCATAATGGAGTTTGTATTTTTGATGGAAAAATTGGATTATTCCCTCTTGTGACTTACGAACAAGCTAAGAGGAGTAGCGTGAATCGGCAAGCTGGAACATGGGAAGTTAAACCAATTGCTCACATCACAAGAGATGTGATTAGGGAGTTCATGATTCAGAGGGTGTTGCCGGCTATTAGAGGAAAATGGCCAAGGGAGGATATTCACAAACCGATCTACATTGTTCAGGACAATGCACCATCTCATTTAGAAGTTAATGATTGTTTATTCTGTGAAGCTGCTAAGCAAGAAGGATTTGATATTAGACTTATTTGTCAACCTCCGAATTCTTCGAACTTCAATATATTAGATTTGGATTTCTTTTGTGCAATTCAAGCCATTCAATATAGGAAATCAGTGAGAACAGTCCAAGAACTTGTTCCAATTGTGCAAGAGGTAAACTACTACATTCATACAATAATATTTCGTATCAGTTCCATACTCATTCTAACATTTTTTTTCATAACTGAAACAAGCTTTCAATGAGTATTGTCCGGAGAAGGCTAATAGAATTTGGCTCACATTGCATCTAGTTATGAAGGAAGCTACGAAGGTTGCAGGAGCGAATAAATATAAAATCCCTCACATAAACAAAAAAAAGACTAGAGACACTAGGTCAGCTTCCGTTGCAAATTGCTTGTGAGGCATCTATAGTTGACCAGGGAAAGGCAATTCTCGCTGCAGCAAACAATTTGGAGAAGAATATTAGAACTAGGCAATGACTAGGGTTAGTTGATGTACGAGACATGTAACAATTTATGTACTTACCCTATGCATCAGTCTTCTTATTTGCCTCTTGTTCCTTTAACTTTTGCATCCTTGGACTAAGTTCATCCACCCTCTGCTGGACATGGTCTGGTAAAATGATTGTCTCGTTGTCCATTTGAAGCTCATCGACATTGGGAATGTATAACTCACAATCGAATTTGTTGAAGCCGTCTATGATCCATGCCGTGAGGTCATAGTCTCTGTGGACACCTGGCATGGTCTCTGTGGACGAGACGACATCAAGAGCACCTGCTCTGCTCCCTGCGAACGCGGCAGCATTCTTCAATGTCTTGCACACCGTGTACTTCACCGCAACGTTTGCACAAACACAGGTCGTCGTCTTTGCCTTCGGAATCAGGGATGATGAGCACGTCCATGTAGTGATCATCGTTCTTCTCTGGCGCGATGACCTGCGAGCTCTCATCCACTAAACCTGCATCGACAAACGCCGGTGCGACGACCTTCGAGCTCCATGGAGCCTGCGTCCATGGTGCAGCTAGCAACGGCACGCGGCGAGCGAGAGAGGCGGAGCAGCTAGCAACGGCGCGCGGCGAGCGAGAGAGGCGGAGCAGCGCGCGGCGTGGTTTAAAGAGCAGCGGGAAGACGGGAGGGCAGTGTGGCGTGGTTTAATTGCCGCCTTGGGAGCGAGCACGTCTAGCCTTGGGACCGAGCTACGTCAATGCATGAAAGGGTAATATAGTCTAGAATGAACGAAAATTACCAAAACGACACGTGATTTGAAATCGGGACCTCTAAATCGAAACTGGAGGGAGTACTAGTTAGTAGTTGGTTGGCGGTTACAAAACAAACGGCCGGCTGGTGGGTACGTGCCCACGCCTCGCCATGCGTACCCGTGCGTGCGGCGGTGCGGGGGACCGGGACAAACGGCGAACAGGGGAAAGCGCGGTTGGGGGTGCACGGGGCCGGCCGCGGCTGGGGCGCCAGCGCCACCAGCGCCATGGCCGGCCAGCCTGGCAGAGGGTTCTTTTCTGCTTTACGGCCAATAGCTTCCTTTCTTCCCTAGGCTCTAGTCTAGTCTGTAGGCTACACGCGCATAGTCAAGGCATGGGAAATAATCTCCAGTAATCGAGAGGTTTCCAGTTTGAACAATAATGTAAAGCCCAGGGAGCATGAGCATCTCAGCTCAGCGCAAGTACGTACACTGGTCACTGTGGAGTAAACTGCAATTTGCCCGTGTGAAGATACCATGCATGTGTCAGCAACCATATAGTGAAGACGTATGTGCCATTTAACTACATATAAGTACATATAAACATGCCAAATTAATTTACTCTGCTCCCATATAGGTGCCTATATATTTCCTTTTCCTTCCACTAAGCCCTCCCATATAGGTGCCTATATATTTCCTTTTCCTTCCACTAAGCCCTCTTATTACACATGTTTCACAAAGCCCTCTTACACGTTCTATAAAGGTAGCACTTGACATTCACTTGCTCTCTGTGCTTCAATTCTAGCGGTGGAATTATTTCTGAAAGTATCTATGGATCTGTGCACGCTGGTATTGACATTTATCTTCTCCCGACGTAGTCACATATCTGCTTCAATCCTAGTAGTTGAATTATTTCTAGAAGGATCTATGTGTGCTGATGCTTACAAGTGCCTTTTGTGCGATCTCCACGTGGGTTGCGACAAATTATGTCAGTTGATATTTGACATTTGTCTACCCTCGATGCAATCACATCTCCGTCTCCCTTGCCAACTGGCTTCCATGCATTACAACCGTTATAAATATCAATTGTTTCACTTGACATTTGTATACCCTCGACACAATGACCTCTCCGTCCCGTTTGCCATGTGGCTTCCATGCATTACAACGGTTATGAATATCGCCTATTTAACCCCCGCTCTGCTTGCCGTCGTTGAGTCTATGCGCTCCCTTCTCTTTCAGCTCTTTCTCACTCCCATTCAGTGCTCCCTACTCGGCCATGGTCCTCCCCTTTTGGTCGCTCTTCCACAAAGAATTTTCTCGGTTGCTCGGGTACATGAAAATCTTTCGTCCATATCCTCCAATCGTTGCGTAGTTCCAAGACGTTTGGCCCTTACCGATAGATCGAATCAGGTGTGCTAGTCTCTACCGTTTGTTTCTCTTAGCTTTATTGGCAATACATCTCATTTTGCCCTTAACACTGTTTTTTTTTCTAGAGAAAATCATGCATAGATTGTCCATAACCTGGATTTGGTTTTGAGACCATGTTCCTAAAGATACAATGTAGTGCTCTATTCGGCAGATGAACTCAGGTTTGTTGGTCTCTACTTCTTGCTTTTTCTTGACAAAAGTTTATTAGCTAGAAGGATAGCAAATATGGTGCTAAGAACCTCCATCTTAATTCTTGTTATTGTTAATCGTCCTATAGAAAATCATGCGCTGCTTGTTCATAACATGGATCTGGTTATAAAACCATGTCTTCCTCTTTTTCCTTATTGGAAAATGAATTAATATTTAAAACAATGTGCCACTTGTTCGAAACCAAGGTTTGGTTTTGAAACCATGTATTTTCTTTAGAAAATCATCACATATTTCATATCCTAGATGTGGTTTTTAAGTCGTGTATCTCCTTTATGTTAGGGGATCTTGAAGATACGCATGAAATTTTCCCTAGAACCACCAAATCCACAGACTATTAATTTCTTTGCATGAATATTTGAAAATATACCCGTTAGGTAAAGAACAACTCAGTATCCAATCTTCCAAACCAACAGAAAATATTGAAATGAAATGTCTCGTAAATATTATTTGCACTACCATCCATTCATTTGAACTGTTGGGTGGATGTACATTAATTAATTTCATGTGTAAGAAGATTTGAAACTAATGAGACTGTGCCACCAGTAGAAAAATAACTTTCCATCCTCAACAAAAATCTCAATTATTTTTGGACTCAGGACTAAAAAAGCTTTAGTCCCGATTGGCGTTGACCAACCGGGACTAAGGGGCTATTTGAATACATGGACTAATTTTTAGTTCGGGTCACATCGGATGTTAATACCAATTAGAAGAACTAAACGTGAACTAATTATAAAACTAATTGCATAAGCCATGGCTACTTCGCGAGATGAATCAATTAAGCCTAATTAATCCATGATTAGCACATATTCACTGTAGCATCACATGGTCAAATCATGGACTAATTCAGCTTAATAGATTCGTCTTGCGAATTAGCCTTCATTTATGCAATTGGTTTTGTAATTAACCTATATTTAATACTCCTAATTAGTATCTAAAGATTCGATGTGACAGGGACTAAACTTTAGTCCCATGAACCAAACAGGCCCTAAAGGTGATCCTCAATAAAAAGCTCATCCATGGAGATACCTTTAATCCCGGTTGATAACACCAATCGGGACTAAAGGTGATCCTTTAGTCCCGGTTGGTGTTACAAACCCGGACTAAAGCTTCAAGAGCTTTAGTCCTGGTTGGTACTAAAGAGGAGTCCCTCACGAGTTACTACAAAAGGATTACATCCCCTACTAAGTTAGATGTGCTGTGTAGGTGAGATGGTAAGGAAACTATACGCGAGACTTGAGGTCGTGGGTTTGAATCCCAAGCACCGCACACGCATATATTTTGTGTGATTTGTGCCTTGCAACGTGTGCGTGTGGGGGCCTTCCGGGAATTTCTAATATTTTTTTAAGTCGTGACTAATTCACGAGACAAATCAATTACGCTAATCATGGACTAATTAGGCATGATAGATTTGTCTCGCAAATTAGTCTTTATTTATGCAATTAGTTTTATAATTAACCTATATTTAATACTTCTAATTAGTATCTAAACATTCTATGTGAAAGGGATTAAACTTTAGTCCTTGTCTCCAAACGGACCTTAGTCCTGGTTGGGAAAACCGAGATATACGAGATTTCACAACTGAAACTAATGCTCGTTTCCCTACTACTGTGCCCAACAACCAAAGATGCAGTAAATAGAAATTTTTGAAAATTCACCGCTCTCATATCTTTCAAAACGTCTTTCCTGGGATATCTTTGCACAATATCTCCACTATCGTCGCCGTGCATGAGCATGACACCATCAAATCTCATCAGTTTCAATTCAAAAATCCCAGACCGATTTCGAATTCGGCGGCTCCGATCGTGCCAGCAAATCCCCAGGACGATCCCAGCCTTCCGGTCTTCCGGATGCATGCGACGGTGCAGCCCCAATTTATGAATTATGGACATATCCGTAGCAATTGATTCTTGGCGCGGGCATGGCCATGCACGGCCCTCAACGGCACAGAATTCAAATTCGATCCGTGTGCCGATTTGCATTCGCACGAGAGGTATTAGCCGGATTGATGGCTGTTTCTTGCTTAATTAGGACATGGCCTTTTGGCTTAGCAAAGGGGATTAGGCTGATCGCGCCTAATTATAGGCCGTGTCATTTTTCCTATTAAGCTAAGCGCCCTCCCTAATCACACCTGCTTTGCTGCCTCCCTCCCGGCCTCTGCCTCCCCAGCTCCGCTATATACACGCGCGGTCACCAGTCTCCTTCCAATTCCATCCCCGCCTCTGTCGCTCCTCTCCTCTCTCTCTCTCTCTCTCTCTCTCTCTCTCTCTCTCTTACCAACTAGAGGGATGCCGAGGGGCGCGGAGCGCGCAATGCTGGGGTGCTTCCAGGTCGCCCGGCGGCCGTCGCTGTCGTACGAGGAGGGTTCCGCGTCGGCGCCGTCGACGTCGGCCTCGCCGCCGACGTCCTCGGCGTCCACATCGTCCCCGGCCTTCCTCGACGACGACGACGACGCGCTGTACCTGGACGACGCCGAGCCCGAGCCCGACGCGGGTGGGCTGTCCACCGCCATCGCCGCCCGCCGCTTCTTCCTCGCGTCCCCCGGCCGGTCCAACTCCATCGTCGACTCCATCGAGCACCCGCCCGCCTCCCCCGCCCGGGACAGCAACTCCAGCAACGTCCGCGCTCTGCGCCGCGCGGCCACCTCCGCGTTCCCCGCGTCCGCCGCTGCCTCGGCTTCCTCTTCTTCCTCCTCCTCGTCGGCCACCGCCGCCACCAAGGCGCCCTTCCGCGACGACGGCATGCAGCCGGTGCGGAAGGTCTCGCTGTCCACGGACACGCCCCGCGCCGACTTCCTCAAGTCCATGGTGGAGATGGTGGAGGCGCTGGGGCTGGACCCGCGCCGCCGCGACGCCGACCTGGCCTGCCTGCACGACCTGCTGCTCTGCTACATCGCGCTCAACGAGCGCGACGCGCTCAGGGACATCCTTGGCGCGTTCTCCGACCTCATGAGCCTCCTCGACCTCGACGGCGGCAAGCAGGGTGATGCCGCCCCGACCGCAGCAACAGCCGGCGGCGGGGAGAAGCGCAGCGCTGGCGTGCAGGATAGCACGGCGAGCGGATAGACAGATAGAAACCGCGCCGGGCGCATGGGACGGCGTCGTGTTCCGGGGCTTGCGTTGCCGGTGCGCTCGCGCTCGTGCTCGTCGGCACGTAGCGGTGGCGTGAGAGGAGATCGTGTAGGAAGAGTAGAAAGGAGCTTGAGGTCGGAAGTATGACAACAAACAGGCAAACCGGCTGTTGTTGTATTGTGCTGGCGGGCTTCTTGTGCTTTTTTTTTAAAAAAAGAAATAATAGTGATAGCCTATTTTCTTAATGGGTATGTGAGAGTGAGGCTATTTCCTAGATTAATGCTAGGTAGCTGATGTAGAAGGTCGTGACCATTGTAACATACTCGTGCCAATGCAAAACCATTACAGTCAGAAATGATTGGTTTGTGAGTTAGCTCTCCTCAATTGCAGACCACTGCTCCCAGGGTCTCATACTTGCACTTGCCTTTCTATACTTTTATAAGACTATAACTGCTCTTTCGCAATATTTGTTTCTCTGTGGAGAAAAACAAAACTGCATTTATTGCACTATTTGACTCCCTACTCATATTTTAACGTGTCAAAAGATGTTAACTGGCTGTTACTCCTAGCTACCACAAATATTTAACATTTTGTACAATAATGACATGGTCTCCAAAAGTTACATTTTTCAACTATTTTCTACTGAAATTATTTACAAGAAATGAATTTATGATATTAAGAAAAGTACTCTTCAAGAAAAATTTCAGAAAATTGCAAGTAGCCCATATAAGTCACTCTAAGTTGGAAATATACCCCATAAGAAAAAAAAAAGTAATATTTTTCACCTGACAAGTCCAATAATATTGTTGCATAATGTTAGCACACTTAATATGAATGAACTCAAGCATTCTATATAGGGTGATAGAAGTGAGGGAGCAGGATATAAAAGCATATAGAGCTTACAACATTCTTATTTTGTCTAATTTATGGAGAAAAATAAAATGGAAAACTCACGCAACGAACTTTATTGCATATTGACACGCTTTCTCTATCTCCCACATCCGTGCTAGCTGCTTACATGGAGCACTTCGAGGTAGATTTTGCACAATCTAAAATGTTGGCAATGCATCATGTAAGAATCATAAGGGTATTCCCTCAAAAAAATCATAGGGGTAGATTTTGCATAGGGGTTACGCATGTATGTTGGTAAATAATGCAACTATTTCTTTTAAAGGGGTATTTACAACTTGGGAAGAATTGTAGGGGCCATTTGCAATTTCACCAAACTCTACGCTTAATATTTTTCATGTTTCTAAACTAAATATTTTTAAAAGTTATTAATAATTAGTTTGAAAAAAATAGGACTTTGTTCAAACCATCTAATGTTTGTGATTAAAGGGAGTATTTATCATGATTAATTCTGTCTGTTTTTGTTAGTCACCACAATTTATTTTTGTGGTGGATACACCAAATATGACAAAATGGGTTGACTACTATTCTTGCTTAGCCAATAGTTCTTCCATTCCAGAATATAATCTATAGCTGTCATGTGCACTAACCAAGCATATAGTGATAAGTTCAAGAAAAAATAGACAAAAGTGACAATAAATTACCCTATTCATTAACACGACAAACATATTTAACCAGTGTCACATTGTTAAAGTGGTAGTATAAGTGAAAATAATGCAACAAAATTGCTTTTGTTTTCCTATGAACACGTGTTTGAAAGGGGGCGATGGGCAACTCCCAAGTGAAGATGTACTACATCATCATCATCATCATCATTATGATTATTGTTGTTGTTGTTGTTGTTGTTGTTGTTGTTGTTGTTGTTGTTGTTGTTGTTGTTGTTGTTGTTGTTATTTTGTAGTCATTTCTAATAAATTTATTATATCAACAAAAGTATTTTAAGAAAATTGCAAATAGCCCTACACATCACACTAAGTGATAAATAGCCTCTACAATAAAATTAGTAGCTTTATCATCAAGTCTAATGACCTCACCACAAAATTCTCTCCTCATGATTCGTTCTTGATGCAATCGTAACACAATTGATATGGATGAAGTCAAGAATTATGAATTTTTTAGAAGTGAGGGAGCAGGTTTCAACGGCGAATTAGAGCCACAAGGCATAAATTGTTTAAATATAGAAAAAATTAAAATGGAAGAATTTATGCAACAAATATTATTGCATAGTTAAACACTTTCTATCCACCCACTACAACATGTTCAACATTTTATTTGAGTGTTTTCTCAAATTGCATTCTCCAGTGACTGAGGGTTTCATTGTGTAATTGGGGCAATTCCTGATGGAAAAAATTAGCAACCAAGAAAGCCATTCCCAATAAAAAAAATCATTAGGAACTTAGGGAATAACTCTGAGGAAATATGTTTATTAGACTAAAAAAGCTCTTGACTATTTAAGAAAATTCTAAAAACACAAATAATTGTCAACGACGGAGAGAAGCGTGATGCTACGTGCAGGATAAGATGGTGTGCGGATAAATAGATAGATATCCTGTTAGGTACATTACGTGGCACATGGGACAACATCGTGCTCCGAGGCTTGCATTCCTGGTGTGCTCGCGCGCATGCTTCTTGGCATGTAGCTGTGGCATGAGCGGAGCTTGTGTAGGAAGAGTAGAAAGGAGCCTGAGGTCATAAGTGTGACAACAAACATGTAAACCGGATGTTGTTGTTTGTGCTTTTCAGCTTCTTGTTCTTTTTTTATAAAGAAATAATAGTAATAGCCTATTTTCTTAATGGGTTTGTGAGAGTGAGGCTTTCCTCGATTAGCGCTAGCTTATGTAGGAGGTCGTGACAATTGTAACATACTCGTGGTAATATAAGGTGATAGAAGTGAGGGAGCAGGTTTTTAAAAGCATATAAGGCTTATAACATTCAGATTTTTCTAATTTATGGAACAAATTAAAATGGAAAATAATTATGCAAAAAAATTTCTTGCTAGCTTAAACTGCTAAACACTTTCTGTATTCCAAACCATATCCATTCTAGCTTCTTACATGGAGCACTTTGAGGTTATATCACACATAAATGTTGAGCTGAGTCAAGTAAGAAACACAAGGGTAGATTCTGCACCGAGTTAAATATTGTGAGTGGTAAATAATGCAATTGTTTTCCTTTGCAAGGCATATTTGCAACTTTGGGTGAATTGTAGGGGATATTTGCAATCTCACCAAAATGTATAGATAATATTTTCATATTTCTAGACTAAACTTTTAACATACTAGTAATTGTTTACTTTGATGAATGCCTAGACATTATATTCTATTTTGATGAATTTGCCCTACATCATATATCAAGGATGAAAATTTCAGATCAAATGATTTGGCATTGCAAGCATACGGTTATAAGATCAATAAAGAATTTTCCAATATTATCATAAAATATCTGCTTGAAATTGCAATTGTTGATAATCTGGAAAACTGGATTGTCTTTCATGGTACAGGGAAAATCTGAGGACCCGATTTCTAGAATTGGAGTGTTCAGTGGATTCTATATATTGTAAGTCGGCCGTTGATGCTCCAAAATTAGATGTGGGTGGATATAAAGATTGAAGGAAGTTTATTACTAATCATCTTCGGCGTGAAGAAGATCAAGCCACCGAATCAGTCGGTGACAAAGATGACCAAGGCAGCATGCACTGTGACCACCGACTCATTCGATGGGCACAAAGGATCACCACCGAATCAGTCGATGTCATCGGCTTGGCTCAGGGTCAGCTGAAAATTGGCTCTGTCTACTTTGGAGTGATTTTAGAGCCACACCGATTCTTACGGTGGCTCACGGAGCAGGGTAGCGATTGAGTTGATGAAGGAGGAAGGCAGCGGCTCAAGACAGTCACCAACACATACGGTGACAGTTGAGATAGGGCACCTAATCAGTCGGTGACCCAGGCCCAGGCGTGGGCATTGGCTGCCCAACGGCTAGCTGAGGTGGCGTGCATCGACTCATTCGGTGACCACCCCTGTGTACCACCGAATCAGTTGATGCTACGCAGAAAGTTGCAACGGTTAGCAACGGCTAGTTTCTTGAGTTGGGGCTATTTATACCCCATTGCTCAGCCATTTGAAGTGTGTTATAGCTTGAAGAAGCTATAAGCTTGGTTCTCACATACACACAAGTTGCTCTATCCACCTAAGGGTGCGTTTGGTTGGGCTATTGCTTTTGGAAAAGCTGGTGTGAGCTGTGGGCTGTGGAAAAGCAGCTGTGGGAAAAGTAAAAGACCGTTTGGTTAGAGCAGCTGTGAAAATGTAAGCTGTGTAAGAAATAATTGTAATGCCCCTAAATGTCTATGGGTCTGTTTATACGCAAATTGCTCGTAACAAAATAATGTGTTCACTAATTTGCATGTAAATGACTATTTTAGAAAGGAAAAAAATAAATTTTATATGTTCTTTATCCATTAAAGTGATTGGTCCACCTAAATAGAACAATATCCATCAAAAGTTTATAATGATACCATCCGTCAACATTACTGTCCTCCTCTCGCACTAACCAAAGCATCAGCTATCCTAGTACGAATGGTATTCATGGTATCCTCATTCTCCACATCATCACTCTCATCTCCTTGTGTTTGTCTCGTGCCACTTGTATGTTGTACCAAGTACTCCTCATCATCATCACATCTCTTGAACTCCTTGTCACACAAATTGCTGTCACGGATAAAATTATGCAATGCAAGACAAGCCATAATGATATGTTTCTCAGTACGAGGTGAGAAACTTGGCATGCCCTTCAAAATACATCACTTCTACTTTAAGACTCTACGATGATAAATAGAAACGAAGCAGTACGTTTCATGAACAGTGGCAAGGTGGGTAATTATTTACCTCAAAAGCACTTAAAAGTAGGGGGGGTGCTTTTGATTTTGTACTAGACCAAAAGTAGCTTTTGGGTAAAAGCACATGTGACTTTTTGGTCCTTTGGTTGGGCTTTTGGACCTGTTTTTGCTTTTAGCGTAAGGCTTAGTTCTTGATTAGTGCTAGTTTAGGCTTATTAGCGTATTGCTTTAGGGTTTAGCCTAGAGTTAGGCTAGTGGAAATCTTTGCTTTCTGATGCCTCGGTAAAAATCGCCGTGTCGCCATACCAGGAGTTTGCCTTCTCTACCTCATTTACCTTCCGCATTTCTTATTACACTTACAATTCCACGTTTACCTTTTCTAGAATTGTCATGTGTAGTTTATAGGATTGAAACCTAGGGTGCAAAACTCTTTTGCGATAGAGATAGCAACATATAGAAAAATTTAGTGCACATCTAAATAGAAATTGATATAGATTTTATATGTAATTGGAGCCTTAGTTTTTAGAAAATCCAATTCAACTTCTCTTAGGCATGAGAAAAATCGCCGAGAGCCTGAAACAACGACTACTCGAACCCGCCCGGGTTGACGAGCCTTAAAGGAGGTGGCCAGCAGCCCAGCACAGCTCGAGGGACGAGGGCAATCGATCGAGCCGGGTTAGGAGGCGGACGTCGACATGGCAACCGAAACCATGCCGATACTGGCATGGTAATGGTGTGGTTAGTCCTGTTGTACACGGTAGCATCCTTGGTAGCTAAAAGCATGGTCCCCATGGCCGGGGTTGGTACGGTGCACATGGCGAGCCCCGTGTCCGACGGAGGCTGCAGACACGAAGACGCGAGGTGCACCACCAGCCAGGCGGCTAGCCCAACAGTGCCCTCTCTTTCTGCCCCTTTCTTGACGATGGTGCACCAGTGCCCTCCGATTTCTACGGCAGAATCATTTCCGGGCGAGCGCACTAGAGGCAGCTACCGGCGGCGGCGGCGGTCAGCGCCGAATCGATAGCGCACGGCCGGCGTGCCTTGGGAGTGCCCCCGCTGAGAAGAGATCGATCGGCAGCAGCAGAGCTGGTTGAAGCATCGGGCATGTTGAAGCCGCTTCGCCCGGGTTAAAAGCAGCTTGGACGATCTAGTGGAGATTCAGGAGATCATCGAATGCTCACCTCAGGAACAGTGAGAGAGCAGTGATGAACATGGTGTAGAATCACAGCATGCCGGTACCTCTCGCCGATCGATTTCAGGGCCTCGTCAGCCCCTATTGGGAGTCTAGGACACACTGTGTTGAGCAGCAAGGAACAGTAACGGTGCTTCTGAAGAAAGGAACAGTAACATCAGCACGCTTGCGACTGCTAGAGAGCCTTCGCAATGCATATCATCAGCGTGTAATTAAGTGAGAATATTAACAGCTCAGCTGGCACTTAATAAGAAAACAAAGTGTTATCCAAACTATTAGCTTGGCCATCACAGGACCCTGACAAAAAGGCAACAGCGTACAGCACCCTAATTGTGAGTGCCGGATCGGATTGGGATTAGCTGCTTAGCTTCCTTGCTGCGAAGAATAATCAGCTTATTAGCTTAATGAGCACAGCGCACAACTTGTTCCTGTCGACTGAAAAGAGACGTGAAACTATTCGTGCATCGCACGTCGAATTCTAAATGTCAATTAATTCTAAATTTAATGACACTGGTCATTAAAATTAGACCTCCTTCCGTTCCAAATTGTAGGTCGTTTTGATTTTTCTAGGTTCATAGCAGTCGGACCAGGATCTGGGGATGCCAAGGGATCGTGTTCGGTAGTCGTTTATGTAAACTAGGCTGC